>NC_082709.1:190252824-190561957 GCF_030144855.1 Hypanus sabinus
TTGGCAATATCACTTTAAGAACTGTTTTGGCAATATCACTTTAAGAACTGTTTTGGCAATATCACTTTAAGAACTGTTTTGGCAATATCACTTTAAGAACTGTTTTGGCAATATCACTTTAAGAACTGTTTTGGCAATATCACTTTAAGAACTGTTTTGGCAATATCACTTTAAGAACTGTTTTGGCAATATCACTTTAAGAACTGTTTTGGCAATATCACTTTAAGAACTGTTTTGGCAATATCACTTTAAGAACTGTTTTGGCAATATCACTTTAAGAACTGTTTTGGCAATATCACTTTAAGAACTGTTTTGGCAATATCACTTTAAGAACTGTTTTGGCAATATCACTTTAAGAACTGTTTTGGCAATATCACTTTAAGAACTGTTTTGGCAATATCACTTTAAGAACTGTTTTGGCAATATCACTTTAAGAACTGTTTTGGCAATATCACTTTAAGAACTGTTTTGGCAATATCACTTTAAGAACTGTTTTGGCAATATCACTTTAAGAACTGTTTTGGCAATATCACTTTAAGAACTGTTTTGGCAATATCACTTTAAGAACTGTTTTGGCAATATCACTTTAAGAACTGTTTTGGCAATATCACTTTAAGAACTGTTTTGGCAATATCACTTTAAGAACTGTTTTGGCAATATCACTTTAAGAACTGTTTTGGCAATATCACTTTAAGAACTGTTTTGGCAATATCACTTTAAGAACTGTTTTGGCAATATCACTTTAAAGAACTGTTTTGGAATATCACTTTACGAACTGTTTGAACAGCCGCTCAGCAGCTGTTTCCGGTTACGGTAGTGTTTGTTTACTTTTGGGGGGTTTGTTTTCGGTGTTTAATAAACGTGTTGTTTGTTATAAGAAACCCTTGCCGAACTCATATTTATTGTTGCCTGAATACGTAACAAAGGGCACAAACTAAAAGCTTGTGCATACAATGTCGCCAAGAGTAATGGGAAACTGGAAGACTGGGAAAACTTTAAAAAGCAACAAAGAACCACTAACCAAGCAATAAAGAAAGGGAAGCTCGATTATGAAAATAAACCAGCACAAAATATAAAAATGGATCGTAAAAATTTTATATTATATTAAGTGGAAAAGGGTGGTTAAAGTGAATGTAGATTCCTTGGAGGGTGAGAAATGGGAATTGATATTGGATAATGAGGAATGGCAAAGGCTTTGACTGACTATTTTGTATTGGTCTTTATGGTGGAGGACACATCTAATATTCCAAAGAGAGATGTTATGGATACAGTGGGAGGTGAGGACCTCAATACAATAGCTATCACCAAAGAAAGGTACTGACAGAAATGGCAGAAGTTATAGTAGAGGCTTTGGTGATAATTTACTAAACTACTCTGGACTCAGGACCAGGTCCCAGCAGATTGGAAGATGATGAATGTCATGCCAGTGTTCAAAAAAGGATGTAGGGAAGAGGCAGATAACTCTAGGCCAGTTAGTTCAATACTTATAGTTGGGAAAATGCTTGAAGCTACCATTAAAGAAGAAATAGCAAGGTGTCTGGAAAGAAATGAACCCATCAAACAGATGCAGAATGGATTCAGCAAAGGCCGGTCCTGTTTGACAAATTTACTGGAGTTCTTTGAGGATGTAATGAGTGTAGTGGATAGAGGGGAACAGATAAATGTTATAATCATATAACCATATAACAATTACAGCACGGAAACAGGCCATCTTGGCCCTTCTAGTCCATGCCGAACACTTACTCTCACCTAGTCCCACCAATCTGCACTCAACTCATAACCCTCCATTCCTTTCCTGTCCATATACCTATCCAAAATGACAATACCAAACCTGCCTCTACCTCTTCTACTGGAAGCCTGTTCCACACAGCTACCACTCGCTGAATAAAGAAATTCCCCCTCGTGTTAGCCCTAAACTTTTGCCCCCTAACTCTCAACTCATGTCCTCTTGTTTGAACCTCCCCTACTCTCAATAGAAAATGCCTATCCATGTCAACTCTATCTATCCACCTCATAATTTTAAATACCTCTATCAAGTCCCCCCTCGACCTTCTATGCTCCAAAGAATAAAGACCTAACTTCTTCAGCCTTTCTCTGTAACTTAGGTGCTGAAACCCAGGTAACATTCTAGTAAACCTTCTCTGTACTCACTCTATTTTGTTGACATCTTTCCTGTAATTCAGTGACCAGAACTGTACACAATACTCCAAATTCAGCCTCACCAATGCCTTGTACAATTTTAACGTTACATCCCAACTCCTATAAACAATGCTCTGATTTATAAAGGCCAGCATACCAAAAGCTTTCTTCACCACCCTTTCCACATGAGATTCCACCTTTAGAGAACTATGCACCATTATTCCTAGATCACTCTGTTCTACTGCATTCTTTAATGCACTACCATTTACTATGTATGTCCTATTTTGATTAGTCCTACCAAAATGTAGCATCTCACACTTATCAGCATTAAACTCCATCTGCCATCTTTCAGCCCACTCTTCTAACTGGCCTAAATCTGAGTGCAAGCTTTGAAAACTTAGTTCATTATCCACAATGCCACCTATCTTAATATCATCTGCATACTTACTGATCCAATTTACCATCCCATCATCCAGATCATTAATGTATATGATAAACAACATTGGACTCACTACAGATCCCTGAGGCACACCACTAGTCACTGGCCTCCAACCTGACAAACAATTATCCACCACTACTCTCTGGCATCTCCCATCCAGCCACTGTTGAATCCGTTTTACTACTTCAATATTAATACCAAACGATTGAAACCTTCCTAACTAACCTTCCATGCAGAACCTTGTCAAAGGCCTTACTGAAGTCCATATAGACAACATCCACTGCTTTACCCTCGTCTGCTTTACCCTCGTCAACTTTACTAGTAACCTCTTCAAAAAATTCAATAAGATTTGTCAAACATGACCTTCCACGCACAAATCCATGTTGACTGTTCCTAATCAGACCCTGTCTATCCAGATAATTATATACACCATCTCTAAGAATACTTTCCATTAATTTACCCACCACTAACGTCAAACTTACAGGCCAATAATTGCTAGGTTTACTCTTAGAACCCTTTTTAAACAATGGAACCTCATGAGCATTATGCCAATCCTCCGGCACCATTCCTGTTTCTAATGACATTTGAAATATTTCTGTCAGAGCCCCTGCTATTTCTACACTAACTTCCCTCAAGGTCCTAGGGAATATCTTGTCAGGATCCGTAGATTTATCCACTTTTATATTCCTTAAAAGCACCAGTACTTTCTCCTCTTTAATCGTCATAATTTCCATAACTTCCCTACTTGTTTCCCTTACCTTACACAATTCAATATCCTGAATGTCTTAGCACCTATTTCGATTTTATTTACATAAGAACATAAGAAATAAGAGCAGGAATATCAATGTTATTTACTTGGATTTCCAGAAGCCATTCGATAAGGTGCCACATAAAAGAATTATCCATAAGATAAGGATGCATAGAGTTAGGGGTGATGTATTAGCATGGATAGAGGATTGGTTAACTCATAGAAAGTAGAGAGTTGGGTTACATAGGTGTTACTCATTGCATTCACCTTCCTCGTCACCAAAACAATTTCAGATATTTAGATTTTCTTCCTGCTTAGACAATACTCTGCACATTTATTTCTTCTACCAAAGTGCATAACCATGCATTTTCCAACATTGTGTTTCATTTGCCACTTTCTTGCCCATTCTCCTAATCTGTCTCAGTCCCGCAGCCTACCTGTTTCCTCAACACTACTTACCCCTTGGAAACTTGGCAACAAACTCTATCATCTAAATCATTGAAATACAGCATAAAAAGAAGTGGTCCCAACACCACCACTAGTCACTGGCAGTCAACCACGAAAGGATTCTTTTCTTCCCATTCAGTGCATCCTACCAATCAATCAATGCTCTAACTATGCCAGTAACTTTCCTGTAATGCCATGGACCCTTAACTTGGTAAACAGCCTCATGTGTGGCACCTTGTCAAAGGCCTTCTGAACATCCAAATATACAACATCCACTACATCGCCTTTCTCTATTCTACTTGTAACCCCATCAAAAAATTCCAGCAAGTTTGTCAGGCAAGATTCTCCCTGAAGGAAACCATGCTGACTTTGTCCTATCTTGTCCTGTGTCACCAAATACTCCATAATTTCATCCTTAACAATTGACTCCAACATCTTCCCAATCACCGAGGTCAGGCTAACTGGTCTATAACTTCCTTTCTGCTGCCTCCTTCTTTTCTTAAAGAGTGGATGACTTTTGCAAATTGCCAGTCCTCTGACACCATTCCAGAGTTCAATAATTTTTGAAAGATCATTAGTAGTGCCTCCACAATCTCTACCACTACTTCTTTCAGAACCCTTGGGTGCAGTTCATCTGGCCCGGGTGACTTGTGCACCCTTAAGTCTTTCAGCTTTTTGAGGACCTTCTCCCTTATAATAGTAACTGAACTCACTTCTTTTCCCTCACACCCTTCAACATCTGACACACAGCTAGTGTCTTGCACAGTGAAGACTGATGCAAAACACTCATTTAGTTCATGTGCCATGTCCATGTCCTCTGTTATTATTTCTCCAGCCTCATTTTCTAGCAGTTCTATAGTGGTTCCATCTTGGGTACTAGCTTACAAAGTACCCAGGACATCTTTAGGAAGTGCTGTCTCAGAAAGGCAGTGTCCATTATTAAGGACCCCCAGCACCCAGGGCATACCTTTTTTTCATTGTTACCATCAGGTAGGAGATACAGAAACCTGAAACAACACACTCAGCCATTCAGGAACAGCTTCTTCCCCTCTGCCATCTGATTTCTAAATGGACACTGAACCTGTGAACCTACCTCACTTTTTGAATATATATTATTTCTGTTTTTGCACAATTTTTAATCTATTCAATATACATATACTGTCATTTATTTATTTTTTATCTATCTATCTATATTATGTATTGCATTGAACTGCTGCTGCTAAGTCAACAAATTTCACAACGCATGCCGGTGATAATAAACCAGATTCTCATTCTTTTGTTTTTTCATACTTGAAACAGCTTTTACTGTCTACTTTGATATTATTTGCTATCTTGCTTTCATCTTTCATCTTTTCCCTGCTGATGATTCTTTCAATTGCTCTCTATAGGGTTTTAAAAGCTTATCAATCCTCTATCTTCCCATTAATTTTTGCTTTGTTATATGCCCTTTCTTTTGTTTTTATATTAGCTTTGACTTCCCTTGTTAGCCATGGTTGTACTATTTTGCCATTTGAGTATTTCTTTGGTTTTAGAATACATCTATCCTGCACCTTCATCATTTTTCGAAGAAACTCATGCCATTGCTGCTCCACTGTCATCCCTGTCAGCATCTCCTTCCAATTTACTTTGGCCAACTCCTCTCTCATATCACTGTAATTTGGTTTACTCCACTGAAATACTGCTACATCAGACTTTATTTTCTAACTGACAAATTTCAAGTTGAACTCAATCATATTGTGATCACTGCCTCCTTAGGGTGTTTTTTTTTTTACCTTAAGCTCCCCAATCACCTCTGGTTCATTAGATAACACCCGAACCAGTACAGCTGAACCCCTAGTAGGATCAACGACAAACTGCTCTAAAAAGCCATCTCACAGGCATTCGATAAACTCACTCTCTTGAGATCCATTTCCAACCTGAATTTCCCAATCGACCTGCATGTTGAAATCTCCATGACACACTTTTATATTTCCTGTTGTAATTTCAGCTTCTACATTCCACATACTCTTGGGAAGCCTGTATATATCTGCCATCAGGGTCTTTTTAGCCTTGCAGTTTCTTAACTCTTCCCACAAGAGTTCAGCATTTTCTGATCCTGGGTCACATCTTTCTGCTGATTTGATGTCATTCTTCACCAGCAGAGCCATGCCACCCCCTCCACCAACCTTCCTAACTCTCCGATACAACATGTAACCCTGGAGATTCAGCTCCCAACTACAACTGTCCTTCAGCCACGATTCAGTGATGGCCACAACATCATACCTGACAATCTGTAAGAATGCAATAAGATTATCCGCCTTATTTCCTATATTCTATGCACTGAGATATAACACTTTGAGTGTTGTATTTGCTACCTTTTTCTATTTTGCATCCCTAATACGCTAATACTCACCCTGCTGGCTACAATTATGTCCTATCATCTGCCTGCCTTTCCTGACAGTCTAACTGCATGTCTCTTTGCTTTTTTTTACCATCTTCCCTATCCTGAGTCCCTCCACTTCGGTTCCCACACACCCCCGCCAAAATAGTTTAAACCCTCCCCAACAGCTCAAATAAATCTGCCTGCAAAAATATTAGTTCCCCTCAGGATCAGGTGCAGCCCATCACTTTTGAACAGATCATACCTCCCGCAGAAGAGATTCTGATCATCCAAGAACCTTAAGCCCTGCCCCATGCACCAGCTTCTCAGCCATGTATTAATTTGCCAAATCAGTAAAATGCTCCTTTGGATTTATTAGAAACATAGAAATATTGAAAACCTACAGCACAATACAGGTCCTTCAGCTTGCAAAGCTGTGCCAAACATGTCCTCACCTTAGAAATTACCTAGGGTTACCCATGGCCCTCTATTTTTCTGAGCTCCATGTACCTACCCAGGAGTCTCTTAAAAGATCCTACCACTTACCACTCTCTGCGTTAAAAAATAACCCCTGACATCTCCTCTGTACGTACTTCCAAGCACCTTAAAACTGTGCCCTATCGTGCTAGCCATTTCAGCCCTGGGTAAAAGCCTCTGACTATCACATGATCAATGCCTCTCATCACCTTATACACCTCTATCAGGTCACCTCTCATCCTTCATTGCTCCAAGGAGAAAAGGCCGAGTTCGCTCAACCTGTTCTCATAAAGCATGCTCCCCAATCCAGTCAACATCTTTGTAAATCTCCTCTGCACCCTTTCTATGGTTTCCACATCCTTCTTGTAGTGAGGCGATCAGAACTGAGCACAGTACTCCAAAGTAGGGTCTGACCAGGGTCCTATTCAGCTGCAATATTACCTCTTGGCTCCTAAACTCAATCCCACGACTGATGAAGGCCAATGCACCGTATGCCTTCTTAACCACAGAATCAACCTGTGCAGCAGCTTTGAGTGTCCTATGGACACAGACCCCAAGATCCCTCTGATCCTGCACACTGCTAAGAATCTTACCATTAATACTATAATCTGTCATCATATTTGACCTACCAAAATGAACCACTTCACACTTATCTGGGTTGAACTCCAACTGCCATTTCTCTGCCCAGTCTTGCATCCTATCAATGTTCCGCTGTAACCTCTGTCAGCCCTCCACACTATCCACAACACCCCCAACTTTTATGTCATCAACAAACATCCCTCCACTTCTTCATCTAGGTCATTCATAAAAATCACAAAGAGTAGAGGGTCCCTGAACAGATCCCTGAGGCATACCACTGGTCATCAACCTCCATGAAGTATATGACCCATCTACAACCATTCTTTGTCTTCTGTGTGCAAACCAGTTCTAGATCCACAAAGCAAGGTTTCCTTGGATCACATGCCTCCTTACTTTCTCAATAAGCCTCATAATGGGGTATCTTATCAAATGCCGTGCTGAAATCCATATAGACTACATCTGCTGCTCTACCTTCATCAATGTGTTTCGTCACTTCCTCAAAAAATTCAATCAAGCTCGTAAGGCACGACCTGCCTTTCACAAAGCCATGCTGACTATTCCTGATCATATCATGCCACTCCAAATGTTCATAAATCTGACCTCTCAGGATTTTCTCCATCAACTTGCCAACCAGTGAAGTACGACTCACTAGTCTATAAATTCCTGGGCTATCTCTACTCACTTTCTTACTTATTGCAGGAAGTAAAAACTCATATGGAGGTACCATACATCATGGAAAGAAAAGTGACTGGCTAACAGGAAGAAGAGAGTAGGAACACACACAAAATGCTGGTGGAACGCAGCAGGCCAGGCAGCATCTATAGGGAGAAGCGCTGTCGATGTTTCGGGCCAAGACCCTTTGTCAGGACTAACTGAAAGGAAAAATAGTAAGAGATTTGAAAGTAGGAGGGGGAGGGGAAAATGCAAAATGATAGGAGAAGACCGGAGGGGTGGGGTGAAGCTGAGAGCCAGACAGGTGATTGGCAAAAGGGATACAGAGCTAGAGAAGGGAAAGGATCATGGGACGGGAGGCCTAGGGAGAAAGAAAGGGGGAGGGGAGCAACAGAGGGAGATGGAGAATAGGCAGAGTGATGGGCAGAAAGGAAAACAAACTAAATATATCAGGGAGGGGCATTAATGGAAGTAAGATAAGTCAATATTCATGCCATCAGGTTGGAGGCTACCCAGCCGGTATATAAGAAGTTGTTCCTCCAACCTGAGTGTGGCTTCATCTTGACAGTAGAGGAGGCCATGGATAGACATATCAGAATGGGAATGGGACGTGGAATTAAAATGTGTGGCCACTGGGAGATCCTGCTTTCTCTGGTGGACCGAGCGTAGGTGTTCAGCGAAACGGTCTCCAAGTCTGCGTCCAGTCTCACCAATATATAAAAGGCCACACCGGGAGCACCAGATGCAGTATACCACACCAGCCATCTCACAGGTGAAGTGTCACCTCACCTGGAAGGACTGTCTGGGGCCCTGAATGATGGTGAGGGAGGAAGTGTAAAGGCAGGTGTAGCACTTGAAGAAAAGAAGAGAGTAGGTGTGCTTTCCTGACTAACCGGCAATTGGATATCTTTATCAATCCCCACAACTACCCATGCCTCACTTTAATTGAGATATTTGCACTTCCCAATCAATTCTCACATACCATCTCTGTTTTAGAGAATGCTCTTACTTATTATTTGAGAATTGAACACAATAGTAGGGAGGTTATGCAGTACTGGTGAGAATGCATCTGGAGTATTGTGTACAGTATTAGTTTTTTCATTTAAGAAAGAATTTTATTGTATTAGCAATTCATAGAAGTGTAATCTGAAACAGGCAGGTTGAAAAATGATTGGACAGGATACTTTTTATCTGCAGGAGTTTAGAAGAGTATAAATGAAGTATTGATTTAATTTATGCTTTCTCCTGTGGGAGGATCTAGAACAATGTGTCTTTGTTTAAAAATAAAGGAATCTCCCATTTAATATAGAGATAAGAAAACTATTTTTCCTTCAGAGGATGGTGAGAGTTTGGAACTTTCTTCAATTTATTTATAAAATATAGAATCAGAATCAAGTTTAGTATCACCAGCATATATCATGAAATGTATTAACTTAGTGGTAACAGTACAATGCAATGCATGACAATATAGAAAAAAGTAAATCGATTACAGTCAGTGTATATTGAAAATAGTTAAATTTAAAACAGTGCGAAAACAGAAATAATATTTAAAGAAGGTGAGGTGGTGTTCATGGGTTCAATGTATATTTTGGAATTGGATGACAGAGGGGAAGAAGCTGAACTTACTTAGGAAGGAGCAATACTGGGCTTCCTCTTAAGGAACACACTCAGGCCAAGTAACTTAAGTAGCAGTTGGGGAGTACATTGGGATCAATGACCACAACTCTATTAATTAAAGTCCTGAACTTGAGCAGAGTCAACCTTGAGAACATTAGTCAGGATCTAGTTGGTGTCAACTAGACGATTCTATTTAAAGGCAAAGGGGCAGTTGGCAACTGGGGGATTTTTAAAAGAGTCATATCGAGAGCACAGGGGCAAAATGTTTTTGTTAGGGTAAAGGACAGACATACCAGGTTCAGTGAACTCTGGCTGACAAGAGATATTGAGGCTCTGGTCAGGAAAAAGATGGAAGCATAATTCACTTTAAGGCAGCTGGGTTCCAATGAATACCTTGACAAATATAAAATGTTTAGCAACAGGCTTTAGAGGGAACTCAGGAGAGCAAGCAAAAGGTATGAGATTGATTTGGTAGGCAAAGTTAAAGATAATCTCAAGATATTTATTCTTCAGTTATATTAACAGTAAAAGGGTGACTACATAGAAGCTAGGGTCCTCTTAAAGACCAAGAGGACTACCTATGCATGAACCTGTAGGAGATGGATGAGATTTTTAATGTCTATTTCTCCTTGGAGTTAACAGTCTTAAAGCACCATAGCAAATCTAGCCTATGCCAAAGAGTTATTTTGCCTAGTCCCGTTGACCTGCATGTAAACCATTGCCCACAATACCCCTTCCATCTATGTAGTGAACCAACCTTCTCTTAGATGTTGAAAATGAATCAGTATTGACCACTTCTTTGGGCAGTTCATTCCACAATCTTACCACCCTCTGAGTGAAGAGTTTCCTCCTCCCTTATGGTCCCATTAAACATTTCACTTTTCACTCTTAACCCATGACCCCTAGTTCTCATCTCATTCCTCCCAGTGGTGAAAAAGCTGCTTGCATTTACTGTATTGATACCCCTCATAATTTTGTACACCTCAATCAAATCTCACTTAATTCTCCTATATTCCAAGGAATAAAGTCCTAATTTTCACTGTAACTCAGATCCTCACATCCTAACATCACCCTTGTGAAGTTTCTCTGTAAATTTACTAAGAGAAGAACATTATGCCAAAGAAATGAAGGTAACAAGTAGGGAGGTCTTGGATTATATGCATATTACTAGACAACTGGGTGACCGGTTGGGGCACCCTTTGAGAGAAAGGTAGTGCAGTCTGATGTGATGTGCTTTTAAAGAAGAAAAACTCAGTTTATTAAAAAATAAGGACGCGTAGCAAGACAAATATAGCTCCTCCTCGTTTAACGAGGGACACTTTTGATGACAACATTTCTGGTTGATCTGCCGCCCTTCAAGAATACCCTAACGTTTTCATTTCTTTTTTCTGGCTTAAAGCCACATACAGCTGACCATGCTGGAATACCAGTTTCTCCAGATAAATCAACACATCCTCCATGGTTTGGCCTTGCGCCTTATGTATATTCATAGCAAAGTATGACTGTATCAGGAACTGGCTCCGCTGAAGAGGGACATCTTCCCCTTCTGATAAATTGAGAGTAATTCTTGGGATCATGACAATGTCATTATTGAACGCACCAATGTTTATCTTTGCTATGATGAGATTGTCATGCAGTTCTTTCACCATCATTCGCATTCCATTGTAAAGCCTTGGTGGATCCAAGTTCCTCATTGAAATGATGCGAGATCCCCTCTTCAGTTCCTGTTTATTTGGCAGAGTTAATCCAGAGTTCGAACAAATCAAGGAATTCTGTTGGAAAATGAGTGGCGTTAGCCCCTTCACTTACGCCATTGAAGGAACAGTATTCTTTCATGATTCCAGGGAAGCGTCTAATGCATGTGAAGTTTATTTTCGCATCATTTCATTGAGAGAAACCAAGATAGAATTCCTCGAGAACAGTTCTGCAGGATTGTTGAATGTCGGGTAGATGAAATCAATGCATTCTTCCATAGTTTTTGCTGGCAGAATCATATCTTCAGGTAATTCGATTTTATCATTTTCATTTTTCTCAGTCTTGTCTTCTCCAACATCCAATAAGAACTCAGAATACTGTCCTTCTCCCTCACTCAGTCGCATGTTTCTCTTCAATTGAAACTTGATAAAGCTTCTTCATAAGTAGGATTTTTTTATGCATGAATTCTCCACATCAGCATCATTTCCATGGTTCACAACTGGTAGAAGCTGACGCAAATCGCCACAGCAAATGGTTAATGTACTCCCAAAGGCCTCATTCTTGCCACATGCATCATGAAGATTCCAGTCCATGGTTTCAAAACTCTCCCTCCTAATCATGGGGCACTCATCCCAGTCAATAAGCCTCACATTTTGGAGTAAATTTGCAGTATTGGTGTTTTTATAGATGTTACAAAGGGCCTCTTCATTGACTTTGAGGGGTATTTTGAATCTTGAATGCACTGTCCTACCACCAGGCATCAATGTTGCTGCAATACCTGATGATGCTACAGCAATAGCAACACCTCCATCTCCCCAAACTTTAGCAAAGATCAAGTTGATGATAAATGTCTTGCCCATTCCTTTTGGTGCATCAATGAAAATCATTGAAGAGAGATTCCTTTCCAAGCAGTCGCACACATATTCATATACTTCTCTTTGCTCATTATTCAATCGGGCTCCTTCTGTGAAACAAATTCCTGTTGTTCATCTCTGTTGTATTGCATTTCATGCAATAATTTCAGATTGCCAGCACTTTGAGTAATTGTACCGTTTTTTTGGTATTGGCAAGTTATATTCTTCAAGTGTTTTGCCCAAGTTCTCAAATTTCACTTGGAAATACAGAAGAGCTTGTCCATGATGCCTCTCATTAATCATGATATTAGTATCACTGATAGTTCTCCTCTCCATTTGTAAGAAATCTTCAGACATTGCATTCTTGAACCAGTTCCATAATTGCTGTGGATTGTTGATTTCAGTGTTTGTTAGCAAGACAACAAACAAATCTCTCATTGCTCTGAGCATTCTTGTTCTCCCTGCTCCTTCCATAGCTTGCTGCCAATGATTGCCAGCTTGCAACAATCCTCCCTCTCTGCAGACGTCTTTGAATGATGAATGGGAATATCCACATAGTACAGGGTTCTTGCAAATGGATCGCGAGTGCAAAGATCCATGAACTCCGTTAAAGTGGTTCTTGCCATTTCATTATTCAGTTGCGCACCAGCATTATCTCGAAAGAATACTTGATGCTGTTGGGGAATGTGCAGTTGAAGGCGAACAACGGCTGGTTCCCTCTCGTGAATGAGAGAGGGAATTAGAGAGAGTGCAGAGACGATTTACTAGGATGTTACCTGTGTTTCAGCACTTAAGTTACAGAGAAAGGTTGAACAAGTTAGGTCTCTATTCATTGGAGTGTAGAAGGTTGAGGGGGGATTTGATCGAGGTATTTAAAATTTTGAGAGGGATAGATAGAGTTGACATGAATAGGCTGAATAGGCTGTTTCCATTGAGAGTAGGGGAAATTCAAATGAGAGGACATGATTTGAGAGTTAGGGGGCAAAAGTTTAAGGGAAACACGAGGGGGTATTTCTATACTCAGAGAGTGATAGCTGTGTGGAATGAGCTTCCTGTAGAAGTAGTAGAGGCCAGTTCAGTTGTGTCATTTAAGGTAAAATTGGATAGGTATATGGACAGGAAAGGAGTGGAGGGTTATGGGCTGAGTGCAGGTAGGTGGGACTAGGTGAGATTAAGAGTTCGGCACGGACTAGGAGGGCCGAGATGGCCTGTTTCTGTGCTGTGATTGTTATATAGTTATATGGTGAATTGGAAACCCAAGTATCGATCCAATGGCTTCAGAAGGCCCGATACATCTGCCTGTCAAATACCGTGTGATCTCATCTTCTCTATTCACTGCAAAAATCGCCCAATCACTCTAAGGTGGAATCGGCTCTGTGAGCATCATGAGGTGCTGCTGAGGCTGGCCATGCGCATGCCTCTTGGTGTCACATTCCGATTTCCATGATGGCAGATTGGCTCTCGGGTCAAAAGGGGCAGTTGATTTTGGTGAATGAACAATTTTATACAAATATAAAACCCTGAATTTTGCCTGCATTCTGTAAGTTAACGCATTTTAAGTCAACTTAGTCAAAAATAGTGCTGCTGTAATGCACCATTTGCACTAACTGGAGGTCACAAATAGACAGACAGACAGAACATGAGAGTTTTAGTATTATATAGATAGATATAGACAGATAAGGACGGAGGTGTTTGCAGCCATGAAGTGCATTAAGCCTCAGAGCTTGAACAAGTGCACTCCCTGAACTTATGGGAGGCCAGGGAAGAAATTGCAAAGGCCCTTGTAGAGATATTTGCTTTCCTTTCAGCTGCTGGCTGAAGGTCCAGAAGACTGGAGGGTAGCTAACATTTTTCTATTGTTCAGAAAAATTAGCGAGGACTGACCACGGAACGACAGGTTACAAGGAAGCCTGACATCAGTTACAAGGAAGTTTCTGGAGGAAATTCTGAGGGGTAAGATCATTTGGATACTCAAGGCTTGAACAGGAACAGTTAATTTGTATTTTTTGTGTGGGTGATCAAGTCTGACAAATCTTTTTAGAGATTGTCAAAGGACCAAAGGGATAGGTAACAGTAGGACAGAAGATGTTTATTAGTAAGGCCTGTGACAAGTTTTTACATGGTAGGCTGATCTGGATGGCCATCTTGCACGGAGCCAAATTCAGAATTGGCTCAATGAGAGGAAGCAGAGGTTCATGAAAATGATTCCAAGATTGAATGGCTTGTCATATGAAAAGTGTTTGATGGCTTTGGGCCTGTAATCACCAGAATTCAGAAGAATGAGGGATGACCTCATTGAAAGCTATTGATCGGTGAAAGACCTTGATAGAGTGGATGTGGAGAGGATGTTTCCTACAGTAGGAGAGTCTAAGACCAGAGGACACAGCCTCAGAATGGATAGGCATCCTTTTAGAACGGAGAGAAGGAGGAATTTCTTTAGCCAGAGAGTGGTGAACTTGTGGTATTCTTTGCTACAAGCAGCTGTGGAGGCCATGTCTTTATGTATATTTAAGGCAGAAGTTGATAGATTCTTCATTGATCAGGACATGAAGGGTTAAAGGGAGAAGACAGGAAATTGGGTCTGAGAGGATAATCGGATCAGACATGATGAAATGGCGGACTGGCTTAATTTTGCTCCTGTATCTTATGGACTTACGATGCACAGTCAATGCTCTGATCGAAGACCTGTGTCTAGTGGTGTGTCCGAGGGGTCAGTGTTAGGACCGCTGTTATTCATTTGGATAAACAATTTGGATGTCAATGCATATGGAAGTGTCATAGGTTTGCTGATAATACTTAATTAGGGGACCTTGTTGATAATGAAGCAGGTTACAGAGAATTACTATGAAATGTGGTTGGTTAGGGAGATGGGATGAGGTAAGGGGATGAGGTTTATAACTTGGATAAGTGTGAAGAGAAGCATTTTGGATTCTCAAACCACAGTAGGACATAGACAATGAATGGTAGGGCCCTCACAAGTGTCATAGAACAGAGGGAGACCTGAAAGTATGAATGCAGAAAGTTACCACTCAAGTAAACAGGGTGGTGAAGAAGCTGCTTAGCACGCTGGTCAGGACTTTGGGTTTAGGAGTAGAGACATTAGAACCATAGAACATTACAGCACAGGAACAGGCTTTTTGGCCCTTCTTGGCTGTGCCGTGGCCCTTCTTGGCTGTGCCGAACCATTTTTCTGCCTAGCCCCACTGACCTGCACCTGGCCCATATCTCTCCATACACCTCTCATCCATGTACCTGTCCAAGTTTTTCTTGAATGTTAAAACTGAGCCCACATTTACCACTTCATCTGGCAGCTCATTCCACACTCCCACCATTCTCTGTGTGAAGAAACCCCCTCCCCAATGTTCCCATTAAACTTTTCCCCCTTCACCCTTAACCCATATCCTCTGTTTTTTTTCTCCCCTGGCCTCAGTGGAAAAAGCCTGCTTGCATTCACTCTATCTCTACCTATCATAATTTTATATACCTCTATCAAGTCTCCACTCATTCTTCTGCGCTCCAGGGAATAAAGTCCTAACCTATTCAACCTTTCTCTGTAACTCAGTTTCTCAAGTCCCGGCAACATCCTTGTAAACCTTCTCTGCACTCTTTCAACCTTTTTAATATCCTTCCTGTAATTAATTCAATGTCCAAAACTGCACATAATACTCCAAATTCTGCCTCACCAATGCCTTATACAACCTTACATAATATTCCAGCTCTTGTACTCAATACTGTGATTTATAAAGGCCAATGTACCAAAAGCTCTCTTTACTACCCTATCTTCCTGTGATGCCACTTTTAGGGAATTTTCTATCTGTATTCCCAGATCCCTCTGTTCTACTGCACTTCTCAGAGCCCTACCATTTACCTTGTATGTTCTACCTTGGTTTTTCCTTCTAAAGTGCAATACCTCACACTTGTCTGTATTAAACTCCATCTGCCATTTTTCAGCCCATTTTTCTAGCTGGTCCAGATCCCTCTACAAGCTCTGAAAACATTCCTCACTGTCCACTAAGCCGTGTTGACTCTCCCTAGTAATTCCCTGTCTATCTAAATACTTGTAGATCCTATCTCTTAGTACTCCGTCCAATAATTTACCTACTACCAATGTCAAATTTACCAGCCTATAATTTCCCAGATTACTTTTAGAGCCTTTTTTAAACAAAGGAACAACATGAGCTATCCTCCAAGCTTCTGGCACCTCACCCGTAGATACTGACATTTTAAATATATCTGCCAGGGCCCCTGAAATTTCAACACTAGTCTCCTTCAAGGTCCAAGGGAATAACCTGTCAGGTCCTGGGGATTTATCTACTCTGATTTGCCTCAAGATAGCAACCACCTCCTCCTCTTCAATCTGTATAGGTTCCATGACCTCACTACCTGTTTGCCTTATTTCCATTGACTCCATGCCAGTTTTCTTAGTAAATACAGACATAAAAAACCCACTTAAGATCTCCCTCATTTCTTTTGGTTCCATACATAGCCGACCACTCTGATCTTCAAGAGAACCAACTTTATCCCTTACTATCCTTTTGCTCTTAATATACCTGTAGAAGCTCTTTAGATTATCCTTCACCTTGACTGCCAAAGCTACCTCATGTCTTCTTTCGGCCCTCCTGATTTCTTAAGTTTTTTTTTGCATTTTTTATACTCTTCAAGTACCTTATTTGCTCCGTTTCCTATACATGTCATAAATTAAGTAATATTTATATAAATCATTGGTAAGACTGCACATAGAGTCTTGTGAGGGTGAAAGAGAAACAGATTGATGAGGATGCTGCCTGGATTAGAAGGCTTGAATTAGAGAGAAAGGAGGGCCACACGGATGGAATGAGACATGACAGGTGACAGAAATCTGAGCAGGGGAAAAATTCGCATCTAGTGATCATAATATCATTAGTTCCAAGGTAATAATGGAAAAGGATAAGTACAGTTTTCAGATTAAGATTTTAAATTGAAGAAAAGCCAACATTGATGGTATCTGAACGGATATGGTGAGTGTGGATTTGGATTGGTCTTTTTCTGACAAGGGTGTACTTAATAAGTGGGAGTCCTTCAAAAGTGAAATTTTGAGTAAACATAGTTTGTAAAGTCATAGAGAAGTACAGCACAGACACAGGACCTTCTGCCCATCTAGTCCATGCCAAGACCATTTAAACTGCCTACTCCCAGCATCTTGTACCAGGACCATGGCCCTCCATATTCTTAATATTGATATACCTATCCAAACTTTTCGTTTGGATTCGGTTATCAAAGATGTGATAACAGCACATTTCAAAAGAGGTGAAATCATCGGACAAAGTCAGCATGGATTTGTGAAAGGAAAATCATGTCTGACGAATATTATAGAATTTTCTGAAGATGTAATTAGTAGAGTGGATGGGGAGAACCAGTGAGATGTGCTATATTAGGATTTACAAAAGGCTTTTGACAAGGTCTCACACAGGAGATTTGTGTGCAAACTTAAAGCACATGGTATTGTGGGTATGGTATTGATGTGGATAGAGAATTGGTTGGCAAACAGGAAGCAAAGAGTGGGAATAAACAGGACCTTTTCACAATGGCAGGCAGTGACTAGTGGGGTACCGCAAGGCTCAGTGCTGGGACCCCAGTTGTTTACAATATATATTAATGATTTAGAGGAGGGAATTAAATGCAGCATCTCCAAGTTTGCAGATGACACGAAGCTGGGCGGCGGTGTTAGCTGTGAGGAGGATGCTAAGAGGATGCAGGGTTACTGGGATAGATTAGGTGAGTGGGCAAATTCATGGCAGATGCAATTTAATGTGGATAAATATGAGGTTATCCACTTTAGTTGCAAGAACAGGAAAACAGATTACTATCTGAATGGTGGCAGATTAGGAAAAGGGGAGGTGCAACGAGACCTGGGTGTCATTGTACACCAGTCATTGAAGGTGGGCATGCAGGTACAGCAGGCGGTGAAAAAGGCAAATGGTATGTTGGCATTCATAGAAACATAGAAACATAGAAAATAAGTGCAAGAGTAGGCCATTCAGCCCTTCGAGCCTGTACGCCATTCAGTATGATCATGGCTGATAATCCAACTCAGAACCCTGTACCTGCTTTCTCTCCATAACCCCCTGATCCCTTTAGCCACAAGGGCCATATCTAATTTCCTCTTAAATATAGCCAATGAACCGGCCTCAACTGTTTCCTGTGGCAGAGAATTCCACAGATTCACCACTCTATGTGTGAAGAAGTTTTTCCTCATCTCGGTCATAAAAGGCTTCCCCTTTATCCTTAAGCTGTATCCCCTCGTTCTGGGCTTCCCCAACATGGGAACAATCTTCCTACATCTAGCCTGGCCAATCCCTTTAGAATTTTATATGTTTCAATAAGATCCCCCCTCAATCTTCTAAATTCATAGCAAGAGGATTTGAGTACAGGAGCAGGGAGGTTCTACTGCAGTTGTACAAGGCCTTGGTGAGACCACACCTGGAGTATTGTGTGCAGTTTTGGTCCCCTAATCTGAGGAAAGATACTCTTGCCATAGAGGGAGTACAAAGAAGGTTCAACCAGATTGATTCCTGGGATGGCGGGACTTTCATATGAAGGAAGACTGGATGAACTAGGCTTATACTCACTGGAATTTAGATAACAAACACCAATGGACCGAACCCTGCAGCACACCATTAGTCACAAGCCTCCAGTCAGAGAGGTAACTATCTACTACCATTCGCTAGCTTCTCCCACAAAGCCAATGTCTAATCTAATTTACTACCTCCTCCTAAATCCAGAGCAACTGAACCTTCTTGACCAGAATCCCATTCAGGTCCTTGTCAAATGCCTTACTAAAGTCCATGTAAACAACATCCACTGCCTTGCCTTCATGCAATTTCCTGGTAAATTCTTCAAAACTCTGTAAAATTGGTTAGACATGACATACCATACACAAAGCCCTGCTGGCAATCCTTAATCAGTCCATGCCTGTCCAAATACTTATATATCTGGTCCCTTAGAATATTTTCCAATAATTTTCCCCAACTGATGTCAAACTCACCATCTATAACCATATAACCATATAACAGCTTCAGCATGGAAACAGGCCATCTCAGCCCTTCTAGTCCATGCCAATGCTTACACTCACCTCGTCCCACTGGCCCACACTCAGCCCATAACCCTCCATTCCTTTCTTGTCCATATATCTATCCAATTTTACTTTAAATGACAATACCAAACCTGCCTCTACCACTTCTACTGGAAGCTGATTCCACACAGCTACCACTCTCCGAGTAAAATTCCCCCTCATGTTACCTTTAAACTTATGCCTCCTAACTCTCAAATCATGTCCTCTTGTTTGAATCTCCCCTACTCTCAATGGAAAAAGCCTACCCACATCAACTCAATCTATCCCCCTCATTATTTTAAATACCTCTATCAAGTCCCCCCTCACCCTTCTATGCTCCAAAGAATAAAGACCTAACTTTTTCAGCCTTTCCCTGTAACTTAGGTGCTGAAACCCAGGTAACATTCTAGTAAATCTTCTCTGTACTCTCTCTATTTTGTTGATATCTTTCCTATAATTCGGTGACCAGAACTGTACACAATACTCCAAATTCGGCCTTAACAATGCCTTCTACAATTTTAACATTACATCTCAACTCCTATACTCAATGCTCTGATTTATAAAGAACATTTTCCTGAAGTAAGTAGACCAGAACTGCACACAGTGCTCCAGGTGCAGCCTCACCAGTACCCTGTACAGTTGCAGTATAACCTCCCGCTCTTAACTTCAATCCCTCTAGCAATGAAGGCCAACATCCCATTTGCCTTCTTGACAGCATGCTGCACCTGCAAACCAATCTTTTGTGATTCATGCACAAGCACTCCCAAGTCCCTCTGCACAGCAACATGCTACAATTTTTTACCATTTAAATTATAATCCACTCTTCCATTATTCCTTCCAAAGTGGATGACCTCACATTTAACATTGTATTCCATCTGCCAGACTCTCGCCCACTCACTTAACCAATCTATGTATCCCTGCAGATTCTCTGTATCTTCTGCACAATTTGCTTTTCCACTCAATTTAGTATCATCGACAAACTTAGATACATTACACTCGGACCCTCTTCCAGGTCATTAATGTACATTGTGAACAGCTGTGGCCCCAGCACCAATTTCTGCGGCACATTACTCACTACTGATTGCCACCTATAGTAACACCCATGTATCCCAACTCTCTGCTTTCTATTAGTTAACCAATCCTCTATCCATGGTAATACATCACCCTTCTTTTCATCCTTATCTTATGGATGTCTTTTATACGTCACCTTATCAAATGCCTTCGAGAAATCCAAGTAAATAACATCCATCTGTTCCTCTTCTTCCACTGTGCTCCTTATATCTTCAAGGTAATCCAGTAAATTTGTCAAACAGGACTTGCCTTTGCTGAATCCATGCTGCATCTGCCTGAAGGATCCATTTCTTCCCAGGTGCTTCACTATTTCTTCTTTAATTATAGCTTCAAACATTTTTCCAACTACAGATGTTAAACCTGCCTCTGCCTACACCCTTTCTTGAACAGTGGTGTGATATTCGCCATCTTCCAATCCGCCAGGACCTGCCCAGAATCTAATGAATTTTGGTAAATTGTCATCAAATCCTCTGCTATAACCTCTACCATTTCTTCCAGTACCCTAGGATGCATTCCATCAGGATCAGGGGACTTATCTATCTTCAGCCCCAATAGTTTTCTCAGCACTACCTCTTTAATGATAGCTAGTCCTCACCTCCCATCACATCCATAACATCTCTCTTTGGCACGTTAGAAGTATCCTCTACCATGAAGACTGACACAAAATAGTCATTCAATGCCTCTGGCATTTTAATTCCTCTCTCTCGTCCTCCAAAGGACCTACATTCACTTTAGCCACCCTTTTCCATTTTATATAATTGTAAAAACATTTACGATCCGTTTTTATATTTTGTGCTAGTTTATTTTCATAATTTATCTTCACCTTCTTTATTGTTCACTTTGTGGTTTTATGTTGCTTTTTAAAGTCTACCCAATCTTCCAGTTTCCCACTACTCTTGGTGACTTTGTACTCAGGAGCTTTTAGTTTGATGCCTTCTATTATTTCCTTAGTTATCCAAGGCTGGCTCTCCCAATCCTTACTGTCCTTGCTTTTAACTGGAATATACTTTTGTTGAGCACTGCAAAAATTCTCTTTAAAAGTCTTCCACAGCTCCTCAACTGTCCCTCCCTATAGCCTGTGTTCCCAGTCTACACAAGCCAAATCCATTATAGTCTCAATTGTTTAGGCATAATACAATGATTTTCAATCAGACTATTGCTCCCTCCATTTGTATTGGTCCTCCTAATGACCAGAATGGTAATCCATGTGTGGTGCCTAAACAACTTCATGGAACCTGTACAGATTACAGGGGAGGAGAAATTTGCTATCCTGAGACAAATTAGGGTGGATAAATCCCCAGGGCTTGAAAAAAAATGGACCCAATGGAGGCAAGTACGCAAAGATATTTATTATCATCCTGAGTGAAAGGAAAAGTACCAGAGGATTGGAGGATAGCTAGTGTTGTTCTGCTGTTTAAAAAGTGCTCCAAAGATAAACAAAGAACTTATAGGCCAGTGAAGCTGACATCAGTTGTGGTGAATTTATTGGGAGGTATTCTAAGGAACCAGACATAGAAGTTTTTAGATAGATGTGAACTGATTAAGGATAGTCATCAAGACTTTGTATGTGGTAAGTCATGTCTAACCAATCATAGAGTTTTTCGAGGAAGTTACCAGGAAAGTGGATGAAGACAACGCAGCAGATGTTGCCTACATGGACTTTGGCAAGGCATTTCACAAGGTCTCGCATGGGAAGTCGGTCAAGAAGTTGATTGGGATTCAAGATGAAGTTTTAAACTGGATTGAACGTTAGCTTTGTGAGAGAAGCCAGTAGGTGGTAGAAGACAGTTACCTCTCTCACTGGAAGCTTGTAACTAATGGAGTGCCATGGGGTTTGGTCCATTGGTGTTTGTAATCTTTATGAATGATTTGGATGATAATGTGTTTAACTGGATCAGCAAATTTGCAGATGAAACCAAGACTGATGGTGCAGTGGACAGCAAGGAATGCTATCGTGGCTTGTAGAGCAATCTACATCAGCTGGAAAAATAGGCTGAAAAATAGCAGATGGAATTTAATGCAGACAAGTGCAAGGTTTTACACTTTGGTAGGACCAAGTAGAATAGGGCTTACACAGTGAATGGTAGGGCACTGAGGAGTGTGGTAGAACAAAGGGATCTGGAAATTCAGGTCCATAATTCATTGAAGTGGCGTCACATGCAGATAGGGTCATAAAAATTTTTTTTGGCATATTTACCTTCATAAGTCAATGTATGGAGTACAGGAGATGAGATTTTCCTGGAGGTTCCATGGAATGTTGGTGATGCCTAACTTGGAGCATTGGGTGCAGTTCTGGTCACCTACATACTGGAAAAATGTAAATAAGGTCGAAAGAGTCACGAGAAAATTTACAAGGATATTGCTGGGTCTAGAGGATCTGAATTATAAGAAAAGATTGAATAGGTTAGGATTGTATTCCTTAGAATATAGAATATTGAAAGGATATTTGACAGAGGTATACAAAATTATGAGGGGTATAGATAGGGTAAATGCAAGCCTGCTTTTCCCGCTGAGGTTTGATGGGACTGCAACCAGAGATCATGGGGTAAGAGTGAAAGTTAAAAAATTTAAGGGGAACCTGATAGGAAATGTCTTCACTCAGAGGATCATGAGAGTGTGGAATGAGCTGCCAGCACAAATGGTGCATACAAGCTTGATTTCAACATTTAAGAGGTTTGGATAGGTACACGGATGATAAGGGTATGAAGGGCTATGTTCCCCATGCAGGTAGATGGGAGTAGGCAGTTTAAATAGTTTCAACATGGTCTAGATGTGCTGATGGGACCCTTTATATGCTGCACTTCCCATGATTCAGTGATGGCCACAACATCATACCTGGCAATCTGTAATAATGCAACAGGATCATCCACCTTATTTCTTATACTACGCACATTTAGATATAACAGCTTGAGTACCATATTTGCCATCCTTTCTGATTCCGAATCCCTAATGATTTGATACTCAGCCTGTTGGCTGCAAGTAGGTCCTGCCTGCCCTTTCTTTACTTTTTTACCATCTATCCTATCCTGAGTCCCTTCACTCCAGTTCCCACTCCCCTGCCAAATTCTCACCATAGGAAACATCCTCTCTATTAAGCCTTCCAACATTTACCCAGTAATTGGTTTCAATGAGGTCACCCTCTTTCTTCCATATTCCAGTGAATACAAGCCCAGAGCTATCAAATGCTCTTCATATGACAAGCTGTTTAATCCTGGAATCATTTTTCGTGAACCTCCTTTGAACCCTCTCCATTGTCAGCACATCCTTTCTAAGATAAGGAGCTCCAAACTGCTCACAATGCTTCAAATGAGGCCTCGCCAGTGCTTTATAAAGTTTCAACATTGCCTTTATATTCTAGTCCTCTTAAAATGAATGCTAACATCACATTCACCTTCCTGACCACAGACTCAACCTGCAAATTAACCTTTACGGAATCCTGCACATAGACTCTCAAATCCCTTTGTGCTTCAGATTTGGTATTTTGTCTGCATTTACTAAATGGTCAACCCTTTCATTTCTTCAATCAAAGTGCATGACCATAAACTTCCCGACATTTTATTGCATCTGCCATTACTTTGCCTCTTCTCCTAATCTGTCTAAATTCTTCTGTAGCCTCTCTACTTCCTCAAAACTACCTGTTCCTTCACCTATCTTAGTATTGTCTACAACCTTTGCAACAAAACCATCAATTCCATCATCAAAATCACTGACATAATGACCTTGCAGTGTTCTTCTATCAATTTTGGTTTCCCATGCAACCTCCCTGGCTTGTTAGAATTTGACCCTTGATGTTATCTTATCAAAGTGGTTGCATCCCAAAAGTTGTTGTATTGACAGAAATGAGATAAACTTATTGTTTTCCATCATCTTCAGTGGAACAACAGATTGATTTGGCTTTAAAAAACACAAACTTATCATCATCTTGCTTACTGAAGCTCAGCTGATATTCCGCCACAAACCTGAAGATTTTGCTCTGGCGATGAATTGATATACAAGGACTGAATGACAGAGAAGAATCAGAGAATTTGCACTTGCTATCACTGAAACACTTAATAGAGTATAGTTCCCAAGGTTCCTGACAAAACTGGAGTGAACTAGGATTGGCAAAAGACACATCTAATTGAAAGGTGATCAGGATTGTCAGCTAATTATCCCAGTTTCAGGATAAGTATTTAAAATGGTTCAAAATTATCCTCATGAATTAAGCTTCTGATTTATTTCATCTGCATATGTTAATTCACTGATGAGGAAATAGCTTACGCCTGCTTCTCACAGAAAATGGCATAGTGATATACTTACAAAATCACCATTCAAGGACTGGTCCATTGATCCAGATAGTTAACCCTCTACATTGTACCTGAAGAATTTAAATTCTGTTAAATAAATTTTGATTGATAGTTAGTCTCAATAATGAAGCAAATGGATAAGGAATAGATCATTTGGTTCACTTCCTCCTTCAGGGAAATGAATAAGCAATTAGAAGCAGGTAATAAATGGTAGCATTTTGTGCATATTTAAAAAAAGGACCTAAATAACATGCTGATAGACTCAAATTAAATACCATATAAATGCAAGATAATTACTAATATTGACCATCAGCCCCTTTACAGCATGTCACATATGAAAATATTTAAGAAAGTAAACCATAATTGGGATAGCGTGGACCATTTTGAAAAGCATGAAAACTTGAATTTGAATGGTAAGTTGGTAATTAAATCACCATGTCACTGCACCCTGTAATTGAACTTGCTTTAATTTCTCTTTCTCTATTACAAATTAAAATATAAACATAGAAAATTGTGAATTAGGAGAAGAAAGCCATTCAGCCACTTTAACCTCCTTTGCCATTTAATAAGAAAATGGCTGCTTTGACCGTCAGTGTAAATCCTCATTTCTGTGACAACCTATCAAATAGCAATACACATTTCTGTTTTAAAAAATCAACATCTTTGTTTTCAATGCTCTTTGAAGAGTCAAACAACACAGAAACAGGCCCTTCAGCCAAAATGATTCACGCCAACCACATCATCCTCACAGTACCAGTCACTTTGAATCAATCGTTATCCTCCATACCCTTCTTTAATCCTACTTCAATATTCAAATTTATTTATCATACGTACATGAAAAAATCCAGTGAAATGCATCATTTGCATTAACAAAAGGCATGCCTGACCCTGACCCCCATCTCCCCTCTCTGTCCCCAAGACCACCTATACAAACCTAAAGCACAATTAAAGGATTTTTCTTTTACTTGCCAGGGACTGTTCATGGCCCCTCCTCGCTCTGCGAATTCCTTCAAGCTCTTTTCTAGTTTTTTTTTTATAATTTTCATGAGCTTTGTTTAACATTAGCCTCTAAACTTTACTCATATTTCCTTTGTCTTCTTGACTAAATTCACCTCCTCACTTGATATCTAAGGCTCCCTTAAAACAAGAGAAAATCTACATATGCTAGAAATCCGAACAACACACACAAACTGCCAGAGGAACTCAGCAGGCCAGGCAGCATCTAGGAATAGAGTACAGTCAACATTTTGGGCCGAAACCCTTCAGCAGAACTGGAGAAAAAAAAACCAAGGAGTAGATTTAAAAGGTGGATAGAGGGGAGAGTGAAACACAAGATGTTAGGTGAAACCTGAAGGGGGCGAGGATAAAGTAAAGCGCTGGGAAGTAAATTGGTGAAAGAGACAGAAGGCCATGGAAGAAAGAAAGCGGGCAGGAGCACTAGAGGGAGGGAAAGAAGGTAAGGTGAGAGAGGGAAAAGGAAATGGGAAAGGGTGAAGCGGAGGTGGGGGACATTACCAGAAGTTCGAGAAACTGATATTCATGCCATCGGATAGGAGGCTACTCAAACAGAATATAAGGTGTTGTTCTTCCAACCTAAGTGTGGCCTTATCAAAACAGTGGAGGAGGACATGGATAGACATATCAGAATGTGAATGGGAAATGGAAATAAAATGGGTGGCCACTGGGGGATCCAGCTTTTTCTGGCAGATGGAGCGTAGGTGCTTGGCAAAGTGGTCTCCCAATCTATGTTGTGTCTCTCCAATGTACAGGAGACCTCACCAGGAGCACTGGACACGGTCTATGAGCCTAAAAAACTCACAAGTGAAGTGTTGCCTCACCTGGAAGGACTGTTTAGGGCCCTGAATGGTACTGAGGGAAGAGGGATCAATGCGGAGGGACAAATGGACAAGGGAGTTGCTTAGGGAGCAATCCCTGCAGTAAACAGAAAGTGGGGGTGGAGGTGGGAGGGAAAGATGTGCTCAGTGGTAGGATCCTGTTAGAGATGGCAGACGTTTCGGAGAGTTACGTGCTGGAGGCAGAGACTGGTGGGGTGGTAGGTTTTCTTACCTTACCATTCTGATGAGGAATATAGGGTAGCAGGAAAGGAGCTTAAGAAGGGGCTGAGGAGAGCAAGAGCCCTAAATTTTATGCAAACAAGAGGAAGGTTTTGCACTTTGGGAGGACAAATCAGGTAGGATTTGCATAGTAAACAGTAAGGTATTGAGGAATGCAGGAGAGAGAACTGGGAATACAGATCCATAATTCCTTCAAATTAGCATCACAGGTAGATAAGATTCTAGCACAATGTAACCATGAGAGATTCTGCAGATGCTGGGAATCCAGAAGAACATACACAAAATGTTTGGCAAACTCAGCAGGTCAGACAGCATCTACGAATAGGAATAAACTGTCATTGTTTTGAGCCGAAACCTGTCATCAGGACTGGAAAAAAAGGAGAAGCCAGAATAAGAAGGTGGGAGGAGGGGAAGGAGTACACACAAGAAGGTGATAGATGAAGCCAAGTGGGTGTGAGAGGAGGATAAGTGAGAAGCAGGGAGATGATAGGTGAAAAAGATAAAGGGCTGAAGAAGGAATCTGATGGGAGAGTGTATAATGGGAGAAAGGGAAGGAGCAGGGGCATCAGAGGGAGGTGATAGATAATTGAGGAGAAAAGAAGAAGTAGAAAGGGGAACCAGAACAGGGAGTGGAAGAAGAGGGAAGAGGAAGGGGGAAAAATACCATAAATTAGAGAAATCGAGGTTCATTCCATCAGGTTAGAAGTGACCCATACAAATATGAGGGGTTGCTCCTCCAACCTGAGAGTGGTCTCATTGTTGCAGTACAGATGACCACATTTGGAGCACTGGATACAATAGTGGCCTCACCTGGAAGGACTATTTTGGGTCCTGAATGGAGGCGAGAGAAGCAGTGAATGAGCAGGTGAGGTACTTCTTCCATTTACAGGGATAAGTGCCAGGAGGGAGATTAATGAGGAGGGACTACTGGACAAGGGGATCACAGAGGAGTAATTCTTGTGGAAAGCAGAGAGTGGGGTTGGGGTGAGGTGAAGATGTTTTTGGTGGTAGGATCCCATTGAAGATGGCGGAAGTTACAGTGATTGATGTGTTGGATGTGGAGACTCATGAGATGATAGGTGAGGACAATAAGAACTCTATCCCTGTTAAGGAGGTGGAAAGATGGGGTGTGGGCAGAAGTCCAGGAAACAGAGGAAATGTGGGTAAGAGCAATATCAATGGTAGAGGGGAAACCACACTCTTTGAAGAAAGACATCTCTGAAGTTGTGGAAAGGAAAGCCTCATTCTGGGAATGGATGTGGTGAAGATGAGTAACTGACAGGTGACTTTACAAGTGACAGAGTAGGAAGGAGGATAGTCAAGATAGCTGTAAGAGTCAGCAGGTTCATAAAAGATATTGGTAGACTGTTTGCCCACAGACATGAAGACAGAGAGATGGAGAAAGGGGAGAGAGGTGTCAGAAGTGAACCAAGAGAACTGAAGAGCAGGGTGGAAGTTGGGGGCAAAGCTGGTAAAATTGACAAGCTCAGCTTGAGTGACTGATAAAGAAGAATTGTTTAATGTGTACTTGGATTTTCAGAAAGCCTTTGACAAGGTGGCACACATGAGGCTGCCTAACACGCTACCAACCCATGATATTATAGGAAAGATTCTAGCATGGATAAAGCAGTGGCTGTTTGGCAGGAGGCAAAGAGTGCGAATGAAGGGACCCTTTTCTGGCTGGCTGCCAGTGACTAATGATGTTCCACAGGGGTTTATGCTGGGAATGATTCTTTCTACATTATATGTTAATATTTTGAATGCTGGAATTGATGGCCTTATTGAAACTATTGGAGATGATATGAAGATAGGTGGAGGATCAGGTAGTATGAGAAAGTAGAGAGGCCACAGAAGGACTCAGACAGATTAGGAGGATGGGCAAAGAAATAGCAGATGGAATACAGTGTTGAGAAGTGTATGGTTATGCACTTTGATAGAAGAAATGAAAGGGCTGACTATTTTCTAAATAGAGAGAAAATACAAAAAACTGAGGTGTAAAGAGGCTGAAGAGTCCTTGTGCAGGATTCCCTAAAGGAAAATTTGCAGGCTGAGTTTGTGGTTAGGAAGGTAAATGCAATGTTAGCCTGCATTTCAAGAGGCCTAGAATATAAAAGCAAGGATATAATGTTGAGATTTTATAAAGCACTGGTGAGCCTCACTCGGAGTACTGTGAGCATGTTTCGGCCCCTTATCTTAGAAAGGATGTGTTGAAACTGGAGTGGGTTAAAAAGAGCTTCAAAAATTATTGCAGGATTGAATGGCTTGTCATATGGAAAGCATTTGATGGCTCTGCAAATGTATTCACTAGAATACTAGAATACAATGACCTCATTGAAACCTATCAAATGGAGAAAGGCCTTGACAGAGTGGATGTGGAAAGAATGTTTCCGATGGTGGGAGAGTCTAAGCCATGGGGATGCACCTTAGAATAGAATGGTGTCCTTTTCAAACAGAGATGAGGAGGAATTTCTTTAGCCAGAGAGTGATGAATCCATGGAATTCTTTACTACAGGCAGCTGTGGAGGCCAAGTCTTTATGTATATTTGAGACAAAGGTTGATGGATTCTTGATTGGTCAGGGTATGAAGGAATATGGGTAGAAGGCAGGAGATTGGAGCTAAGAGGAAAATTGGATCAGCCATGATGAAATGGTAGAGCATGCACAATGGGCCAAGTGGTCTAATTCTGTTCCTCTATTTTATGGTCTTTTGGTCTTGTGGCATAAAGCAGCTTCAATGCAATAATCAAGATAGTAAAAAAAGAGTACAGTATTACCAGTGAATGGTGGTAATACTGTTTCACATAGCCAATGAAAAGCTCTTGTGGTGCCTATGTCTACAACTTGGATTGGAGAAAATGGGAGGAGCTGAAAGAGAAATTGTTGTGTTTGAGATGCAGTTTCATCAGTCGGAGGGGAAACAGCTGAGTCTGTTGTCGAGGAAGAAGTGAAGAACTTTAAGGCCTTCTTGATGGGGTTTATAAGTGCGTAGGGTCTGGACATCCGTGATGAAAAAAAGGTGATCAGGGCCAGGGAATTGAAGGCTCTTGAAGAGAATGAGAGCATGTGGTGTATTGTAGCTGTAGATAGGAAGGGAATGAACCAAGAGGAATAAAATAGAGTTGAGGTATGTGGACATAGTCCGTGGGGCAGAAGCAGGCAGAAACAATGGGCCCACCAAGCAGTCAGGTTTGCAGATCTTGGGTAGGAGGTAGAAATTAGTAGCTGGGGGTAAGGAAACCATGTGGTTGATGACAGCGAATATGAGATCTCCAGAGTTGATGAGGTTGATGGTGGGGGCAAGCAATGGCCTGATGGCCTTGAGTAGAGTCTTTTTTCAGGGGTAAGAAAGAGGAAGCGTCTGAGAGTTGCCATCTGGCCTCAGCAGAGTCCATCTACCAGATATAACAGCACCCTGATTATTTGTGGGTTTAATGGTGAGCTTGGGATTGCTGCAGAGAGACTAGTGTGTTTAGAGGGAATACATTTGAAGAGGAGAGAGGGGTGTTCCACTGACCCCTAAACATGATCATCCTTGTATAGGGTTCCCTAAAGGTTCATTTGCAGGTTGAGTCTGTGGTGAAGAAGGCAAATGTAATGTTACCATTCATTTCAAGAGGACTAGAGTATAAAAGTAAGGATGTAAGGTTGAGACTTTATGAAGCACTGGTAAGGCCTCACTTGGAGTATGGGGAGAGTTCAAAGGAGGTTCACAAAAATGATTTCAGGATTAAACAGCTTGTCATATGAAAAGTACTTAATGGCTTTGGGCCTGTATTCACTGGAATTCAGAAGAATACGGGATGGTGAATTCAAATCTATCAAATGGTGAAAGGCTTCGATAGAGTGGATATAGAGAGGATGTTTCCCTTGGTGAGAGTGTCTAAGACTAGAGGACACAGCCTCAGAATAAAGGGGCATTCTTTTAGAACGGAGACGAGGAGGAATTTCTTTAGTCGGAAAGTGGTGAATCTGTGGAATTTGTTGCCACAGATTCTTGATTGGTCTGAGCATGAACGGATATGTTGGGGGGGGGGGGAGGGAAAGAGACAGGAGATTGGGACTGAGAGGAAAAATGGATCAGCCATGATGTCATTGCGGAGTAGACTCAATCGACCAAATGGCCTAATTCTGCTCCTATATCTGATGGTCTTATAGCCTTATGGATTTTCTGAGTATCGTCGCAAGAAAACAAATCTCATAGTTGTATATAGAGTTAGAATCATAGAAAAGTACAGCATAGAAACAGGCATTTCAGCCCATTTTACATGTGCTGAAGCATTTAAACCACCTAATCCCATTAACCTGCATGGAAACTATAGCCATCTATATAACCCTACTATCCATGGATCTATCCAAACTTCTCTTCAATAGTGAAATCAAACTCACATGACCCTCTGAGTGAAGAAGTTTCCCCTCATTTTCCCCTTAAACTTTTCACCTATTACCCTTAAACTATGAATTCTGGTTGTAGTTCCACTCAACCTCAGTGGATAAAGTCTACTTGCATTTACCCTATGCTATGCTACCATAGCAAAAATGAATAAGTCCTGGTGGAAAGGTTCTGAGAGCCAATGTGATATACCCAGGTTAACGAGGAAGGTCTGAACTCTTGAAAATGGAACACATGCAACACGCTGGAGGAACTCAGCGGGTCGGGCAGCATCCGTGGAAACGAGCAGTCAACATTTCAGGCTGATACCCTTCATCAGGACATCCTTGAAAATGGAGCTGTCTATGTCAATGTTCAGGCAGGCAAAGGCGAAATATGTTACAGTATATGATACAATTAGAAATTAATCTGAACATTGAGTGCAATTTCTCATTTGGAAAAGTTATACATCATCCAAATATTAACCAAGGTAATAAACAATGCTTTCTTATTCCATGCCATTTCAACACTTTTGATTATGTTAGAGATGAATGCATTTCCCATGCTCTATGTGTTTGTGACACTGAGTATATAATTAATATTATTAGCCTCTCCTGCTGCTCCTGAATTCATTCAAATTTAAATGGCAGATTGTGATACATAGTGTCCGTGGAAAGAGGGAAAACTGTTTCTCTTTTCACAGATGCTGCCTAAACCAGTACATACATAGTTTTCTGTTTTTAATTGTTCATTAATTTCAGACTCTTCATGAACAGGAAATGCTGCCTAAGCATTTTGCCTATCCAATGAGTTGCACCAAGTGTCCATAAGACCATAAGACAGAGGAACAGAATTAGGCCATTCAGCCCATATCCCAGATCACATTCAACCCCATACACCTACCTTCTCACCACATCCTTTGATGCCCTGACCAATCAGGAAACAATCAACTTCTGTCTTAGACCTGGCCTCCACCGCAGTCTGTGGCACAGCATTTCACATATTCACTATTCTCTGGCTAAAAAAATTCCACCTTACCTCTGTTTTAAAAGGTCGCCCCTGAATTTTGAGGCTGTGTCCTCTAGTTCTAGATTACCCCACCATAGGAAACATCCTCTCCACATCCACCCTATCTACTCCTTTCAACATTTGGTAGGTTTCCATCCCTCATGCTATTGCAATTTCCTTTATTCCACTGAAATACCGACACATTGGAATTTAGTTTCTCCTTCTCAAATTCCAAAGTGAACTCGAGCATATTGTGATCAGTGTTCCCTAAGGGTTCCTTTCACTTAAGCTTTTTTATCAGCTCTAGATCATTGCACAACACCCAATGCAGCACAGCCTGTTGTAATGTGAGTATTATTAAAAGTAAGTTAATACTAATCAGGGAGCTGTTGGTAGCAAGAGGCGGGATCCGGGGTTGGCAGGGTCTTTACTTCCGCTCTTTTACTCCCAGTATATATTGTATGTAGTTCCTCCACCCATGCCGCACGAGGTACCTGGAAGCCTCTATATTGTAAATATCATTTGTCGTCCCAGATAAAGATGCTCTTTTGGCCATCAAGTTGTTGAGTGGTCTTTTTGTAAAGTAGAAGTTACCACTAGTGGGCTCAACAACAAGCTGTTCTAAAAAGCCATCCCTTAGACATTCTACAAATTCTCTCGCTTGAGGTCCAGTACTGGCCTGGTTTTCCCAATCTACTTTCATGTTAAAATCCCCATGATTATCATGACACAGCCCTTCTGACATGCTTTTTCTATCTCCTGCTGTAATTTATAATCCACATCCTACCTCAGATACAGAGATCAAGATCTTACACAGTATTCTAAATGTGGTTTCATCAAAGTTTTGTAACTGTCCTAGCAAGTCTTCTTTTGTATGTCAACCTTCCTGCAATCTTCACTACCGGTACTTCCTCAGCACTTTCTGCACCTGCTGAATTAGCACAACCTGGTTCCCTCTACATGTACTGTACATGTTTGTTATCTTTTGTTTAAAGAAAAAGTATGCTTTTTTATTATTTCTACCATCATCTATCTTATTTCGTATATTGTACGCATTCAAATATAACACCTTCAGTCTTGTATCAATTATCAATTTTGTCTGCCTTTAAATTGCAACTCATCCTGTTGATTGCAATGTTACCCTATCAACGGTGTCTCCTCTCTTCACATTGCCTGTTTGTAAACCAGCTACCTCATCTCAGCACTGTCATCTGCCTTGCCCAAAATATTTTTTCCACTGAAAGCCCCTTGATGGGTTCTTTCTTATTTTTGAATTCTATCCATTTCAATGAGCTATTTCTTCCGCTCTGAGAGCAACTGCACTATTGTCCCTGACTAATAATGCAATCTCTCTTCCTCTTCTACATGTCACCCTATCTCTGGAACATTTAGTAGCTCATCCTGTCCCTCTTTCAACCAAGTCACCATAGTTGAAATTACACTCTAGTTCCATATACTGATCCATACCTTTAAATTCACTGGCCTTACTCTAAATACTCCTTGTACTGAAATAAACACAACTCAGTCTATCTGTCCCCTAACTCTTCCTTTCCTTCCTGACAGTGTTGCTGCTCATGACATCTAACTGTTTCAATCACACCCTTGTGCTTTGGTTTCCTTCCCACTGTCTATTTAGTATAAACTCTCCCAGGTAGCAGCAGCGAACATCCCTGCTACAAAATTGATTTCCCTCCAGTCATGTCTATGGTCTTACAAGTACATCACTCCACAATTTCTACTAATTATCTCTTTTCCCCAATGATGTACCTTTCCAGAAACATAGATAACTACAGCGCAATGTCGTCTCCAGATGGAATGCAGCTCAAATAGCTTACTGAGGATGCCCGGTGGTTTGAATTGGTATTGCAATCTCTTCAAATCGTACAGGAATTGCTTGAGGAGTCAAACACGTTAACATTTTAATACACAATATTAATTCTCTTTTTTCCTATTGAAAAAATAATATTAATGGAAGCCCATCCAGCCAGGTTTTTTGAAATAGACTTTCAAAAACGTATACTGTTAAACTGGAATATTTTTCCTTAAACTCAAAATTGGGAAAGACTAATTTCATTAACACAAGAGAAGACCTGGCAAAGGCAGATTAGGAGTATCAATTCACAGGTAGGCTTTACATCTGTACAGTTGGGAACATTCAGAGAATTCAAGGTCAATATGTTCCTTAAAGGTAAATACAAGGGGTAACACATTTAGAGAGCACCAAATGTCAAAACATAATGTGGGTTGGATAAAGAGAAAAAAAGGAAATATATGACAGGTATATGGAACTAATGTGAAGATTACTGTCAAGAGTATAAAAGCACTTAAAAAGAAAATTAAGATGGCTAAGAGGGGTTCATGAAAAATCACTGGCAAACAGAATGAAGGAAAATCAAAGGATTTTTAAAAGTATTTTAAGGGCACATGAAGAATAACAAAGGCAATCTATGCAGAAAGTATAGGCAAGGGTCCTAAATGAATACTTTTCATTGGTATTCACAAAGGAAACAAACTTTTTAGTCTGAGAATTTAACAAAGGGATAGGTGAAAGTTTCACCTCGTGCAAATCTCCATAAATAAAGAGGCACTCTGTGATTTAGTGACTCAAAACTGAATAAATACGTATGACATAAGATCATAAGAAATGGGATCAGGAGTTGGACATCTGGTCCATTGTACCACTCCACCATTCTGACCATGGAATTCGTAGCTCCACCTACCAAGGACAAGATGGGATTTATCTCAGGTTGCTCCAGAAGGCAGGGGAGATTTTTAAATTTTCACTAGGCATATAAGGTACCAGATGATTGGAGAACAGCAAATATGATCCTCCTTTTCAAGAAAGGCAGCTGGCACAAGCCTAGTAACTATAGTCCTATGAGCTTAACATTGATGGGTGAGAAGATACTGGAAAAAATTCTGAAGAAGGGAGTTTACTTTGAAAGTCAGTGACTATCCAGAGAGAGCCAGCATGTATAAATCAAAAGATACAAATATGTATGCCTAAGTACAAAGATATAAACTTCAGACTACTATTTATCAATTACAGCATTCAACACCATCATTCCCTCACCACGAATTAACAAGCTTCAAACACCGGTGTCTATACCTCTCTCTTCGCAACTGGATCCTCAACTTCCTTATCAGGAGACCAAGTCAGTAATAACATCTCCTTCTCACTAATAATAAACATGGGCACTCCTCAAAAATACATACTTAGCTGACTGCTCTACTCTCACTCTCTCTGCACACAAGACTGTATGGCTAGGCACAGCTCAAGCACCTTCTATAACTTCCCTGATGACACCATTATTGATAGAATCTCAAATGGTGATGAAGAAGCATATGTGAGTGAGATACACTCAGTGGCCACTTTATTAAGTATACCCGTACAACTGCCTGTTAATGCAAATATCTAATCAGCCAAACACATTGCAGCAACTCAATGCATAAAAGCCTGCAGAGCTGGTCAAAAGGTTTGAAGTTGTTCAGACCAAACATCAGAATAGCCTCTCCATGAAGCAAGAATTCAATATTTTGGATGAATTCCATTTTTTTTCAATTTCAATTATCACATCATAGGGTGGCAAACTCTTTAAAGTTAAACTGTCTAATTATTACTGAAAACTGCTGATAGAAGTTAGCAGAAAGTTTACTCAGGAGAAAATGCCATGGTCAATCCAGTGGGAAAAACCAAAAAAAAATATTCACTCACAAAATGCTGGAGGAATTCAGCAGGTCAGGCAGTATCTATAGAAAAAAGTACAGTCGACATTTCAGGCCAAAACCCTTCGGTGAGATTGGGGATAAAAAACTGAGTAGATTTGAAAGGTGGGGGGAGGGAAGAGAGAAACACCAGGCGATAGGTGGAACTTGGAGGGGGAAGCAAAGAGCTAGGAAGTTGATTGGTGAAAGAAGCAGAAGGTCATGGAGAAAGAAGGAGGGGGTGGAGGAGCACCAGAGGGAGGAGATGGGTGGGCAAGGAGATAGCATGAGAGAGGGACAAGGGGATGGGAAATGGTAAAAGGGGGGAGGCAGGAGGGGTGGAGGGGTGGAGGCATTACTGGAAGTTTGAGAAATTAGTGTTCATGCCATCAGGTTGGAAGTTACACAAACAGAATACAAGGTGTTGTTCCTCCAACCTAAATCAGTAAAATCAGTACTACTGTGTGGCCTTTTCCCAACAGTGAAGGAAGCCATGGATATCCATGGAAAGAACACTGATTTCTCAAACTTCCAGTAATGCTCAATCACCACCACCCCACTTCACCATTTCCCATCCCTTGTTCCTCTCTCATGTTATCTCCTTGCCCATCCATTGCCTCCCTCTGGTGCTCCTCCACCGCCTCCTTTCCTATTACCCACACCATTGTCTGTCACAAAAATCTCTCCACTCAGCTTTATCTAGAATCTTCTCCCAATTCCACCATCCTGACTGGCTGACCCAACAATTCCAGGTTGAACATCACAACCCATTATCTCTAACTGAAACCCAAGCAATCAGCAGAACACACTGCTTCTACAGAAAACTATTAAATGATATACCCTACAGCATTTGGAGTAAAATCTTAGCAGTAAGATCTTAACCAAGGTGTTACACCTATATTTACTCAACATTTAAAGGTATACATAATCCTTTAAAGCAAAGAATTTTGCAAATGAAGAAATGTCTACTCCTGTGCTAGATGGGCAAACCACTATCCAGAACTTTTGCACTTTAGCCACTGTTGTTGGGGTAATATCAGGATTGTGCGGGTCAGTACAAGAACTTGATGATTGTAGGAAATCAACTTCATGGACCTGGCGGTGTAGAAACTCAAGTTTCTGTATGTCCTGCCTAATAGAAGCAGTAAAAAGAGAGCATGTTTGGATGATAGGAATCCTTGCTGATAGATACCAACTTTTTGAAGTAGCATCTCTCATAGATACTGTCCACCCCAAAATGCAGTTACAATCATATTACAAAAAAAGAGGTACTTACCTTAAATACAGTAAAGAAACAACATATGTACATTCCCTAATACTAAATAAATGGTGTATGGTGGGAAAAGCACCATAAAGCCAAACCGAGTCCATCAGCTCAGTTTAGGACTGAGTGGATACCACATGGCTGCCAGAAAACAACAGCATAAAACAACAAAGTGCTCAACACAATTGCACACTTACAGTTAAGTACAAATAAAGAATTAAATTAAACTTTGGTGTCTGACTCTGAATGTATGTAGCAATGCGGAGGGAAAACAGTGGGTTAATTATGTGAATATACTGGGGAAATCATTGAAGTGTGTACACTCACCGTAGTGCCTGCAGAATGACAAAGAGATGTTTGTGTGTGTGTGAATGCACCTGGTTAAGGAGTATGTTTATTGAGTGTTCTCTGTCACATAGTCACAATATGAGTTTGTGAAAAAGAGCTGTGGAGAAATATTAATTGAGAATTGTTGAAGCATACTACTTTAGTAGTGGGTAGTTGAAATAGAAACTATTACATCTTTTAGGGAGGTATTTCAAGCTAATGATATGCCGATTAGGAGTGTTTGGAGCAATGAGATTAATCATAGTTTGTTTTAGAAAAGATCAGGCACAGTATAGTAGGATAAACATTCTGTGCTGTAAACTTCCTCAGTTCTAAATGCAGGTATAAGTAGTTTACTTAACATCTGGAACAAAAGGGCAAGCACTATTAATAGGCAAGTCAGACAATGGATAAAACAAATGCTGTTTTTTTTTCAGAATAGAAATATATAGTCCCTAACTTTATCTCAGTTGATTGCAAGTTTTGGAATAACTAAATTTTATCCTTAGACTCAACATGATGTCAAGCAGAGGAATAGAGGAGCACAGTACATTGACTGGGAAACCTATTGGCTGAACCTGATGAAAGTCCAATTGACTTTAATTTCAATAGGAAGAAATAGCTGTTGAGCTATTTTTAAAACTTAATTAAGTTGATTGAAGTGTACTCATTTTGTTACTTTCCTGAGTGTTTTGATTTTCTGTATTTTTAATTTTTCTAATATTTCCTATGTTTACTAGTTTATAAGTATCTGCATATTAGTGAATCCCAGAGACTTTCTGAGTGTAAATAAAAATCTGCATATCATGGCTAACACAACTTATTGTGCCTGTGAAAAGAATGTTGAAGGATTTCGAGCAAGCGTGAAAGATTGGGATGAGAATTTACAGAGGGGCAAGAGAATGAGATAAAGGTCTTTCAGGTATAATATGCTTCCTTACAATGGAGTTCTACGATATGATTTTATAACTTAATGCACATTATAGGAGAACAGAAAACACTGAAAACCTACAACACATTACAGACCCTTCGGCCCACAAAGCTGTGCCGAACAATGCTGTACCTTAGAAATTACCAAGGGTTACCCATAGCTCTCTATTTTTCTGAGCTCCACATACCTGTCCAGGAGTCTCTTAAAAGACCTTATTGTATCTCCCTCCATGACATTTGCCAGCAGCCCATTCCACACACTCACCACTCTCTGTGTAAAAAACTTACCCCTGACATCTCCTCTGTACCAACTTCTAAGCAGCTTAAAACTCTGCCTTCTCATGATAGCCATTTCAGCACTGGGAAAAAGCCTCTGACTATCAATACGATCAATGCCTCTCATCATTTTATACACCTCTATCAGGTCACCTCTCATTCTCTGTTGCTCCAAGGAGAAAAGGCCGAGTTCACTCAACCTATTCTCATAAGGCAAGCTCCACAACTCAGGCAACATCCTTGTAAATCTCCTCTGCACCCTTTCTATAGCTTCCACATCCTTCCCGTAGTGAGGCGATCAGAACCGAGCACAGTTCTCCAAGTGGGTCTGACCAGGGTCCATAACAGCTGCAACATTACCTCTCGGCTCCTAAATTCAATTCCACAATTGATGAAGGCCAATACACCGTACGCCTTCTTAACCACAGAGTCAACATGCGCAGCTGCTTTGAGCGCCCTATGGACTCGAACCCCAAGATCCCTCTGATCCTCCACACTGCCAAGAGTCTTATCATTAATACTATATTCTTCCATCATATTAGACCTCCCAAAATGAGCCACTTCACACTTATCTGGGTTGAACTCCATCTGCCACTTCTCAGCCCAGTTTTGCATCCTATCAATGTCCCGCTGTAACCTCTGACAGCCCTCCACACTATCCACAACACCGCCAACCTTTGTGTCATCAGCAAACTTACTAACCCATCCCTCCACTTCCTCATCCAGGTCATTTATAAAAATCACAAAGAGTAAGGGTCCCAGAATAGATCCCTGAGGCACTCCACTGGTGACTGACCTCCATACCGAACATGACCAGTCTACAACCACTTTTTGCCTTCCGTGGGGAAGCCAGTTCTGGATCCACAAAGCAATGTCCCCTTGGATCCTTACTTTCTCAATAAGCCTTGCAAAGGGTACCTTATCAAATGCCTTGCTGAAATCCATATACACTACATCTACTGCTCTTCTTTCATCAATGTGTTTAGTCACATCCTCAAAAAATTCAATCAGGCTCATAAGACAAAGCTATGCTGACTATTCCTAATCATATTATACCTCTCCAAATGTTTATAAATCCTGCCTCTCAGGATCTTCTCCATCAATTTACCAACCACTGAGGTAAGACTCATTGGTCTATAATTTCCTGGGCTATCTCTACTCCTTTTCTTGAATAAAAGAACAGAACCCGCAACCCTACAATCCTCCAGAACCTCTCCCGTCCCCATTGATGATGCAAAGATCATCACCACAGGCTCAGCAATCTCCTCCTTCACCTCCTACAGTAGCCTGGGGTACATCTCATCCGGTCCTGGCGACTTATCCAACTTGATGCTTTCCAAAAGCTCCAGCACATCCTATTTCTTAATATCTACCTGCTCAAGCTTTTCAGTCTGCTGCAAGTTGTCACTATTATCACCAAGAGTATACTGAATACTTAAGTAAAGTATTCATTGAGTACCTCTCTTATTTCCTCCGGTTCCATACACACTTTCCAACTATCACACTTGATAGGTCCTATTATTTCATGTCTCATCTTCTTGTTCTTCACATACTTGTAGAATGCCTTGTGGTTTTTCTTAATCCAGCCTGCCAAGGCCTGCTCATGGCCCCTTCTGTCTCACCTAATTTCCTTCTTAAGCTCCTTCCTATTAGCCTTATAATCTTCTAGATCTCTAACATTACCTAGCTCTCTGCACCTTCTGTAAGCTTTTCTTTTCTTCTTGACTGGGATAAGGGAGAGCCAGTGAATTTGGTGTACCTAGACTTCCAGAAAGCTTTTGATAAAGTCCCACATAGGAGAGTAGTGGGCAAAATTAGGGCACAAGGTATTGGGGGCAAAGTACTGACATGGATTGAAAATTGGCTGGCTAACAGGAAACAAAGAGTAGTGATTAATGGGTCCCTTTCGGAATGGCAGACTGTGACCAGTGGGGTACTGCAAGGTTCGGTGCTGGAACCGCAGCTGTTTACAATATACATTAATGATTTAGATGAAGGGATTAAAAGTAACATTACTAAATTTGCTGATGACACAAAGCTGGGTGGCAGTGTGAAATGTCAGGAGGATGTTATAAGAATGCAGGGTGACTTGGACAGGTTGGGTGAGTGGGCAAATGTATGGCAGATGCAGTTTAATGTGGATAAATGTGAGATTATCCACTTTGGTGGCAAGAACAGGAAGGCAGATTACTATCTAAATGGAGTCAAGTTAGGAAAAGGGGAAGTACAACAAGATCTAGGTGTTCTTGTACATCAGTCAATGAAAGCAAGCATGCAGGTACAGCAGGAAGTGAAGAAAGCTAATAGCATGCTGACCTTTATAACAAGAGGAATTGAGTATAGGAGTAAAGAGGTCCTTCTGCAGCTGTACAGGGCCCTGGTGAGACCCCACCTGGAGTATTGTGTGCAGTTTTGGTCTCCAAATTTGAGGAAGGATATTCTTGCTATTGAGGGAGTGCAGTGTAGGTTCATAGGGTTAATTCAGGAATGGCGGGACTGTCATATGTTGAAAGATTGGAGCGACTGGGCTTGTATACACTGGAATTTAGAAGGATGAGAGGGGATCTAATTGAAACATAAGATTATTAAGGGATTGGACATGCTGGAGGCAGGAAGCATGTTCCCGCTGATGGGTGAGTCCAGAACTTGAGGCCACAGTTTAAGAATAAGGGGTAGGCCATTTAGAACAGAGATACGGAAAAACTTTTTCACCCAGAGAGTGGTGGATATGTGGAATGCTTTTCCCCAGAAGGCAGTTGAGGCCAAGTCTCTGGATGCATTCAAGGGAGAGGTAGATAGAGCTCTTATAGATAGCAGGGTCAAGGGATATGGGGAGAGGGCAGGAACGGGGTACTGATTGTGTATAATCAGCCATGATCACAATGAATGGCGGTGCTGGCTAGAAGGGCCAAATGGCCTACTCCTGCACCTACTGTCTATTGTCTATTGACTGGATTTATTACAACCTTTGTACACCATGGTCCCTGTATCCTACCATAACTTCCCTGTCTCATTGGAACGTACCTATGCAGAACTCCACACAAATATCCCCTGAACATTTGCAACATTTCTTCCATACTTTTCCTTGAGAACATCTGTTTCCAATTTAAGCTTCCAATTTCCTGTCTGATAACCTCGTAATTCCCCTTACTCCAATTAAATGCTTTTCTAACTTGTCTGTACCTATCTCTCTGCAATGTTATTGTAAAGGAGACAGAATTATGATCACCATCTCCAAAATGCTCCCCACTGAGAGATCTGACACCTGACCAGGTTCATTTCCCAATACCAAATCAAGTATAGCCTCTCCTCTTGTAGGTGTATCTGCATATTGTGTCAAGAAACCTTCCTGAACACACCTAATGAACTCCACCCCATCTAAACCCCTTGCTCTACGGAGATGCCAATTGTTATTTGGGAAATTAATATCTCCGATAATGATAACTCTGTTACTATTACACCTTTCCAGGATCTGTTTCCCTATCTGCTCCTCAATATCCCTGTTACTAATGGGCGGCCTATAAAAAAATGCCCAGTGAAATTATTGACCCCTTCCTGCTCCTAACCTCCACCCACAGAGACTCCATAGACAATCCTTCCATGGCGTCCACCTTTTCTGCAGCCGTGACAGTATCTCTAATCAACAGTGCCATGCCCCCACCTCTTTTGCCTCCCTCCCTGTCCTTTCTCAAACATCTAAAACCCGGCACATGAAGTAACCATTCCTGTCTCTGAGCCATCCAAGTCTCTGTAATGGCCACCACATCATAGATCCAAGTACTGATCCAAGGTCTGAGCTCATTCGCTTTGTTCACAACACTACTTGCATTAAAACAGACACATCTCAAATCTTTAGTCTGAGTGCATCCCTTCTCTATCACCTGCCTATCCTCCCTCTCACACTGTCTACAAGCAATGCGGTGATGAAGTTTCTTCCCCCAGCTATCAGACTCCTCAATACGCAGAGCCTGGACTGACACCTTACTGCCCTATTGTCTTGTTCATTATTTATTGTAATGCCTGCACTTTTTAAAAAAGGAAGGAAAGAAAAACTGGGAAATTATAGACCAGTTAGTTTGACATCGGTGGTGGGGAAAATGCTAGAGTCGGTTATCAAAGATGTGATAACAGCACATTTGGAAAGCGGTGAAATCATCGGACAAAGTCAGCATGAATTTGTGAAAGGAAAATCATGTCTGATGAATCTTACAGAATTTTTTGAAGACGTAAATAGTAGAGTGGATAGGGGAGAGCCAGTGGATGTGGTATATTTAGATTTTCAAAAGGCTTTTGACAAGGTCTCACACAGGAGATTAGTGTGCAAACTTAAAGCACACGGTATTGGGGGTATGGTATTTATGTGGATAGAGAATTGGTTGCCAGACAGGAAGCAAAGAGTGGGAGTAAACAGGACCTTTTCAGAATGGCAGGCAGTGACTAGTGGGGTACTGCAGGGCTCAGTGCTGGGACCCCAGTTGTTTACAATTTATATTAGTGATTTAGATGAGGGAATTAAATGCAGCATCTCCAAGTTTGCAGATGACACAAAGCTGGGCAGCAGTGTTAGCTGTGAGGAGGATGCTAAGAGGATGCAGGGTGACTTGGATCCTCTTAGGTGAGTGCAATTTAATGTGGATAAATGTGAGGTTATCCAATTTGGTTGCAAGAACAGGAAAACAGATTATTATCCGAATGGTGGTCGATTAGGAAAAGGGGAGGTGCAACGAGACCTGGGTGTCATTGTACACCAGTCATTGAAGGTGGGCATGCAGGTACAGCAGGCGGTGAAAAAGGCAAATGGTATGTTGGCATTCACAGCAAAAGGATTTGAGTACAGGAGCAGGGAGGTTCTACTGTAGTTGTACAAGGCCTTGGTGAGATCACACCTAGAGTATTGTGTGCAGTTTTGGTCCCCTAATCTGAGGAAAGACATTCTTGCCATAGAAGGTTTGCCAGATTGATTCCTGGGATGGCAGGACTTTCATATGAAGAAAGACCAGGCTTATACTCACTGGAATTTAGAAGATTGAGGGGGGATCTTATTGAAACGTATAAAATTCTAAAGGGATTGGACAGGCTAGATGAAGGAAGATTGTTTCTGATGTTGGGGAAGTCCAGAATGAGGGGTCACAGTTTAAAGATAAAGGGAAAGCCTTTTAGGACCGAGATGAGGATAAACTTCTTCACACAGAGAGTGGTGAACCTGTGGAATTCTCTGTCACAGGAAACAGTTGAGGCCGGTCCATTGGCTATATTTAAGAAGAAGTTAGATATGGCCCTTCTGGCTAAAGGGATCAGCGGGTATGGAGAGAAAGCAGGTACTGGGTTCTGAGTTGGATGATCAGCCATGATCATACTGAATGGCGGTGCAGGCTCGAAGGGCTGAATGGCCTACTCCTGCACCTATTTTCTATGTTTCTATGTTTTGAGCACTTTATGCAGTCCTGGGTAGGTCCATAGTCTAGTGTAGTTTCTTTTTTCTTTGTTGTTTTTTACACAGTTCAGTCTAGTTTTTGTACTGTTTCATGTAGCACCATGGTCCTGAAAAACATTGTCTCATTTTTACTATATACTGTACCAGCAGTTACAGTCAAAATGACAATAAAAAGTGACTTAACTTGAATACGGATAATTTCATTTATAGCTACACTTCATACTTCAAATGTTAAATAGCTTAATTAAAAAGAACAAATAGATTAAATGAGAGAACAGAAACAGTGGAAAAGGCAGTACTACTAAAACTCATTGTGTGGACTTCATGCATTAAGACATAATGAGAGAAGGAAGGAGGGATATAGCTGAGGAAGAATGGACAATAATATGGAGGTATCAATGGAAGTGTACCAGTTCACAGAAATGGAGGGAGTTTGGATGGAAAAACGTGATAAGATATTTTATTACACCCTCTCAGAAATCCCATTCTGATAGTAACCTCCCTGCTTGCTGGAGAAATTGTGGAAATCAAAATGCAAATCATTATATTTTTTGTGACTGCCCTGTTATCAAAGATTATCGGAGGGGGATACACAATGCCCTATAAGACATCTTTAAATGTGAAATACCCTTAGAGAGTAAGACCATATATTTTGGATATATATCTCAAGAACGGTTGAAAAGAGATAAATATTTAATGAATATACTGTTGGTGGCTGGTAAAAAGACTCTTACTAGGAAATGGTTATCACAGGAGAGCCCAACTTTGAATGCAGGGATGGAAATTACAATGGACATTTACAAAATGGAGAAGATAACAGCATCTGTTAATCATAAGCTGGAGCAACTTGATTCATACTGGAAAAAATGGTTTAACTACATAATGCCTCATAGGCCTGATTTTATTCTTACAAATCAATGAATATGTTGTAAAAAAAGATCATTCCCTACTCGTACATAGTTTTTTCTTTTTGTTTGTTTTTTCTCTCCACTCTTTTCTACAAGTGTATACCTCAGATAAACACTATATAGAGATTTGTGACATATATATGATATATATGTACAATGTCTGAAATACATCTTATGGAAATATTTGTTTGATGATGAACTTCAATATAAAAAAATAAATTGCAAAAAAAAACTCATTGTATGGAAGAGAAGAGGTGAAGACTACTGTTTACAGTGTGTGTGTGTGTTTATTTTAAGTCCCAGATGAGTTCTCACTATGACAGCTGACAGTTATGATAGCTAGAGTGATAATTAAATGGTTGGTTTTGGACTCATTTTGTTTCAAGAGTGCATTTTTTCTTCTTGTGTAACCCACAACACAGGCTTTGAGAATCTCAGGCCTAAATTATTACTACTACTATTACTACTACTACTACTACTAATAATAATAATAATAATAATAATAATAATAGCAGCAACAACAACATCTGGCCATAAAACAACTTACTGGTGCAATGAAAAAAACCATGGACATTTTGGCCCTTGGCTTGGCATGCTTGACATAATTTGGCCCTTGTGGAAAATTAATTGGGGAACCCTGCTCTAGGACCTGACTCTTACCCTGCCCACTCCTGACTGTGACCCATTTGTCTGTCTCCCATGGCCCTGGTGTGACCACCTGCCTATAACTCCTTTCTGTCACCTCCTCGCACTCCCTGACCAGGCAAAGGTCATCGAGCTGCAACTCCAGTTCCCTAACTCGGTCCCTTAGGATTATTATCCCTCTCAATCCCATTTACCTTGTTTTTGCCCATAACCTTTAACACCCTAACTAATCAAGAATCTATTAACCTACATTTTAAATATATCTCATGACTTGGCCTTCACAGCCATTTGTGTCAATGAAGTCCACAGAATCACCACCCTTTGGCTAAAGAAATTCTGTTTTAAAGGAACATCCTTCTATTCTTGGGCTGTGCCCACCAGTCCTATACTTCCCTACTAAAGGAAACATCCTCTCCACAGCCACTCTATCTTGACCTGTTGAAATGGTAGGCAGGACTTGATACTCCTCAGGCAGGACTTGATATGCTTCATGACCAACCTCTCAAATCACTTCATCACAGTGGATGCAAGTACTAATGAACAACAGTCAAATTCAATCACACTGGTATGATTGAAGGATGTAGTTTTAAAGCAGTGAAATTGTTTTTTTACATCGACAGGTAAGTAGTTTTAGAGAGGTTTCAGAAGAACGTAGACAGATTAGGAGAATGAGCATTGGTGAGGCCTCATGGAGTACTGCGAGCAGTTTTGGGCCCCTTATCTGAGAAAGGGTGCACTGAAACTGGACAGCGTTCAAACAAAATGATTTTGAGATTGAACAGCTTGTCATATGAAGCACATTTAATGGTTCTAGGCCTATACTCATTAGAGGTCAGAAGAACGAAGGTTGACCTAACTGAAATCTATCAAATGTTGAAAGGCCTCAACAGAGTGAATGTGGAGAGGATGTTTTCTATGGTGGGAGAGTCTAGGACCAGAGGTCACAGCTTCAGAATAGAGGGGTGTCCTTTTAGAATGGAGATAAGGAGAAATTTCTTCAGCCAGAGAGTGGTGAATCTGTGGAATTCGTTGCCACAGATGGCTGTGGAGGCCAAGTCTTTATGTATATTTAAGGCAGAGGTCAATAGGTTCTTGATTAGTCAGGATGTGAAAGGATACAGAGCGAAGGCAGGAGATAGGTGCTGAGAGAAAAAAATGGATCAGCCATGATGAAATGGCAGAGCAGATGTGAAAGAGAAAATGACTTAATTCTGCTCCAAAACTTAATGGTCTTATTGTCCCCAGAACACTGGCTTGGTGGTAAAGGCTGATACAACAGGGACATTTAAGAGAATCCAAGATAGGCACATGGATGCAAAAAAAAACGAAGGTTTATGAGAACTCGGATGTGGAAGCAGAGTTAAGATGGTACTACACGGCAACTCCTTTGCTTGCATCTTTGGAAACAGCTCTATTTCCATCTTTAATATCTTTATTTTTCCCTTCCAGGGTTCTTTTGAAGACCCTGACCTAGAGTTACAGACTTCGGTTCTTTGTGGGAATGGTACTCATTCTCGGGGTTTCAGCACTGGCCATTATCCGACATGCCAAGGGTTTGGCCTGAGAGTCCCGCTCGTATTTGGAAGCCTAAAATCTTGGGGCTCTGGAGACAGGCGGATCAAGGGTCAGTGTCACGGCAGGAGACTCATGTGTCATCGGGGGGGCAGAGAATCTTCCACTGTGAGACCGAAGACCCAAGATCTTTGCAATCTTCAGGCACCAAGCTCGTAAAAAGAGATGAAATGGGCTTTTAACATCGTAAACCAGCAGATGTTGTTCTGTCTCCCCGCTCGCTGTGAAAGTGAGGGACACCTCCCTCTCCCTTATTATGGAGAGAGAGAAAAACTGGTTTGTCAAATGCTGGTTGAATTGCGAAGTCTTGGGGAAAACTGCGAGTCTGTGTCTTTGCTATTACCTAGCTCATGCTTGTGAGCTAGCATGATGCTAGCATGGTGATGCTGATGCTTGCTTTTTTTGCCAGTGGGGGGAGTGGAGGTATTGCTTACACGCGGCGGGGGGTGACCTTGGCACTCTCATGTTTAACTGTCATTCATTCTTTGGGGTATTTTCCTGTTTTTGTGGATGTTTATGAATAAAAAGCATTTCAGGATGTAGATTGTATACATTTCTCCGACATTAAATTGGACCTTTAAACCTTCATGTAGGAAGGAAGCATTAGGTTGATAGTGGAGTATGCTAACATAGATTGGAATGATAAGATGTCCTTTGTTCTTGAAGCCATATCAAATCAGTGGTGGATATCCTGGAGTGGCATCATCTGAGCTAGAATGTTAATGGATGCTTAAGGCCAGACCTGGAATCATCCTGCCACCCAACCTTCATAAGTGCCCATTTTTTCCTAAACTTTGCTTTCCAAGTAAGGTCTAGGCTTTCTAATCCAATCATCTTTTCCCGGCATATCTCCATATTCCTTTCACCCTGACCCAGATATCTAATCTCCTAATGATACATAAAATTGTCTCTTCAACTTCTCTGTGAGGCATCATTCCCAAGATACAATTGTATCCTGATTTGCAATAAGTATCCATGTGTATATATTTTAAGAGTTACTGTGTCAAACTTCTCGATAATTTTGAAAATAAATGTCACAGATATCTTCTACCAGCTGCCCATCCTTTCTCAACAGATCAGTATTTCATGTTTTAATCAGTCTTTGCTCTTTTCCCAGTACCTCCAAGACTTTATTGAAATAATAAGAACAGAATTAGGTTTGAACTAGAGTGGCTTAACCAGGGTTCCTAAGAACAACAACGCGGCAGCATTTAAGAAGATTTGTCCTGGAGGCAGAATGTTTGAGCATCTTGAAGACAGAACATGAACTCATCTTTTTGACCTTGTTTAATGCTGTACCAAAGCACTTTCATTACTTTTCCGTAACCTATAATATTCATGCAAAATGTATTCTCAACTCATCAATGAAATAGCTATTAAGAACAATAGAAACAGAAATAAATTAGTGTGAAAATATTTAAAGATGCATAACTAATTCTGAGAAACTGTGTCTATAAAAGTTTCCTACCAGTGATTTCACTTCTTTGTTGAAGCTTATATTACAATAATAGAGCACATGGCAAGTATAAGAAATTTCCTGGCCCTATCTTGTGAAGCAAGTGGCAATGCGAAAAATAAAGAAATAAGCTGCAGGCAAGCATTGGTCAGAAGATTATTTTTTCACCTTTATCCAAACATGCCAGACATGAAAATTATTTTATTTCTCTCTGTATCCATGAACCACATTTTACTAACCCACAACCTTCACCTGGTCTCTTCATAACCATTTGTACCTGGTCTGGTGTCAGATGGTTAACTCAATGGCAAAACATCCAGAAAGCTTGCACTTTGATCTCAATTGCAACAGAGTCCCTTAATTTTTGAGAACCAACAAGATGACAGCCCCAGATTTTCTGTTGTAGAAAATGTGAGGAATTATCAGTGGACTTTAAGTGTCCCTAACATTTAGGGATATTAAATTTAAAGTGAATCACTTTGAAAATTTTGATTAAAAATAAAGTGAAAGCCAATTAAAAATACCTCAAACACAGTTAATTGAAAACAGTAAGCAAAGCTAAAATAATTAAAAGGAGAAATAAAGTACCCTTTGGCACCTAATTTGAAAACTTAGTCTCCTTTGAAGGATATGTAGAATTTAGTGATGGACCCAACTGACAAGTTTAACACCCATAATTGGTCAGTAAGTCCAGAATTCTAATTTGGCTACCAATGGATAGAAGTCCTAAATACTGTGTTTCAAAGAGCCAGGATTCCTGGCACTAGCCAACAAATTTGAGTCTTTTGTCTCATTTTTAAAATGGCAAATTCACCCTTCTATCCAGAAACATTGATGGGGATCTTTTTGATTTTTATCACATCTTCATCATCACAAAATTGTACTGAAGTAATGCCCTAACATGAACAAGTACAAATTTCTGAGTGAATTTATTCAGTAATAAGAATGAGATTTTATCATATCGTCTGAAAGTAATCTTCACCAATGTCTCAAAATTCCCAGTATTGTTCATCTTATTACAATAAGACAAGTTGAAAACATAAAAGGAAATACAAGAAATCAGTTTATCACAAACAGACATGGGATGAGTTATAAAACCAGCTGAGATACATATAGTGACTTGGCAGACATACAGCTGAAGACTTAATCTTGTTCATTTAAGACATTATATTCTGGTTCAACAGTGTCAGACTTGATTCTCTTGAAACACCAATTTGTTACTACAGTCTAACCCGGATAGAAAAAGGTTAATTAACCTTTGATTTCCCCACCGTCAAGTGGCCAGCCAGGAGACCACAGGCTCTGCTAAGAAGGTAGAGCTGTCATGTGGACTACAATTTATGTAACTTGGGATCTAACCTCCAACTGGACATTCAGCTGATACAGATACGATCATATATTTTGCATTTTTGATGAATTCAGTTCTCTACCTGAAAAAAAAAATAGAATTTGGCCAATATTTGCCTTTTATCTAGCATTGAAAAACAAATCATCTAAGATCTTATCAAGAACAAACTACAGTCATCTTTCCCTCCACTGAGGATAACTTCTCATCACACCATAAGACCATAAAACAGAGAAGCAGAATTAGAACATTTGGCCTCAAGTCTGCTCTGCCATTCCATCATGGCTGACTTAATATCCCTCTAAACCCCATGTTCCCACCTTCTCCCTATAACCTTTGACACCCTTCCTAATCAAGAACCTATCAATCTCCACTTTAAGTATACCCAATGACTTGGTCTCCACAGCTGTCTGTTGCAATGAATTCCACAAATTCACTATCCTCTTGAAAAAGAAATTCCTTCTCATCTCTCTTCTAAAGAGACACTCTTCTATCCTGAGGCTGTGCTCTCTGGTCCTAGACTCCCCAACTACAGGAAATATCCTCTCCACATACACTCTGTCTAGGCCAGGGGTCGGCAACCCGCAGCTCTTTCATCTCTGTGCTGCGGCTCCCTATGGCTTTGGAAAATAAATGATGAGTATTTAATTAAAATGTATTTTATGTTAGTTTGTTAGTTTTTGAAATGTAATTCTAAATTTGAAGATTATGGTGATCTTGTACAATCTAAATAAAACGTGTTTTTTGTCGCTATTAATATACGTCACCACGGCCAATGCCTGACACCCGCCAGTGCGTGATTTCTTCATTTTTTCGATCCAAGGTAGGCTAACTATGGAGAATTCTAAAACAAAGAAAAGTGACTGAAGAAAACAGAACGTTTAATGATACGTGATTTATTTGCTTTCACTGCTGACGAGACTGGTTTACCGGTATGCTTAATATGCAATGAGAAACTAGCAAACAACAAAAAGTCAAAAGTCGCAAGACACTTCCAGAATAAACATGCAGCCTTTGCTCAAAAATATCCCGATGGAGATGAGAGAAAAAATGCCGTTTCAGAAATGATGTGGAAGGTTGATCTGAGCAAAAATCATTTCAAGATGTGGATGAAGTCTGGAAAATCAACAACATATGCTAGTTTTTGTTGCCGCTCAGGAAATAGTCAGGCATGGGAAGCAGTTTACAGATGGTGAATATATATAAGAATCTTTCATTAGGATTTCAGAACATCTATTCATGGACTTTAAAAACAAGAGTGAAATTGTGCAGAAAATCAGGGATACGCCCCTCTCTGCAAAGACTGTCAAAGACAGAACCATAAAAATGGCAGAAGACAGTAAATTAAAGACATCAATTCAGCTGTGGCCTACTCGATTGCCTGTAACGAGTCTAAAGACAAAGGTGATATTGAACAAATAGCGCTGTTCTGCCGGTATGTAAACTCTGCCGGGCCACAGGAAGAAATGATTGAGTTGATACCTCTAAAAGGCCAAACATGGGGGGAGGACATCTGTGAGGCTGTCTTGAATTGTTTAAGAGCCAAAGTAATAAAGACCACCCACCTGGTGTCAGTAGCTACTGATGGGGCACCAAGTATGACAGGAGCGCACAAGGGATTTGTGGCTTTACTGCAGAAGTCGCTGGACAGAAAGCTGCTGACTTTTCACTGCATCTTGCACCAAGAGGCACTGTGCACTCAAACATTTCCTCCGGAATGCACAGAAGTAATGGATTTTGTCATTCAGATTGTCAATAAAATAATGGCAAAAAGTTTAAATCACTGTCAATTCCGTTTGTTACTGGACGAGCTGGAAAGTGCATATTCTGATCTCCTGCTGCACAACAAAGTCCGGTGGCTGTCAAGAGGGGAGGTGCTGAAACGCTTTGTCGCATGTCTGGAAGAAGTGAAAACTTTCCTGGGCAGCAAAGGTCTCACCTTTCCTGAGCTGGAACAGCCAGAGTGCCTGTAAAAGCTACACTTCATGGTAGACATGACAGCGCACCTGAACACGCTGAACACAGCTCTTCAGGGGAAAGGACGCACAGCCCTGCACATGTTGGAGGATGTTTTGGCATTCCAGCGCAAGTTGACAGTGCTTGCCAGAGATTTACAGAAAGGCACATTGTCTCACTTCCCCAATTTGAGAGAGTTCAAACAAGCTCACGACATGATAAATTCGGAGTATTTACATTTTGCAATCATCGCAATGCAAACATCGTTTGGGAAACGCTTCTGTGAGGTCAGAGAGGAAAAAAAATGCATTATCCTTCCCGATCACTCCCCTAAGCATCGATCCATCCCTACTGAATACGACTGCATTGGCAGGTGTGAGTCAACCTGATCTTGAGATGGAACTGGCCGACATAACCAACAAAGACATATGGGTGTCGAATTTTTGACGTTTGACAGCAGACCTTGAAGATGTTGCCCATCAGAAGGCCGTTCTTGCTCAGAATCACACATGGAGTAATATTGAAAACCTCCCCAAGCTGGACAAAGTTGTGTTCGAAACTTGGAATGCTATCCCCGACATTTATGTAAACATTAAAAAGTATGCGCTTGGAGTCCTGTCGATCTTTGGATCCACATATGTATGTGAGCAGGTGTTCTCCAACATGAACTTTATTAAAAACAAACATCGCGCACGCCTCACAGATGACAGTTTGCGATCCTGTGTAAAGATGAAGGTGATGTCGTACAGCCCTGATCTGCAGACTCTGTGCGCTGAGGTCCAGGAGCAGAAATCCCATTAACCAAGTATGATAAATATTTTAATTGCCTATTATTTTACATATATTCATATTTTTTCATTGTTCAGTGAAATAGTCCTTTTATTTTTCAGGTTGACAGCTGGCTGACGTTATTTTTGGTTTGCTGCTGGCGGACAATTTAAGTTTGGCGTTTTCCATAAATACAAGAAGGACTCAAATAGACATTGATTATTTTACTTAAAAGTAACCTTCAATCCAACGTCTTTTTTTCGGAGTTCAAAATGTTTTTGTTGCATGCAGAAATGTAATTTCATTTTCTCTTCAGGAGTTCATCAATTTCATAAATGCAACACATTATAGTTTGTTTATACATAGCATAAAGGCAAAAAAACGTATGCAGTGTTATTTCATTTTAAATGTCAAACGGGTTTTGTGGCTCCCAGTGTTTTCTTTTCTGTGGGAAACGGGTCCAAATGGCTCTTTCAGTGGTAAAGGTTGCCGACCCCTGGTCTAGGCCTTTCAATATTCAAGAGGTTTCAAAGAGATCCACCACCCAGTCTTCTAAACTCCAGTGAGTACAAACCTAGATCCAATAAATAACCAAATAACCATATAACAATCACAGCACGGAAACAGGCCATCTCGGCCCTCCTAGTCCGTGCCGAACTCTTAATCTCACCTAGTCCCACCTACCCGCACTCAGCCCATCACCCTCCATTTCTTTCCTGTCCAAATGAAACTCATATGTTAACCTTCTGATTCCTAGGGTCATTCTCATGAACTTTCTGTGGACCCTCTGCAATGCCTGTGCATCCTTTATAGATAAGGGGGCCAAAAATGGCTCACAGAACTCCAAGTGTGATCTGACCATCTTGTAATGGTCAGCATTACATCCTTGCTTTTATAAGACCATAAGATGTAGGAGCAGAATTAGGCCATTTGGCCCATCAAGTTTGCTCTGCTATTTCATCATGGCTGATTCCTTTTTTACACTCAGCCCTTGCCTCTTGCCTTTCCTCCATATCTCTTTATGCCCTGACCAACCGCAGATTCACCACTCTCCAGCTAAAGAAAATTCGCCTCATGTCTGTTCTAAAAGGATGCCCCTCTATCTTGAGGCTTTGTGCACTGGTCTTAAGACACTCCCACTACAGGAAACATCCATTACACTTCCACCCTATCAAGGCCTTTCACCATTCAATTAAGTTAAACCTCTTTTTTCTAAATTTTAGGTGAATACAGCCCCTGAACCATCAAACTCTCTTCATATAACAAGCTGTTTAATACTGTAATCATTTTTGTGAACCTCCTTTGAACCCTCTCCAGCTTCGACACATCCTTTCTAAGATAAAGAATCCACAACCTGCTCACAATACTCCAAGTGAAACCTCACCAGTGCTTTATAAATCTCAACATTACATCCTTGCTTTTATATTCTAGTCTTCTTGAGATGAATGTAAACACTGCATTTGCCTTCCTCACCACAAACTCAACCTTTAGAGAATCCTGCACAAGAACTCCCAAGTCCATTTGTGCCTTAGATTTTTATATTTTCCCTTCATTTAGAAAATAGTCAACCCTTTCATTTCAAAGTGAATAATCATACACTTACCAACACTGTATTCCATCTACACCTCTTTGCCCATTCTCCTAATCTGTCTCAGTCCTTCAGTAGCCTCCATATTTCCTCAAAACTTTCCACCTATCTTTGTATCACCTGCAAACTTTGCAATAAAGTCATCACTTCTATCATCCAAATTATTGACATATAATGCAAAAAGAATCGGTCCCAACACAGAACCTGTGGAACACTACTAGCCACCAGCAGCCAACCAGAAAAGACCCTCTTTATTCTCACTCTTTGCCTGCTGCCAATCAGCCATTGCTTTATCCAGTACAGTACTGTTCTTGTAATACAATGGGTTCATAGCTTGTTAAGCAGCCTACAAGGTTGCTGGATCAGACAGTATTAGCCCCAGGGTACTGAAGGCCTATGCGAGCTAGCTATCTGGTACTTTACAGCACCTTTACAATCTGAGTCTGAGTCAGGAAAAGGTACCAGTGCTATGGAAGACTTCCTGCTTGTTTGCTATACCCAAGAAGGCGACCCCATCTGAACTTAAAAACTACAGACCAATTACCCTTACATATCATGTGATGAAGGTGCTGGAAAGCAAACAGTAGAGGAGGCCATGGAGGGACATATCGGAATGGGAACAGAAATGGAATTAAAATGGGTGGGCACTGCTTCTTCTGGTAGGTGCTTGGCAGAGCGGTGACCATTCCAATTCTAATATATCAATCTGTAGCCTCCTCTACTGTCACAATGAAGCCACACTCAGGTTGCAGGAACAACACCATCTGGGTTGCCTCCAACCTGATGGCATGAACATCAATTTCTGGAACTTCCAGTAATGCCCTCCCTCTCCTTCACCATTCTCCATCCCCTTTTTTAAATTCTCACCTTATCTCCTTGCCTACCAATCACCTCCCTCTGGTTCTCCTCCCCCTTTTCTTTCTTCCATAGCCTTCTGTCCTCTCCTATTAGAATATCCCTTCTCCGGCCCTGTATCTCTTTCACCAATCAACTTCCCAACTCCTTACTTCACCCTATCCCCTCCTGGTTTCATCTATCACCTTCTGTTTCTCCCTCCCTTCCCCCACATTTTAAATATACTCCTCATCTTTTTTTTTCTCCAGTCCTGCTGAAGGCTCTCTGCCTGAAATATTGACTATACTCTTTTCCGTAGGCACTGCCAGGCCTGCTGAGTTCCTCCAGAATTTTGAATGTGTTTATTGAAATCGCCTGTGACTATAATAACATGCATTTAACTTTTGCCATGCATTTTTTATCTCCCTTTGTAACTTGTAGGCCACATCATTACTATTGCTAGGGAGTCTGTATACAACTCCCAACAGGGTCTTTTTACCACTGCAGTTCCATATTTATATTCTTATTTATTTATCCTTGTATGTCTTTATTTATATTCTCATCCTCTTGAAATCAATGCTAATTATTGTATTTGCCTTCCTTACCATCAACTCAACCTGCGGGCTCCCAATTCCCTTCGCACTTCTGATTTCAGAATTTGCTCCCTGTTAATAATCCACGCCTTTACTCTTCCTATCAAAGTGCATGACAACACCCTTCCTGACAGTGGATTCTATCTGCCACTTGTTTGCCCATTCTCTTAATCTGGCTAAATCCTTCAGCAGCCTCCCTGCTTCCTCAGCACTTACTGCCGCTCCACCTATCTTCATATTGTCTGCAAACTTTACCACCGAACCATCAATTAAGTCAACTAAATTATAGAAACATAGAAACATGAAAAACCTACGGCACAATACAGGCCCTTCGGCCCACAGTGCTGTGCCAACCTTGTACCTATTATAGACAAATAATGTATAAAAGAACACAGGCCCCTGTGGAACCTCACTAGACACCAGCAGCAAACCAGAAAAATCCTTTTATTCTCACACTTTGCCTCTAGCCAATCTTCTATCCATGCTGGCATTTCTTGTAAAAACATGGATTTTTATCTACCTTAGCAGAATCAGTCATAGAAGCATAGAAAAGTAGTACAGAAAGAGGCCTTTCAGCACATCTAGTCCATCCTGAACCATTTAAACTGCCTAGTCCCATTGACATGCACCCAGGCCATAGCCATCCATACCCCTATTATCCATGTACCTATCCAAATTTCTCTTAAAGGTTGAAATTGAACTTGCATGCACCACTTGCACTGGCAGCACGGTCCACACTTTATGACCCAATGAGTGAAGAATTTCCCCTCGTGTTCCCCTTAAGCAATTCACCTTTCACTCATAACCTATGACTTCTAGTTGTAGTCCCACCCAACCTTAGTGGAAAAAGCCTGTATAAATTTACTTCATCTCTACCCCTCATAATATTGTATACCTCTATCAAATCTCCCCTCAATCTTCTACATTCTAAGGAATAAAGTCCTAAACAATTTAATCTTTTCTTATAACTCAAGTCCTCCAGCCCTGACAACTTCCTCAAAAATTTTCTCTGTATTCTTCCATCCTCATTTACATCTTTCCTGTAGGTTCGTATTCAAAACTGCACACAGTATTTCAAATTAGGACTCACCAATGTCTTATACAATTTCAACATAACATCCCATCCAATTTACTACCTCATCTTGAATGTCAAATGACTGAACCTTCCTAACCAATCTCCCATGAGGGATCTTGTCAAATGCCCTGTATACCTCGAACCTTAGATACAACACTGAGTCACCATCTCAGAAATTCTCTGAAAACTCAGCAATAGGTGATTGTATAAAGGGAGGATGGGAGGATGAATAAAGGACCCTGGTGGGTGACTTTGTCAAATAGTGCAAGCTGAAACATCTGCAGCTCATCATCAGTAAAGCAAAAGAGGTAGTGCTGAACTTTAGGAAGACTAAGCCTGCACTGTTCCCTGTTACTACTGATGGTGAGGACATACATGTGTTGAGGACCTTTTGGGAGTGCACCAAAATGACAGACTTGAGTGGAGCAGCAATATAGAGCCTGTTATACAAGAAGAACCAGAGTTGCCTCTCCTTCCTAAGGAGACTTCGGTCCTTTGGAGTATGTAGCCTCTCTTTCACATATTCTACTAGTCTGTTGTTGTCAGTACAACCTTCTATGCGGTGGTGTGCTAGGGCAATGGGATCGACATGGGTGGTGCCAACAGGCTCAATAAACACATTAAGAAGACTGGCTCTGTTACAGAAAACAAACTGGACACATTGAAGTCCTGATGAAGGGTCTCGGCCCAAAACGTCGACAGTGCTTCTTCCTATAGATGCTGCCTGGCCTGCTGTGTTCCACTAGCATTTTGTGTGTGTTGCTTGAATTTCCAGCATCTGCAGATTTCCTTGTGTGGACACATTGAAGGCTGTGGTCGAATGAAGGAATATCCTGGCATTTCTGGACAGTGTTTCTCACCCTCTTCATGCCACCCTGGCTGAACAGAGGAGCATTTTTAATAATAGACAAAGAACGCATTCTTACCCTCAGCCATTAAACTCTATAATGAATCAACCTATAGCTGGGGAAGTGATGACCCCCTTCTGTTAGGCTGTTTGTGGTAATTTTTTAAATTCTTTCTTACTTCTCTTCATTACATTTGTGTTTCTGTGCACTTGTAATGCTACTGTGACACTGTAATTTCCTTTTAAAACAATAAAATATCTATCTATCTATGCCTTGCTAAAATCCATGCGCACAACATCCACACCTAGTCTTCAACAACTTTCCTGGTAACTTCTTCAAAATCTCTATAAGATTGGTTAGACATGACCTACCATACATAAAGCAATGCTGACTATCCCAAATCAGTTCCATCTATCCAAATACTTACACAGTATATCCATTCCCTTAGACCAGGCATGGGCAAACTACGGCCCGGGGGCCATATGTGGCCCGTTAAGCTTTTTAATCCGGCCCGCAGAACTTCATATTAATAAACCTTGTTAATTTTTTCCCCGCAATTCTGGCGTTTTCCCAATAGATGACGCACTCTATATACATTGACCTTTGTTGAGGTGCAGCGTATTACTCCACATTTGTGCTTTACTCTTTGTTCGGCTCGACCTATTTGTGTGAACAGGCGTTCAGTGTCATGAACATCAACAAAGCCAGCCACAGATCCAAGTTAACTGACCAACACCTCAGATCCATCCTGAGAATCGTCACAACAAAACTAAATCCAGACTTTGATGCGCTGGCTAAAAATGGAGACCAACAACACTGTTCCCACTGAAATTAAAAATAAGATTCTTCATTGTGTTATGTATAAAATGCATTTGAAAATATTTTTTCAATAAGCCTTACATGTTACATGTCATTTCTGTTAAGTGATGGACATGAGTAGTGCGCAGGTACACGTACGTTCTCAAAAAAAATGCGCTCCAGATCAAATAACGCGCTCTGCATACTGGCGCGCTGTCATTGTTCTGTCTTTGTGCTGGTCGTTGTTGAGTTTTGGCACAGGGGACAATTGAATAAGAAGGAGCAGGACAAATAGAACTGCATCTCCTACTGTTTTTGAAATCAAGACAGTCAGGAGGAGAGTGATGATGATAATATCTTGAAGGATAACAGAATTTTCAGTGCTTTAAAATAATAACTGTTATTATTAAAAAAGCTTTTTCATTCATTTAATTTTCAGCGTTTTAAAAGTCATTTCAATAAATAGCTAAATACCATGGGACTTCAAAGGCAGATATTTTGTTGTATTGCATTTGTTCATTTTCAATTGAAATTAAAGCACATGTTTTCTACATATCCCATGATACTTTATTTTCTCTTATGAGGTGTATTACCAAAACACTCCGTCCACCTGCTCCTGGTCCGGCCCCCCTGTCAAATTTTAGAACAGTTTGTGGCCCACAAGTCAAAAAGTTTGCCCACCCCTGCCTTAGACTATCTTCCAAGAACTTTCTCACTATTGATGTCAGGCTTACTGGCCTATTTCCTGATTTATTTTTTCAGCCTTGCTTAAAGAGTGGAATATTAGCTATCCTCCAGTCCTCCGGTACCTCACCTGTTCCTAAGGATGACTTAAATATCTCTGCTAGAACCCCTGCAATTTCTGCAATTACCTCACTCAGGGTTCAAGGAAACCCTCTGTCAGGTCCTTGCAATTTGTTCAACTTAATTTGCCTCAAGACAGCAAACATCTCCTCCTTTGTAATCTGTATGGAATCCATGATCTTGCTGCTGCTTTGCCTCATTTCTATAGACTATGTCAACCTCCCGAGTAAAAATTCATTTAAGATCGCTCCCATCTCTTTTGTCCCTGAAAGATTGAAAGATTCTCCTTTACCTTCTCTGTGTGGGCAAACTCATCCCTTCTTTTAGCCCTCCTGATTTCTTTCTAAAGTGTTTTCTTGAATTTTTTACACTTCTCAAGTATCACATTTGTTCCTACCTGTCTATACTTGCTATGTACTTCCTTTTTTTCCTTAACCACAGCCTCAAAATCCCATGAAAACCGAAGTTCCCCAAAGCTGTTATCTTTACCTTTTATTCTGACAGGCACATACAAGCTTTGTACTCACAAATTTTCACTTATAAAAACATCCCACTTACTGAGCACATCTGAAAACATCCTGTTCCAATCCACATTTGATAGATCCTTTCTGAAACAATTAGAATTGGCCTTCTCCAATTCAGAATCTCAACTCAAGGACCAGACCTACCTTTTTCCATATTTACTTTGAAACTAATGGTATTAGATGCAGCATATTCCCCTACACAAACTTCTGTCACATGTCCTATCTCACTCCCCAATAGCATATCAAGTATTGTCTACTCTCTCGTAGGGACTTCTACAAGCTCATTAAGGAATCTTTCCTGTACACATTTGATAAAATCGATCTCCTCTAGTCTTTTTACTGTATGGGAGTCCCAGTCAACATGTAGAAAGTTAAAATCACCTACTCTAACAACCTTACATTTCTTGTAACTGTCTGCGATCACTATAAATTTGTTCCTCTAAATCCCATAGACTGTTGGGTGATCTGTAAAATAGCCTCATTAACATGGCCATACCTTTCCTATTCCTCAGTTCCACCTATAAAGACTGAATAGATGAGTTCTACAGTCTGTACTGACTGAGTAGTGCCAGGACATTTTCCCTAACAAGTAACACCAGCCCTCCCCCTTTAATCCCTTCCACTCTGTCACCTCTAAAACAATACTACCCCGGAATATTGAGCTGGCAGTTCTGCCCCTCCTGCAACCAAGTCTTACTAATGGTTACACAGAACATAGTATAGTACAGCACAGTACAGGCCCTTCAGCCCACAATGTTGTGTTGACCCTTAAACCCTGCCTCCCATATCCCCCCCACCTTAATTTTCCCCATATACCTGTCTAGTAGTCTCTTAAATTTCACTAGTGTATCTATCTCCACCACTGACTCAGGCAGTGCATTCCATGCACCAACCACTCTCTGAGTAAAAAAACCTTCCTCTAATATCCCCCTTGAACTTCCCATCCCTTACTTTAAAGCAATGTCCTCTTGTATTGAGCAGTGGTGCCCTGGGGAAGAGGCGCTGGCTGTCCACTCTATCTATTCCTCTTCATATCTTGCATACCTCTATCATGTCTCCTCTCATCCTCCTTTCCAAAAAGTAAAGCCCTAGCGCCCTTAATCTCTGATCATAATGCACACTCTCTAAACCAGGCAGCCTCCTGATAAATCCCCTCTGTACCCTTTCCAATGCTTCCACATCCTTCCTATAGTGAGACGACCAGAACTGGACACAGTACTCCAAGTTTGGCCTAACCAGAGTTTTATAGAGGGGCATCATTACCTCGTGACTCTTAAACTCCATCCCTCGACTTATGAAAGCTAACACTCCATAAGCTTTCTAAACTACTCTATCTACCTGTGAGGCAGCTTTCAGGGATCTGTGACATGTAACCCCAGATCCCTCTGCTCCTCCACATTACCAAGCATCCTGCTATTTACTTTGTACTCTGCCTTGGAGTTTGTCTTTCCAAAGTGTACCACCTCATACTTCTCCGGGCTGAACTCCATCTGCCACTTCTCAGCCCACTTCTGCATCACTCTGCAATCTGCAATCTTCATTTTTTCTTCATAATCTTCATAATTGTCACTCTGCAATCTTCGACAATCCTTCTACACTAACCACAACACCACCAACCTTTGTCTCCCTCCACCACAACCCTGCTTTCTGCAGGCAAGCCAAATCTGAATCCACCTGGCCAAACTTCCCTGGATCCCATGCCTTCTGACTTTCTGAATAAGCCTACCGTGTGGAACCTTGTCAAATGCCTTACTAAAATCCATGTAGATCACATCCACTGCACTACCCTCATTTATATGCCTGGTCACCTCCTCAAAGTACTCTATCAATCTTGTTAGACTTGATCTGCCATTCACAAAGCCATGCTGACTTTTCCTGATCAGACCATGATTCTCTAAATGCCCATAGATCCTATCTCTAAGAATCTTTTCCAACAGCTTTCCCATCACAGACGTAAGGCTCACTGGTCTATAATTAGCTGGACTATCCCTACTACCTTTTTTGAACAAGGGGACAACATTCACCTCCCTCCCATCCTCGGGTACCATTTCCATGGACAACGAGGACATAAATATCCTAGTCCAAGGGTCAGAAATCTCTTCTCTTGACTCGTGGAGCAGCCTGGGGAATATTCTGTCAGGCCCTGGGGACTTATCCGTCCTAATGTATTTTAACAACTCCAACACCTCCTCTCCCTTAATATCAAAATGCGCCAGAACATCAACCTCACTCATATTGTCCTCACCATCATCAAGTTCCCTCTCATTGGTGAGTATCGAAGATAAGTATTTATTGAGGACCTCACTCACTTCCACAGCCTAAAGGCACATTTTCTCACCTGTATCTCTAATCAGTCCTACCTTCACTCCTGTCATCCTTTTGTTCTTGACATAATTGAAGAATGACTTGGGGTTTTCCTTTACCTTACTCACCAAGCCCTTCTCATTCGCCCTGCTTCCTCTCCTCAGCCATCTCTTGTTTCTTTCTTGCTACCCTATATTCCTCAATAGACCCATCTGATCCTTGCTTCCTAATCCTCATGTATGCTGCCTTCTTCCACCTGACTAGATTTTCCACCTCACTTGTTACCCATGGTTCCTTCACCCTACCATTCTTTATCTTCCTCACCAGGACAAATTTATCGCTAACATCCTGCAAGAGATCCCTAAATATCGACCACATGTCCATAGTACATTTCCCTGCAAAAACATCATCCCAATTCACACCCACAAGTTCTAGCCTTATAGCCTCATAATTTGCCCTTCCCCAATTAAAAATTTTCCTGTCCTCTCTGATTCTATCCTTTTCCATGATAATGTTAGAGGCCAGGGAGCGTTGGTCATTGTCCCCCAGATGCTCACCCACTGAGTGATCTGTGACCTAACCCAGTTCGTTACCTAATACTACAAACATAGTAGATCTAGTATGGCATTCCCCCTAGTTGGCCTGTCAACATACTGTGACAGGAATCCATCCCGGACACACTTAACAAACTCTGCCCTGTCTAAACCATTGGAACTAATCAGGTGCAAATCAATATTAGGGATGTTGTTTGCAGCCCTCAGGGTGGGTCCTGGCTTCCTGTTGCGGGTGTTGTACCATGTCTGGGGCAAGGCGCTGATTTCCACACCGGTGTCGATCAAGAAGCGGCATCCTGACTGTTTGTCCCAGACGTACAAGAGACTGTCCTGGTGACCAGCCGCCATAGTCATTAGTGGCAGCTGGCCCTGGCCCTTGCAGGGCGGGCAACAATGGCGGGCTTTTGTGCCCCACCGCTGGTGGCAGAAACACCACTGTTCACTGGCCTCCTTAATCCTGCCTCTGTGTTGTGTGCGCCCCCCTGCCGGGCCTGGTCTAGTCCACTGCTGGGCACGTGGTCTGGTAATCTGACCGACGGATGCCACGCTCTCCCTCTTGGCTTTCCATAGCACATCTGACCAGGCCGCCATCTTCCAGGGGTCACTGAAATCTGCGTCGGCCAGCAGCAGATCTATGTCCTCGGGCAGCTGCTCCAGGAACACTTGCTCGAACATGAGGCAGGGCTTGTGTCCGTCAGCCAGGAACAGCACCTCATTCATCATTGCTGACCGCAGTCTGTCTCCCAAACCGTCCAGGTGAAGCAGGTGGGCACCCTGCTCACGCTGTGAGAGACCAAAGGTCCCAATGAGCAGCGCTTTGAATGCTTCATATTTGCCTCCTTCCAGGGGCGACTGTATGATATCCGCAACCTGGGCGGCCGTCTCCTGGTCAAGGGCGCTCACCATGTGGTAGTAACGCATGGAATCAGAAGATATCTGTCAAATCTGGAACTGGGCTTCTGCTTGGCTAAACCACACGCATGGTCGCAACGTCCAAAAGTCGGTAGTTTTAGCGAAACTGCATGAACAGATGAAGAGTCGGTCATCTTTGGTCCAAATCCTGTTTGGACTGTCCATGTCACCAATGTAGCGATGTGCTACATACAGAGCTAGAGACGACACACAGTCGGTAAGTCGTTTCCAGACTAGTTTATTCAAACTTCACAGTGCTGACATTTAATCCCTAGCGCCCACCCTCTCCAGGCGTAAATGACGTCAGAGGTGTATTACCAAAGTCTCCCCCCCCCCCCCCCCCGTGCGCTGGCTATTTGTGAGACGGTTCGCCTACGCAGAAAGTGGGTCACCACAATATATTATATTGTACTGCTGCCACAAAGATAACAAATCTCACGACATATGCCTATGATATTAAACTTGATTCTGAACTAGACTCCGAGAACCTCATTTAGTACATTAAGAGCTCCTGATGTGGCCTCCTCTACATTAACAAAACCAAATGCACTCTAGGCAATCAATTCACAGAGCACCACATTCTGTCCACAATAGTTACCCCAATGGCCACTCTCTGCGAGCAGATATATACCATTTCATTTCCCCTTCCAATTTCTACAGCAACCTGTCCATCCTCAGCCTTCCCTATTGCCAAAATTAAGCTCAATACGAATTAGAGAAATATCAACTCATATTCCACATGAGTAAAGTACACCAAAAGTATGAAAATATCTTTTTTATTTCAATTTCAGGTAAAATTGGGCTTCCCCACCCCACTCCGCTCTTTCTCTAATTCTAATCCTCATCCAGTTAAACTATTTTTGTTCCATGTCCCCTATATCACAATCCAACTCTCTGTTACCTGTTTTTGTTTTCTCTGTCTCTGGTTCCATCCACCTAGTACCCACATCTTTCAGCCTCTTCACCCCCCCCCCCCATATCAATGTGATTCCATCTGCCTTTCACTTCTCCCCTAATTCCTCCTATTATCATCTTTCTTACTTATCAGATTTCAGTATTGATAGCCTGTCTCATACTCTCCTTCTCCTCTTTACACCAATGCTCGCCACACTCCACAATGTTACCACTTTCCACTCTGGTGCAAGGTTTCTAACAAAAATGTTGATAAAGCTTTTACCTCCCCACCATCAAGGATGTCCTCAAAGGGCAAAACCTCAAGAAGGCAGCACCCATCACGAAGTTCCGACTATTCAAGATATACCCCCCTTCTCATTACAACCATTAGGGAGGTGGTACAGGAACCTGAAGACCCACATTCAACACTTTAGGAGCAACTTCTTCTGCTCTGCCATTAAATTTCTGAATGGATCATGAACCCATAAACACTATTTTGCTCTCTTTTTGCACTACTAATTTCCTTCTTAAATTTCTTTCTGCAACTTATAGTAACTTTATATATATTGCGCTGTACTGCTGCCACAAATCAACAAATTTCACAACATATATCAGTGATAATAATTCTGATTCTGACACTGTTCTTCCAGCTGATTTATTCCTGAAGATTGATCTATGTTCTAGTTCCTTTTAATACATTGTCTTTTCTTAAAATAGTATTGAATTAAGTTCTTTCCATTGATTTACTTTTAGTTTCCTTTCCAGTCTCTGCATTTTATCCTTTTCCTTTACTGTGAAAAGGGAAAGGTCTTGATTAATAAATTTAAAGTATTATAATAATCATCCATGTAGATTTATAATGAGACAAATTCAGTCAATACAGTTCTTTTATTCTTCAGAGATGTACATTTATATTTCACTTTACTGCATAAAGTTGGATGGTGGCGCAGTGACATCAGCGCCGGACTCTGGAACAGAGGTTCCCAGGTTCCAATCCAGTCGCTCACGAGTACGCTTTCCATCCGTGCCATTCCATGAGTGTTGAACTCACAACTCGACCTCATAAAATAAAGAAAAAATACTGCAAAATGTCTGTGTGAGGAGTGGTGCGCCACACAGTCTATCTTTCCGCGCCTTGTAAAGCATGAAAATGCCCGACGCTGGCCCCTAAATAGACATCATCATTAAGAGCTATTTGAATACCTCCAAGAGACTTTGTAGGTTCCTGCTCTTCTCTGTCTACATTTATGACTATGTGGCTAGGCACAGCTCAAACACCATCTATAAATGGTGAACAGTGAGGAAAGGGTGAGGAGTTTCATGTTCCTGGTGTCAACATCTCAGAGGGTCTATTCTGATCCACTACATTGATGTAATCATGATCAAGAGAACACCAGTGCCTATACTTCAGTATGAGTTTGAGGAGATTTGGTACATCACCAAAGATTCTAACAAATTTCTACAGAAGTATGGTGGAGAACAGTTTGACTAGTTGAAACACCATCTGATATGGAGGCATCAAAATACAGGATTGTATAAAGCTTCAGAGAGTTGGAGGCTCAGCCAGCTCCATCGCATGCAAAAACCTCCCCACCATCAAGGACATTGTGCCTCAGAAAGGCAGTACCTTTAAAACCCTCACCATCTCAGACATGTCAACTTCTCTTCACTATAATCAAGAAAAGATACAGGATCCTGAAGACCAAATTCAACCTTTTAGGAATAGATTCTTCCCCTCTGCTATCAGATTGCTGAATAGTTCATGTACTATCTCATTATTCCTCTTTTGTACTATTTATCTATTTTTGTTGTATCTTATAATAGTTTTGCCTGCACTGTACTGCTGCCAAAACAACAAAATTCATAACTTGCTATATGTCAGTGACAATAAACCTGATATTAATTCTGGCTGTTTAAGATAGCTCATTTTAACATTTGTCTTCAAAAGTCAGCCTTAATTAAATTTAATGCATTAGATAGTTTGTGATGTTAAATTCTAATATGTTCGACTGCGAAGAGAAGTGATGAGGACTGCAGTGGTGATAGGAGATTATATTGTCAGAGGAACAGAGATGAGATTCTGTGGGTGTGACAGACATATGTTGCCTCACAGGTGCCAGGGTCAGGGATGTCTCAGAACAGGTCTACAGCATTCTAAAGGGAGAGGGTGAGCAACTATAAGTCTTAGTTCATAATGGTACCAGCAACAAAGATAGAAAAGGTGAGTAGGTCCTGAAGAAAGGTAAGACCATATGACATAGGAGCAGAATTAGACCATTTTGGCCCATCCAGTCTTCTCCGTCATTCAATCATGACTGATCCTTTCTCTTTCCTCTCCTCAGCCATACTCCCTGGCCTCCTCCTCATAACCTTTGATACCATGGCCAATCAAGAACCTATCAATCTCTGCATTAAATAGACCCAACAACCTGGCCTCCACAGCTGCCTGTGGTAGACAATGTCACAAATTTACCATCCTTTGCCTAAAGAGGCATTAGTAATGATCTTTCAAGAATCATTTGATTCTTTCATGATTCTGGAGGAAAGCAAAATTGCAAAATGTCTCTCCACTGTTCAAGAAGGAGAGAAGCAAAAGAAAGGAACATATAGGCCAGTTAGTCTGACTTCAGTGCTTGAGAAGATGATGGAGTCAATTGTTAAGGATATGGTTTGGATTACTTGGAGTCATGTGATAAAATAGGCTATAATCAGCATGGTTTCCTTAAAGGATAATCTTGTCTGCCAAATCTGCTGGAATTCTTTGAAGAAATAACAAGCAGGATAGTCAAATGAGAATTAGTGGATGTTGTGTACTTGGATTTACAGAAGGCCTTTGACAAGGTGCCACACATAAGGCTGATTAACAATTAAGACCCAATGGTATTACAGGAAAGATATTAGCATGGATAAAGCAGTGGCTGATGAACTGGAGGCAAGGTGTTATTCAATTGGCTGCTGGTGAACAGTGGTGTTCTACAGGGGTCTGTACTGGGACCACTTCTTTTTTTACGTTATACATCAATGACCTAGATGACGGAATTGGTCACTTTGTGGCCAAGTTTGAGAATGATACAAAGATAGGTGGAGGGGCAGGTAGTTTTGAGGAAGTAGAGAAGCTAGAGAAGGACTTTGACAGATTAGTAGAATGGGCAAGGAAATGACAGATGGAATACAGTGTTGGGAAGTGTATGATCATGCACTCTCATAGAAGAAATAAAAATATAGACTATTTTCTAAATGGAGATAAAATTCAAAAATCCAAGGTGCAAAGGGACATGAGACTCCTTGTGCAGGATTCCTTAAAGGTTAATTTGCAGGTTAAGTCTGTGGTGAGGAAGGCAAATGCTATGTTAGCATTCACTTCAGGAGTACCAGAATATAAAAGCAAGGATGTAATGTTGGGGCTTTATAAGCCACTGGTGAGGCCTCACTTGGAGTATTGCTGGCAGTGTTGGGCCCTTTATCTAAGAAAGGATGCAGTAACATTGTAGAGGGTTCAAAGGAAGTTCACAAAAATTGGTCCAAGATTGAAAGGCTTGTCATATGAAGAGTATTTGGTGACTCTGGGCCTCTACTCACTAGAATTCAGAAGAATGAAGGGTGACCTCATTGAAACCTATCAAATATTGAAAGGCCTCAATAGAGTGGATGTAGAAAGGATGTTTCCTATGGTGGAGGAGTCTAAGCCCTGAGGATACAGCCTCAGAGTGTCCTTTCAGAATGGAGATGAAGAGGAATTTCTTTAGCCAAAGAATGGTGAATCTGAGGAATTTGTTGCCACAGGCAGCTGTGGAGATCAAGTCATTGGGTATATTTAGGACAGATTGATGGATTTTTGATTATTCAGGGCAAGAGGGGATACAGGGAGAAGGCAGGAAATTGGGATTGAAAGGAAAAATGAATCAGCTATGATGAAATGGCAGAGCAGACTCGATGGGCCAAATAGCCTAATTCAGCTCTATATCTCATGGTCTGATGTCGTAGTCACTACTTTACAAATTGCTTTTATTTTGTTAGATTATTAATGCTATATTTACAAATTAGCATTCAATTGAAAGAAATTCTTTGCCAAATGGGTATTCCATAAATTTGGAAACCAACCCAATAACTGAAGTCAAATTGATATTTAGCAAGAGCCTTGCCAACACTAGTTGAACTAGAGCAGATTTCCAAATGATAGATTAGTAGTTAGATTAAGAAAGTACGAATAAACATTATTTAATATTTCTCATTGTTCATACTGTCTTCATTCCGACTGTTCACTTGACCATATTTTGACTAACTGGAAAACTGAGTGTGGGTGATTTTTTTAAATCCATGAAATTATTATTTCAATATCATTCAGTAGAACTCACTGCCTTGTTGACTCAATACCAACTACTTGAATCAGAAGCAAGAGCAAGCCACTCTGCCCCAAGTCTTCTCCACCATCAATGAGACCGTAGTTGATATGATATTAATCTCATTCCTGTCAACTCATGAATAAACAATTCATGCCCTACCTACCAAGTATCTGTCTATTTCTGGTTTTAAAATATTCAGTCTCTTTTTCAACCAGCCCTTTAGTTTCAAAGATGCAGATTGTTTGAGAGAAAAAAAATTGTTGATCATCACTTACTTTATCTATAAATCAGTAAACCCCCAATTCTAGATTCTCCCACTAAGAAGCATCTCGACGTCCACTTAAAGACTGCTCAGAATCTTACAGTTACAAAAGAGCCACCTCTCACTTCTCTCAAGTTCATTGGATACAAGCCTACCTAATCATATGTACTGTATAAGATATTATACCTAATTCTGAGTCAAATCCAACCTCTCATATGACAACAACAAATTATGCTTATTAGTTGAATTACCTCTGCTTTGAATGCATTGGTAAATTTCCTTAAATAAAGACATTAATATATTATGCAATCTCAATTATCAATATTAAAGGTGTAATCTTACCAATGCCCCATAGAACTGAAGAATAATGTCACTATTTGTATTCAATTCCTTCAGCAATTACATTCCAACAGATTGAATAAAAACAAATATAATTCCTTTATAAAGGGAGGGGGAAGACAAAGGCAAGTAATTTTCTGCTGCAACCTTCAATCCAGCACAATGTCAATTGCCTGCCATACAACATGCATCCATTGATTCTGTTACGGATTCAGCAACAATAAATATATAAGTGAGGCAGGATTTTTTTTAATAACAAATAACACGTTTATTAAACACTGAAAAACAAACCCCCAAAAGTAAACAAACCACTAACGTAACCGGAAATCAACTGCTGTGCGGCAGCTTAAACAGTTCTTAAAGCAATGAAGCTTAAACAGTTCTTAAAGCGATGTTGCAAAAACAGTTCTTCAAAGCAGTACTGCAAAAGTTCAAAATGCTTACAGTCTATTAAAGAAGAGACTTTTTAGACGATTTAAATTCTTTTTCACGTTGTGTTGTTGCAGTTCCCAGTCGAACTATACTTTTCACTGAAGAATTTACGAAGATGGAAATGAAACAGCTTAAAGGCACTGACCTTTCTTTGACAAAACTGTACCCAAACCCTTTCTGCTATTCACAGGGGTTATCATAGGGACAGCCAACGAATTCCTTCCGAATGAGGATCAAACAAGGTCGAACCTGTTTCACCATCGAAATCGACTTTCCTCAATCTTTTAACTCCCGAACTCCGATCTTCACTCTCCACTGATTTTTAACTTGCAGTATTATAAAGAACCTGCCGGCAATGACCTTTTTAAACTTTAGGCATTAAATAAAACTCCATCTTTCAACCAAACTGCGTCATAATATTGAACCAAGCAGTGGCATGAAGTCAAAATGGCAAATCCAGCCACGAACTGCCCCTCCTCACAGGGAGGGGTCCTCCTTTTGTACCCTGTAAAAAAAGCCTGCCACATGACCTCTACTGGCGGGAAAATGATGTCACTCCACTATCAGAAGACCACTAGTCCAGTATAGCTTCAACACCTGTCACGTGTCATGGGTACATAACAATTCTCTTTCATTCATGTTACTTCCATGAAGGACTCAGATAAACTGATCAAGTATGATTTTACTCTCACAAACCACATTTACATTGTCTAACTACTTTGAATTGTTCTAATTATCTTGCCATGTCTTCAATAGCTTCTACCTTTTTCCCCATGACAGATTATTGACAGTTAACAAATTTTGCCTCCTGTCTTGCACTTTCTATTTTCCAATCTATTAGAATAGTCCAAAATATAAATAAGTGTCATTATCTTACCAGCCCTTCTTTTATGACCCAAGGACAAAGTCAACTAGAATTCAGAGACTTGTCGGTGTGTTACTCTAACATTTGCTCAGTATCACCAAGCACCGATTGCAATTGCAAATCTGCCTACATAGTTCATAGAACATAGAAATCAACAACACATTACAGGCCCTTCAGCCCACAATGTTCTGCCAACCACGAAACCTACTCTAGAAACTGTCTACTTCATAGCCCTCTATTTTTCTAAGCTTCATGTATCTATCTGAGTCTCTTAAAAGACCCTATTGTATCCACCTCTACCATTGTCACTGGCAGTGCATTCCACAAACCCACCACTCTCTATACGGAAAACTTACCTCTGACATCCCCCTTGTATCCACTACCAAGCACCTTAAAACTTTGCCCCTCGTGTTAGTCATTTCAGCCCAGAGAAAAAGCCTCTGGCTATTCGCATTATCAATGCCTCTCATTATCTTATACACCTCGATCAAGTTACCTCTAATCCTCCATTGCTCCAAGGAGAAAAGGCCAAGTTCACTCAACCTATTCTCATAAGGCACACTCTCCAATCCAGGTAACGTCCTTGTAAGTCTCCTCTGCACTCTCTCTTTGGTATCCACATCCTTCTTGTAGTAAAGTGACCAGAACTGTACACAGTACTCCAACTGGGGTCTAACTAATGTCTTATAAGCTTTAACATTACCTCACACCTCTTGAACTCAATCCCACAGTTGATGAAGAGCATCACAGCATACTGTTTCTTAATAACACTGTCAACCTGTGCAGCATCTTTGAATGTTCTGTGGACACGGACCCCAAAATCTCACTTATCTTCCACACTGTCATTACCATTAATATTATATTCTGTCCTCAAATTTGGCCTACCAAAATTAACCACGTTTCTCTTAACTGGGTTGAACTCCATCAACCACTTCTCAGCCCAATTCTGCATCCTACTGATGTCCTGCTGTAACCTCTGACAACTGTCCAGACTATCTACAACACCCCCAACTTTTGTGTCATCAGCAAACTTACTAACCCATCCTTCTACTTCCTCTTCCAGGTCATTTATAAAAATCACAAAGAGGAGGGGACCCAGAACAGATCCCTGTGGAACACCACTGGTCACTGTCCTCAATATAGAATATGAATCATCTACAACCTTGCCTTCTGTGGCCAAGCCAATTCTGAATCCACAAAGCAAGGTCTCCTTGGATCCCATGCCTCCTTACTTTCTGAATGAGCCTTGCAGGGAGAAACTTATCAACTGCCTTATTGAAATTGATATACACTACATCCACTGCTCTACCTTCATCAATGTGTTTTGTTATCTCTTCAAAAAATTCAAACAGGGTTGTAAAGCATGAGCTGCCCTTGACAAAGCCATGCTGACTATTCCTAATCAGATTATGTCTCTGCAAATGCTCATAAATCCTGCGTCTCAGGATCTTCTCCAACAACTTGCCCACTACTGAAGAAAGACTTACTGGTCTATAATTTCCTGGGTTATCTCTACTCCCTTCTTGAACAAGGGGACAGCATTTGCAACCTTCCAATCCTCTGGTATGTCTCCCGTCTTTATTGATGATACAAAGACAATCGCCAGAGACTCAGCAATCAATCTCCTCCCTCACTTCCTGCAGTAGCCTGGAGAGTATCACATCCGGTCCAGGCAACTTATCTAACTTAGTAACTTTCAAAGCTCCAGCATATCTCTTTCTTGATGTCTGTATGCTCAAGCATTTCAGTCCATTGTCATCCCCAAAATTGCCAAGGTTCTTTTCACTGGTGAATACTAAAGTGAAGTATCCATTCACATAGAAAACATAGAAACAGAGAAAACCTACAGCACAATACAGGCCCTTCGGCCCACAAAGTTGTGCCGAACATGTCCCTACCTTAGAAATTACTAGGCTTACCTACAGCCCTCTATTTTACTAAGCTCCATATACCTATCTAAAAGTCTCTTAAAAGACACTATTGTATCCGCCACCACCACCGTTGCTGGCAGCCCACTCCACGCACTCATGACTCTCTGAGTAAAAAACTTACCCCTGACATCTCCTCTGTACCTGCTCCCCAGCACCTTAAACCTGTGTCCCCTTGTGGCAACCATTTCAGCCCTGGGAAAAAGCCTCTGACTATCCACACGATTAATGCATCTCATCATCTTATACAGCTCTATCAGGTCACCTCTTATCGTCCTTCGCTCCAAGGAGAAAAGGCCCAGTTCACTCAACCTATTCTCATAAGGCATGCTCCCAAATCCAGGCAAAATCCTTGTAAATCTCCACTGCACCCTTTCTATGGCTTCCACATCCTTCCTGTACTGAGGCAACCAGTACTCCAAGTGGGGTCTGACCAGGGTCCTATATAGCTGCAACATTACCTCTCGGCTCCTAAATTCAATTCCATGATTAATGAAGGCCAATACACCATATGCCTTCTTAAACACAGAGTAAACCTGCACAGCTGCTTTGAGCTTCCTATAGACTCGGACCCCAAGCTCCCTCTGATCGTGCACACTGCCAAGAGTCTTGCCATTAATAATATATTTTGCCATCATATTTGACCTACCAAAATGAACCACTTCACACTTATCTGGGTTGAACTCCATCTGCCACTTCTCAGCCCAGTTTTGCATCCTATCAATGTCCCACTGTAACTTCTGACAGCCCTCCACATTATCCACAACACCTCCAACCTTTGTGTCAACAGCAAACTTACTAATCCATCCCTCCACTTCCTCATCCAGATCATTTATAAAAATCACAGAGTAAGGGTCCCAGAACAGATCCCTGAGGCACTCCACTGGTGACCGACCTCCATGCAGAATATGACCCGTCTACAACTACTCTTTCTCTTCTGTGGGCAAGCCAGTTCTAGATCCACAAAGCAATGTCCTTTTGGATCCCATGCCTCCTTACTTTCTCAATAAGCCTTGCATGGGGTACCTTATCAAATGCCTTGCTGAAATCCATATACAGTACATATACTGCTCTTCTTTCATCAATAAGTACCTTCTCTGGTTCCATGCACATGTTTCCACTATCACTCCTGATTTGTCCTATTCTCACACAAGTTATCCTCCTGGTCTTCACGCACTTGTAGAATGTCTTGGGGTTTTCCTTAATCCTGCTCACCAAGATCTTCCCATGGCCCCTTCTAGCTCTCCTAATTTCATTCTTGAGCTCTTTCCTGGCAGCCTTGTAATTTTCTAGAGCTCTAACAGTACCTAGTTTCTTGAACCTTTCATAAGCTTTTCTTTTCTCCTTAACTAGATTTTCTACATCCTTTGTATACCATGATTCTTTTACCATATTAACCTCTCCCTGCCTCAATGGAACATACCTATACAGAATGCCATGCAAATGCTCCCTGAACATTTGCAACATTTCTGCTGCTCTGATGAATTGATGAATTTAGGAAAATGAATTTACATCTACTGAAAGATGGACTATATTCGGCTGTATTACACAATGTACAGTTAATGAAATGTACTACAATGTGACCCAACTGAACTCATCAAATCCAAGCCAAAATGAACCAATCAAACCTAAACCTAAATTACTTTGTAAAAGTGTTGTTCCAATTTCTACCTACACAACATGATAATCCTTTAAATGCCTTTAGAAATATCTTAAATTGTAAATTTGTTTATTGCATTTGAAGATATCATTTTTAACTACATCAAACGAACTGCCAGCCTCATCATTTTTTTGGTAAAGAACACACAATTGTAGAAATATCAGACATTTAAAATATAGGTTTCTGAGGAAGCATTTTCTGCCTTTAATAAAGCTGAAGTAGTAACTTTTTTCTGCAAAATATATTGCAAAATTTTAAAAGAGTGTAGAGAGATGTTATATATTTTAATACTGCATGGATTGCAGTTGGCTCCATAATGGTCGGGCAATTAAAATTGAACTATTAATGACAGTTTTGCCATTTAACTCCCAAATCCCATGAATAAAGATCTTTAAAAAATCTCTTTCCAAATTTTTACACAAATTATTCTTTGACTTATGCCATGATATATATGAAAAACACTTCACATGGTTCTTTATTCTGGCAGAAACCAAGGACAGGAACAATGAAAAAGAAGGATTCAGTGAGCCTGTGCATCAATACAGCTTAATTTGTGAATATAAGTTATCACAGATAACAGGACAGGAGGAGGACAAATTGCTGAGTATCATTTGTTATTTCTTCAAGTGACCTACTCACCCACTCTTCATTTCGTTGTCTGAATGCAGTCATTTTAACACAAATTATAGCAATTGTATGTTTGTTACTCTGTAAATGTGAGCCAAAAACAGCTTTAAAATCTTTTCAAATCAGTTTTATTTTCATATTTTAGTAATGAACTGCCATGAAGACTAAAAATGTATGCTCAAGGGAAGAAAATAGATCACAAGATTCAATCCATCAATTTTTAGGATATATCTCAGATTCAATGTTGCCATCACACCCATGGATTACTTCAGTTAGAACATCCCATTTCCTCATTCTCCTTGAAAAGTTTAGTTTTTTTCAAACTATAATTGAACTACACAATTCTACTTTTCTGTTCATAAGTTCTTTATTAAGTTAGAAAGCTATTTGTCCAGAAAGAGGCATTTTATTGTACTAAGCTTTAAGATAGTTATGGAAAATGATAAGTTGGACTGGAGTTAAGGCCTACACTGAGGGAGGGCTGACTTGAATGGTACATGACAGAGGAATGTTTTGAGTGCAGTCAAGAAGGAAAAGGAAGTACATGTACAGTTTAGGAAACTAAAGTTGAACAGGCCTCTTGAGAATATAATTAAGCCAGGAAAGAACTCCAAGAAGCAAATTAAGAAAGCCTGGAGAGGCCATGGAAAGTCCTTAGCAAGTAGTATTAAAATGAATTCTAAGGCATTGTATGCATACAACAAGAGAAAGAGGATAACTGGGAAGAGGATAGGACCTCACAAGAATAAATGCAGGAACATATGCTTGGAGACAGGATGTGAGCAAGAATCTAAACATAAGGTTTGCTGGCCTATAATTTCCTAGTTTGTATCCATTGGCCCTATTAAACACAGAAACAACATTGGCTATTTTCAAGTCCTTTGGGAAAATATATTTGACTAAAGAGGGCCTCTCTTGCCCCTCTGTATAAAATGGAATAGATACCATGAGGCCCTGAAGATGTATCCACTTTAATGTTCTTCAACATACCCAACATTTCCTCCTACTTGATATCAAAATGCTTCACCAAATTCCCAAACACTTTCTTAAAGATGCATTCAGTTAAAATTGCACCCACCGTCTGCTAACATATTTCAAAAAGAAGGAAATGGGCATGGTACCACCCACCCTGATAGACTTCAGATACCTGAACCCCTGGAAAGCATCGAGCCCAGAAGATGTCCTTGGCCGTGTCCTAAGATCCTGTGCAGATGAGCTGGCATTAGTATTTGAAGACATTTTTAATGTCTCCCTACTCTCATCTGAGGTTCCCATCTACTTTAAGAAGACCACCATTATCCCAGTACCTAAGAAACAAAAGGTAATGTGCCTTAATGACTACCACCCAGTGAGTTTGACATCAACCATCATTAAGTACTTCAAGAGGCTCCTCATGACACACATCAACTCCAGTCTTCCAGACAACTTTGACCCATTGTTATTTGCCTACTGCTGAAAGAGGTCTACAGTCAATAAATATTAGTCTGACATAGATGTGGGCTCCATATCTCTGGCTCTACACTCATCTCTAGGACACCTAGACAGTAAATACATCTATGTCAGACTAATATTTATTGACTTCATCTCCACTTTCAATATTGTAATACCATGCATAACCAAACTCAGGACCCTGTAAGTCAATACATGATCCTTGACTTCCTGTCCAACAGACCACAATCAGTAAGGATAGGCAGTAACTCCACCACCACAATTATTCTAAACAATGGGCTCCACAAGGTTATATCCCCGGGCCCCTACTCTACTCCCTGTATATTCATGAGAGTGACCAGATTCCCCTCTAACTCCATCTATACATTTCTAGATGATATGCTGTAGTGGGGTGTCGGAGATGAGTCGGAGTACAGGGACAGGATAGACAACTTAGTGACATAGTATCGTGACAACAACCTTTCCTTCAATGTCACCTTCTGAAAGGGGAGTAGTACACATGCTTCTGTTTACATCAATGCTGTTGACGTTGAGAGGATTAAGAGTTTAAAGTTCCTAGGAGTGAACAGCCTTTCCTGGTCCAAACAATTAATATCACAGCCAAGAAAACTCACCAATTCCTTTACTCCCTCAGGAATCTAAAGAAATTTAACATAATCTCATTGACCCTTAACAATTTTTAATCAATGCACATAGAAAGTATTCTATCTGGATGCCTCATAGCTTGGTAAGGCAACTGCTCTGCATCTGACCTCAAGAAACTGCAATGGATATCACAGAATCCAGCCTCCCCTCTGTGGACTATGAGCATATTTAAGTCATTCAGCCTATTGAGTCTGCTCTGCCATTCTATAATGGCTGATTTATTATCCTCTCAACCTAATTCTCCTGCCTTCTCCTCATAACCTCTGACACCCTTACTAACCTTTCAACCTCCACTTTAAATGTACCCAATGACTTGGCAATGAATTTCAGATTCACCACCTTCTGGCTATAGAAATTCCTCCTCATCTCTGTTCTAAAGGTACATCCTTCTATTCTGAGGCTGTATCCTTTAGTCCTAGACTCCTCCACTAAATGAAACATCCTTTTCACATCCACTCTATCTAGGCCTTTCAATATTTAATAGGTTTTAATGAGATTCCCCCTCATTCTTCTGAACTCCACTGAGAACAGGCCAGAGCCTTCAAACACTCCTCATACATTAAGCCTCATATGGACCTTCTCCAACATCTTTTCTTAGATTTGTTTTTCCAAAATTCCTCACGATACTCCAAATATGGTCAGACCAATGCATTATAAAGCCTCAGAATTATATCCTTGCTTATTATATTCTATTCCTCTCAAAATGAATGCTAAACTTGCATTTACCTTCCTTACCACCAACTCAACTTGCAAGTTAACCTTTAGGGAATCCCAAGTTGCTTTTCATCTCTGATTTCTAAATTTGCTCTCCATTTAAAAAACAGTCTACGCCTTTATTCCTTCCATCAAAGTGTATGACCATACACTTCCCTATACTCGATTCCATCTGCCACTTCTTTGTAAATTCTCCTAAACTGTTTAAGTCCTTCTACAGATTCTCTGCTTCCTCAATAGTATCTGACACTCGACCTATCTTGTCTGCATGTTTGGCCACATAGCCTTCAAGTTCACCATCTAAATCATTGACATACAATATGAAAAGAAGCTATCCCAACACTGGCCTCTGTGGAATGCCACTAGCCAACCAAAAGAGGCCCTGGGGTATACAGCTCCATGGGGCAGCACAGTTGCATTGCGGTTAATGTGATGCCATTACAGTGCCAGCTCTTGTGTATTTAATATTTCAGTAATATTTGAGTAATATTGTAAATATATTGTTTGATCTTGTTCCTTTAAATAATTCATTACAGTTTATATGTAAAAGTATGTGAATGGCATTTGTCATCATTCCACCACGTCATATATGCGCAACCCACTTAAAGTAAAAACCAAACTAAGACACACATTCCCAGCTCTGTGTTTTTTTTTAGTGTAATATTAAGAAGTTAGCATCTCATAGGCTGCTTGTGACCCTGACTATTTTTTGTAAGGGTCATAGCAGCAATGAGCTTGAGAAAGAGAGTATAAACGCACAAATGCTTTCCCATAAGATAAGCTGAGCAGGTGACAGCATCCTTGGTATGCGATCTGTGCTTAACTTCAGCTTTGCTTAGGGTAACTTATATTACTGCCTGATTAATTGCTGTGAGAATCTTATTGAGCCTTGTATTCCTTAAGGCACCTGCAAAATAAGTATAAAAAAGGAGTGTCTATTTCCAAGGGCAGGAGGCTTTGAATGGTAAGTCTGTGCCTGTCTGCATCCAGACATAGTAGCAATTAAAACTGTTAAATGAACAATTTATGACTGATAAAGTTAACAATACTCATCTGTAGAGAAACTAAAGGGGATGAACCCACATGTATCTGTGTATGTGACTGCATAATATAAAAAGAACTGTATTTGCTTCAGGAGCGGGAGACCCTTGAAGCAGCCTCCGAGAAAGAGGGCTTAAGGAGGGTTCTCTCAAGTAACTTGCTAATAAAGAGTTAAAGTTACTTTCACCATAGTACGTGGTGTCTTTGCATCGGGTAGATCGAAAGAAGTTTGGGCACTTTAAACAAACCTGAGGTGACTACCTGCCTGTTGAAATGCAGCAAAATGTTCGAGACATTTGGGTTTAAAAAAGTGCAGCAAGTACTTCTTCAGGAAGGGACAGTACAGTCGCACTTTTTAAAAAGGCAGAAAAACAGACTAAATTCATGGGTTCATAAACAGTGAGGTCTGGGTGATAATAACATTAATTTAAGAAAACAGAAATGGATGGCTACATCGGAAAGATGGGCACGTTCAATTGCATACTGAGTGAACTGAGAAGTATTTTAAAGCAAATTAAATAGCCAATGAAAAGTAAGTGCCAGTTTTGCTGAGTTTATTGGGTTTAAAGGCAGTTTGCTTAGAAGCTTGACTACTCTAGAGCAGCCAGAATTGACAAGGTGCCACGCATGAGGCTGCTTAACAATTACAGGAAAGATTCTAGCATGGATAAAGCAGTGTCTGATTGGTAGGAGGCAAAGAGTGGGAATTAAAAGAACCTTCTCTGGTTGGCTGCCAGTGACTAGTGGTGTTCAACAGAGATCTGTGTTGGGACCAATTCTTTTTACATTATGTGTCAATGAATTAGATGATGGAATTTGTGGCTTTGTTGCAAAGTTTGCAGATGATACGAAGGTAAGTGGAGGGGCAGGTATTTTTGAGGAAATAGAGAAGCTACAGAAGGACTTAGATTAGGAGAATAGGCAAATAAGTGGTAGATGGAATACAGCGTCGAGAAGTGCATGGTCATGCACTTTGGCAGAATAAATGAAAGGATTGACTATTTTCCAAATGGAGAGAAAATACAAAAATTTGAGATGCAAAGGGACTTGAGAGTCCTTGTGCAGGATTCTGTAAAGGTCAAGTTGCAGTTTCAAAAAGAGCACTGATCTACTTGCTTTTGATGGAAAATCTGATAATAATTCACTTGAATGATTGTAGACTTCAGGAGAGGGAAACCAGAGGTCCATGAACCAGTAATCATCAGAGGATCTGAGGTGGAGAGGGTCAGTAACTTTAAATTTCTGAGTGTCACTATCACAGTACACCTGTCTTTGACCAATCATATAAATATAATTGTGAAGAAAGCACAACAGCAGCTCTACTTCCTCTTGAGTCTGCAGAGTTTCAGCATGTCATCAAAAATCTTGGCAGACTTCTATAGGTGTGTGGTGGAAAGTTGCAGACTGGCTGCATTACAGCCTGGCATGGGAACACCAATGCTGTTGAATGGAAAATCCTACAAAAGGTAGTGAATTTGGTCCAGTACATCAAAGGTAAAACCCTCCCAGCCATTGAGTACATTTACATGAAACGTTGCTGTAGGAAAAAAGCATCAATTATCAAATATCAAGACCCCTCAACCATCAGACTCTTGAACAAAAGGGGATAACTATGCTCATTTAAGGACTCTTTTATCTTATTTCATGCTCATTATTTGTTTATACAGTATCTGTATTTGAATAGTTGGTTGTCCATTGATCCTGTTTACAGTTACTGATCTATAGATTTGCTAAGTATGCCTCCAAAAAAAGAATCTCAGGGTTGTATGTGGTGACTCTGAGAATAAATTTTAATTTTGCTTTAACATTAGCTGATGCAGTTACTGGATGATGCCACAGCAGTGTTCACGAATGGCATTGAAAAACTCAAACACATCAAGGGTAAAATAGTGTTAAATGAAAATACATCCAAGTTTTACAAAGCCTACCCAATTTCTTATACCATGCGTGATAAAGTAGCCAATGAGCTAGATTGTATGAAGGCTGAAGTAATTCTTTTCAAGGCTGAGTGGAGCTCAAGTTCAATGCTAAGAAGATCCCATCAGCCACGAAAAATGGGTCTGTCAGGATCTGTTTCGATTTTAGAGTCACCATCAACCCAGTACTGAAAGTAGATCAATACCCTCTATGCAGGATAGAGGATGTATTTGCAAACCTTTCTGGAGGGACAAACTTCAGCAATGTGGGCTCAGCTGAGGCCTACCTAAAGATGGAGATGGAAGGCAAGCCAAACGCGTTTCTCACCGTAAACACACACAAAGGGCTTTATCACTATAATGATTTATTTTTGGAGTAGCATTTGCACCTGCACTCTGGCAGAAGGCTATGGACCAAGTGGTGCAAGGTTGTCCAGGCACTCAGTGTTACCTGGATGACATCATTGTTACCAATAAGAATGATAAGGAACATATTCAAAATCTCAAGACAGTGATAAAAAGATTAGATTATTGGCTGAGAGCATGATGCTACATGCGTGAACTCTTTAAACCAAGTATCACTTACTGTGGTCACACCATTGACTCACAAGAATTACACAAATATGCTGAGAAAATCCAAGCCATGGTAGATGCCATAAGGCCAAAGAACATAGGACCATAAGATATGTCACAGTTGTGGTTGCTTTTAGAACATGTTATCCACTATAACATATCCTGCCAAACCTGGTTATTGTGCTCCACCCCTTGAACTCATTACTACTGATCGGGAAGAAATGTCAATGGACAAAGCAGTGAGGTGGCTTTTAAAAAGGTAAAAGAAATGGTGATGTACTCACACATTATGATCCACATCACAAGCTTACCTGTGACAACTCACCTTATGGTATAGGTGCAGTTGTCACATGTTATGAGTAATGGAAGTGAATACCCGACAGTCTTTGCATCATATTCACTTACTACTGCAGAGAAAAATTTCACACAGATTGATGAAGTCTGGTTTGTGATGTAAAATGCTTCGGGGTAAATGAATTCAGGGGTAAGTTTTTTTTTACGCAGAGAGTGGTGAGTGCATGGAATGGGCTGCAGGCAACGATGGTGGAAGCAGATAAAACAGGGTCTTTTAAAAGACTTGTGGATAGGTACATGGCGCTTAGAAAAATAGAAGACTATAGGTAACCCTAGGTAATTTCTAAAGTAACTATGGCACAGCATTGTGGGCCAAAGGGGTTGTATTGTGTTGTAGGTTTTCTATGTTCTATGTTTCTATGAAAATTGAACATTAGCACTCTTTTCAATAAGTATATAAAAGCAAGAACATAATGTTGAAACTTCATAAAACACTGGTGAGGCCTCATACTGCAGTATTGTGAGCAAGTTTGGGCCCCTTATTTTAGTAAGGATGTGCTGAAACTGGAGAAGGTTCAAAAGAGGTTCACAAAAATGTTTCCAGGATTGAATGGCTTGTCATATGAAGACTGATTGATGGCTCTGGGGCTGTATTCACTTGAATTCAGAAGAATGAGGGGACACCTAATTGAAACTTATTTAATGGTGAAAGGCCTTGATAGAGTAGATGTGGAGAGGATGTTTCCTAAGGTGGGAGAGTCTAAACCAGAGGTTACAACCTCAGAATAGAGGGGCTTCCTTTCAGAGTGGAGATGAGGAGGAATTTCTTTAACCAGAGGGTGGTGAATCTGTGGAATTTTTTGCCACAGGCAGCTGTGGAGGCCAAGTCTTTGTGTATATTTAAAGCAGAGGTTGATCAGGGCATGTAGCAGTACAAGAAGAAGGCAGGAGACTGGGACTGAAAGAAAAATTGGATCAGCCATGATGAAATGGCAGAGCAGACTCGATAATCCAAGTGGCCTAATTCTGCTCTTAAATCTTATGGTCTTATGATTTTGTGGTTTTATAGAAAGGAAGTTCTGCAAACAAGAACAAATTCCCAGATGGTATGTTGCCTCCTGGTGGTGAACACCCCAGAGGTCGTGGTCCATCCAGATACCAGTCACATAGGTAGGAAAAGTGAAGAGGTTCTGCAAAGTAAGTTAAAGGGCAGGGCTGCCAGGAATGTAATCTCAGAACTGTTATCTGTGCCATGTGCTAGTGTGGCCAGAAATAGGTAGAGTTTAATACGTAGCTTAGGAGTTGGTGTAGGAGGAAGATGATAAGGCACTTGGATCATTAGGTTCTCTTCCAGGGAAGGTAGGACCTGTACAGAAAAGACAGTTTTCACCTAAAATTAGACGGCATCAACAAAGATGCTAGCAGGAAGTTTTGCTTTTGCTGCACAGTTTGGGGTGGAGGAGTGGGAGCTTAAAATGGAGTTTCAGGGGGATGGGAACCAGACTGCCATACAGTGTTTCTGAAGACAGATGTTGTTAAGACCTCAGACAACATCAGGGATCCAAAGATTGAACATGGTGTGACTAATGTCCTGAGCTGCATTTATTTCAATGCATCATCAGAAAAGCAGCTGTGCTCAGGGCATGAATCAACACCTGCAATTATGATATTGTAGCCATTAGTGAGAGTTGGTTGCAGGATGAGCAAGACTGGCAACTCAATATTCTGGGGTTCCATTGTTTTAGAGGCAACAGAGCAGGAGTGATTATAGGTGGAGCTGGCATTACTAGTCAAGGAAAATGTTATGGTAGTTCTCAGTCAGATCAGACTGGAGAACTTGTCTAGTTAGTAATTATGGGTAGACTGAGTAATAAGAAAGTTATGACCATGGGTATGAGGGATTTAGAGGAACAAATTTGCAGAAAGATCACAGACTGTTTCAAGAAACAGAAGGTTGTTATAGTGGGTGATTTTGACTGGGAATCCCATTCTGTAAAAGGAATAAATGGGTCAGAGTTTGTCAAATGTGTTCAGGAAAGTTATTTTAAAATCAGTTTATAGAAATCTCAATGAGACAGGGACTGTGGCAATGAAATCCACAGATTCACCACACTCTAACTAAAGAAATTCCTCCTCACCTCTGTTCTAAAAGGATCCCTCTCTGTTCTGATGTTGTATCCTCTGGTCTTAGACTCACCCACCATAGGAAACATACTCTCCGCATCCACTTGTCATGGGAAAACCTAGTTTGAAACAGGGTCCAGAATAGACTCTATGAACTGCGCTGCTATTAAGAGAGAGAGAGGGAGGCATCCAGTGCAATGAGAAAGAGAGAGAGAGAGAGAGAGAGAGCCAGAAACTGCTCTAAAGATTGATGTTATGGTTTCTCTGCCAACTTGTTTACCTTTTCCCCGAGGTCACTTGCCTGCTTGTAGAGTTCCTGCAGAAAGTGGAGGGCAGAGCAGGTTGATGGACAGCTGATGTCCAACATGGAGAGATAAAAGCCAGGTCCGCTGTTATACAGACAGACACACCTCGAGACACACAGTTCAAACAGCGAACGAGCTTTGTTGCACCCCCAGGAAGGTGGGGGGGGGAGTTTCGGAGGATCGATTCGGGGAAATCAATCAGTGGCTCACAGTATGAAAGGTTCGACTGGTGGGGAATTATTTGTGTGTCCATCCTGGCCTGGATGATAATTCCACCACTGAAGAATGGTCGTACATAGCATGGTCATAGTCGGTGACCACAACAGGACTTCGGAAGACAACGGGAAAATCGATGACATCACCTCTCACCGCTCTCTCACTCTTCAACGCTACTCAACTACATACCACCAACTGAACTGAACTCTCTTCATCATCGTAAGACTCTATCCATTTACCCCTAGGTTTGAAAGAGTCTAGTTTTGTTCCTATTTCCACACATATATGTCTATATATCATTGCTAACCCATTCAATATATTTGCATTTATATTACTGTATTGCTTAGTTACTAATAAACACTATTAGTTTATAGCAATACCAGACTCCAATGTGTTTTCCATTTCTGCTGGTTCTTTAAACTGGTCACGGGGTACGTGACACATTCTATCAAGGCCTTTCACTATTTGATAGGTTTCAATTAGGTCATCCTTCATTCTTCTAAATTCCAGTAAATACAGACCCACAGCCATCAAACGCTCTTCATATAACAAGCTGTTCAATCTTGGAATCATTTTCATGAATCTCCTTTGAACCCTCTCCAGTTTCAGCACATCCTTTCTAAGATAAGGGGTCCAAAATGACTCACAATACCCCTAGTGATGACCCACCAGTGCTTTCTAAAGTTTCAACATTACATCCTTGCTTTTATATTCTATCCTTCTTGAAATGAACCCTAACATCACATTTGTCTTCCTCACCACGATTTAACGTGCAAATTAACCTTTAGGGTATCCTGCACAAAGAGGCCCAAGTCCCTTTGCACATCAGATTTTTGAATTTTCTTTCAATTTATAAAATTGCCTAGCCTTTTATTTCTTCTAACAATGTGCACGACTACACACTTCGCAACACTGTATTCCATCTGTCAATTCTTTGCCCTTTCTCCTAATTTGTCCTTCTGGTGCCTCTCTATTTCGTCAAAACTGACTGACCCTCAACCTACCTTCGTATTGTCTGCAAATTTTGCAACGAAGCCATCAATTCTATTTTCCAAGTTATTAACATAAAACAAGAGAAAAAGCGGTCGCCACATAGGCCCTGAGGAACACCACTAGTCACCTGCAGTCAAACCAAAAAGGATCTCTTTATTCCCACTGTTTGCCTCCTGCCAATCAGCCACTGCTTTATTCACGTTAGTACTTTCCTGTAACACCTTTGACTCATAACTTGTGTAGTTGCCTCATATGTGGCACCTTATCAAAGGTCTTCTGAAAATCCAACATATAAATAGGGTAAATGCAAGCTACCTTTTTCCACTAAGGTTGGGTGGGACTACAACCAGAGGTCATGGGTTAAGGGTGAAAGGTGAAAAGTTTAAGGGAAACTTCTTCACTCAGAGGGTCATGAGAGTATGGAATCAGCTGCCAACATAAGTGGTGCATATGAACTCGATTTCCACACTTAAGAGAAGCTTGGATAGGTACATAGATGGTAGGGGTATGGAGGGCTATGGTCCCAGTGCAGGTCGATGGGGGAGTACACAGTTTAGTGTCTACTTGATGGGCCAAAGGGCCTATTTCTGTGTTTCTGTGCAGTACTTTTCTTTGACTCTATGATCTTGCATGTTATAACTTACCTGAACTGCACTTTCTCTGTAGCTTTTACACTTTATTCTGCATTGTTATTATTTTAACCTGTTCTACCTCAATGCACTGTGTAATAATCTGATCTATATGAACATGCAAAACAAGTGTTTCACTATATCATGTTACATGTGACAATAATAAACTAGTACCAACATGATTTCATATTTTTCTGTCCAAGCTAACTTTACCCTCTGCCAAAATCTATCACTTCTCTTTCATTGCAAACACCTTCTGTTCTACTCAATTAAACAAATGCATTTTACAGATTTGCATTTCTATACTGCCACTACTTAAATTTATCTACTGTGCCAGTGACAACAGATTTTATAATGAATCTTTTCTCTCTAATCAACATTTTGATCTCTGACACCACTTCTGAATTAACTTGCTCTGAAATCACTCACCAACTTTTCTCCTCTCCTAATCTCAATCAAGATAAAGAATCTTAACTCAAAACATAACTGCCCATTGCCCTTTACAGAGGCTGCCTGACATGCCAAATTCCTCTAGTGCCTCTTTTTTTGCTCCATATTCCAGCATTTCAAAGCTCTTTTGTCTCCATTTTGATCATAAAATGTTTCACTATACCTCAGTAAATATGACAATAATAGATCATTTACTAATTTAACTTACAGTGGGTCCAGCTCCTTGCTCAGACAGGAGTTAATCTGAGCCATGAAAAATCTCTCAAAGCACTTCATCAGAGTAGATGTGATTGCTACCACGTGATAGTAAGGTCGCAGTTCTATAAAACCCTAGTTAGGTCACACTTTAAAGTTCAAAGTAAATTTATTATTGAAGTATATATATGTTACTATATACAACTCCGAAATTCATTTTTGTGGGCTTACTCAACAAATCTTTAGAATAATAACTATAACATAATCACTGAAAGACTACCCACGAGGGAGTTTATCTAGAGTGCAGAAGACAACAAACTCCAAATACAAAAAGAAGAAACAACAATAATAAATATATAAGTAAATATCAAGAACATGAGAGAAAGAGTCCTTGAAAGTGAGTCCATTGGTTATGAGCAACACGAGTGAATCTGCAGATGCTGGAAATAAATAAAAACACAAAATGCTGGCAGAACTCAGCAGGCAGACAGCATCTATGGGAGGAAGTAGTGATGACGTTTCGGGCCGAAACCCTTCATCAGGAGTGATGAGGAAACCCTCCCGATGAAGGGTTTCAGCCCAAAACGTCGTCACTACCTCCTCCCATAGATGTTGTCTGGCCTGCTGAGTTCTGCCAGCATTTTATGTTTTTATCCATTGGTTATGAGAACATTTCAATGATGAAGCAAGTGAAGTTATCCCTTTTGGTTCAAGAGTCTGATGGTTGACAGGTAATATCTGGTTCAGAACCTGCTGGTGTGGCTCCTAAGGCTCCTGTACCTTCTCCTTGAAAACAGCAGTGAGAAGAGTGTTTTCCTGGATGGTGTGGGTCCCTGATGATGGATGGTGCCTTCCAGCAACAGTATTCCATGTAGTTGTGCTCCATGGTTGGGAAGTCTTTACCCATGATGTACTGGGCTGCGTCACCTACTTTCTGTGGGATTTTTTATTCAAACGGCATTGGTGTTTCCATACAAGGCTGTGATGCAATCAGTCAAAATACTCTCTATCACACATCTATAGAAGCTTGTCAAAGATGCCATGCCAAATCTCCGCAAACTCCTAAGGAAGTAGAGGCAATGCCGTGCTTTCTTCATAATGCACTTACATGCTCATCAGAGGACAAGTCCTTAAAAATAATAATGCAGAGGAATTTAAGAACACTGAAGGTTGTTGTCAATGGCACACACTCATCCACAAGTCGTGATGAACAAATGGGCTAAGGTTATTATGTCTGATTATTACTGTTGTAATTTAACCATTTTGCCATCACTAAACATATCTATGTTATGTATCATACAGTAACTAATTTCACTTGTATACCTTAGGGAAACCCTGAGCTGTTCAGACAAGAGAACATAATTTTTAGAACAATAATGTCTCACAATGATTCTGATATTTGGATTCTTCTCACAGTGCTGGTGCTCAAATGTTATGGTTGAAATGCAAACAGGTGACAGGAGCTATTGAAGCTGGATAGTTAGTGACCCCCCCCCCCCAAATATATTATTACAGACAGAGCTGACCACTGAAAATCCTTCATATTATGGTCTTCCAAAAAATAGTCATTACATGTGCTTCATAGAAACATGACAGTGATCATGAAGAAATTCTTCCAAAAGATACACAACTATAGAAATGTTGAGTGATTAGAAATCTGAAGTTAATGAAAAGACTCATCATTAATAATTAATGAAAGCCTCGAAGGGCATCTGACTGCAGCCAATGGCTATAGCTAGCTAAGCTATACCCCTGTTAGCTTAAGCACAATTTTTTGATGTTGGAACGTGCTGGAATAGCCTGCAGTCAATTCTAAAGCTGCCCATCAGAAGACTTCTCTCTTAAACAGTGATAAAAGCAACAGAGTAGCTCACTGCATTCCCAGATGTACTAACTCAATTCGACAAAAAAGGTCGCAGGTCTCAACCCGGAGCTCTAGTTATGTCAGAAAGGGTGGATATGGGCATTGCACAAATAGAGATATCATTAGATGTGTTTGACAGAGTAAAACATGTACTCTCCTGTAAATAGTGCACAAAGTGCCTGGTCCAATTTAACAAAGGGTACAATTTCACCAAGAAATTATCACTAGTATGAACTCCAACATATTCAATCATTGTTTATGGGATTTGTATATAAAGGGGAGGCTAATCTATACAGTTTTACTCTTATATCTCCAGGCAGCAACTTTCGCAAATAAAATTGCCAAGAAAAGCAGATTCCATTTGCAGGAATTCCAAGCAAAGCCTCTCTAGTAGCGCTTTATGTAAATTTCTTCTTTATTTTCTAATATTCTACATAAGTTAAGGCATCAATTAAATAAAATGTAACATTATTCATAGACTAAAATGTAAAATGTATCAAAGTCTTAAAGTTCTAAACTAGAGATTCATAATGATGTGCAGAGTTGAAGGGGAGTATGCAGAAGACTAATAATAAAAAACTTACTAAGACAAATCTGTATGCTGTAACAAACATCTGTAATACATTGGTGTCTACAATATTTAGCATGATGAATTTATCACTCTGAAAAGTAGAAGTTTGCTAAACAGTTTGCAAATACAATCAAAACCAAAATCATGTTGCTTTGGTCTCCCCATTCAACTACACATGTTCCCATTTCATCATTTCCAACTGAAACTTAGTGCATTGATAACAATTTTAAAGTATTAATTGACCAATACACAACAAATTTGGGATTTTTCAAAGTAAAAGTTATTTACATAGTACTCCAAATAAGAAAGTACATAATTTTATCCAGGTTTATTCTGAATTAGCTGATAACAACTAGCTGCATTTTTGTCCAGGTTACAGATGAAGGCAAAAACCAGAGATCCTGATCTCTAACTCTTGATTGTTACCAAGCTTTAGAGTGTAAATTGTGACTCGGGAAAGGTCATAGGTAGACTCAGGTGTAGAATGCTATGCTGCAGAATGGTTTAACAATCTTCAATGTTCTGAACCACACTTAAGTACATATTGATTTGTAGTATCAAAGTATCCCAATGAATAATTAGGAAAAAGTTAGGACAAAATTCTAGCATTCTTGGTAGAATAAGCATTAAAATAATATTGTCATTGCTAGTGCATAATATTTATTTTAAATGCATGCAAACATGTATCTTTATTGAACTACATCAAGATTCTTTCTAAATCTTTTTATTAATATTAATAATATGGACAGAATACAGATGATATATTGATAAAGAAATTACCAACATACACATTCCATTACATATGAAAAAAAAACATACATAATAGTTACAATATAAATGAGTTTACCAAGACATAAGCCATAAGATATATGTATGGACATAGTAAATCTAAATATTTCATAATGTATAATATAAAAAAACAGAAAAAAGAAAGAAAAAAAAACAAAAAAAAATTTATATAATGCAGAACTAACTAATCTAATCTAATAATGATGGCTAGAAGATCTATATTGTTGAATTGGAAAGAAATTGATCCTCCCACTGTATTTAATTGGTTCTCTCAAACTATGTTATGTTTAAATTTAGAAAAAATTAGAAGTGGTACTTTTGAGACTTCTATTAAATTTGAAAAGTTATGGAGACCATTTATTCAACATTTTCATATGATGTAATATGACCCTTTGCCAAGTACATTTGATTTCCCAGCTTTTAGCTTATGTATTTTGAGAGGACCGGAAGTGACAGCATTGATGAATACTTATTTTTGTGAGATATTATAAACAGCCCACTTTTTTTTTCCTTCTCTTTTGTTTGTTTTTTTTTCTTTTATATTACTTATTAGCTATAGTTATTAGAACTACATCAAGATTCTATCATAGTGATAGGCCTTTTGCACCAAATGATCTCATGTAGTTCTAATGCTCCAAATATCAAGTCTTGCCAGAAGTGAAACTATCATGCATGTTACAGAAATATCTGTACATGTTGTTGCCAGGTTATGGTAGAGCACTGTTCCTGTGAATTAAACCAATGAAAGTTATACACAGTTCACCCAACTTGTTCACACCTCAATCTCCTCAGCACCACTTGACTGAAGCAACTAATGCAGCCTTTAAAACTGCTTATTAACTATATTACTTGGTATGGTATAGCACAAATAGGTCAGAAGGTAATACTTGGTGTATTTTGAGGCTGCACTCTCCTCGACAATATGAATAAGACCTTCACATAAATTAAGAACCTAGTTGTTGCACAAGTGGTCAGTACAAACAACACAAATTTGAGGAAACATTTGAGAAAATTTATATTGGTATTCTTTAGATCATAAATTGGTCACAAAATAAAGACTCAATTAACCTATTTATAAAATTATTCAAAATCTGATAGTTAGGTATAATAGCAGAGCTGAAAATATAACCTTAAGATTGGACTTCCACTTTAAGCCTCCACTGAATTATAGAAAAATAAATTAGCTGAAGTTGCTGAAGATACACTTTCGCACTACCCTGTTGTGATTTTCTGAGTCTAATACAAGCAGCAAATACTCATGTCATTGTTTAGAATTGTATAAGCACAACTCCACAACCTTTTGAACTAGCGAATCTTCACATATAGATCAAAAAAGGGCAACATCAACTATCTTTTTGGTATGGTGTTAGCAAAATTAAGTTTTGTAGCTTTTAATGCAAGCCTCAACAGTTGTGTCATGCATCATAGCACTAAATCAGTCTGATAAAATATAATGCAATTTCAAATGGCATAACTACCCAATCTGTTATCTCCGTATATAAACAAAATGTTAACGGACACTGACCAACTTGATGAGATTAATATATAACTAAAATTGATTTAATTTGCTCGGATAAAAATATAAAGTATTTTAATTTGATTATAACCCGCTGGGGCCAATGTATTTATTTAGATACCAACACCTCCACCTGGTGTACAAAATGAGGATTTCTGATACACATATTTTTCAGGTTCCGATGTGTATAAAGAATCATTCAATTTTACCAATCTCTACTTCTACAGACTTCTATAGTTTGGGAATGCCTTGAAAATACCAAAAACAAATCTACAATGACATGTCAAAACGAACTTGTTACCACAGAAATAGTGATTTTGTACAAAGGATTTATTACTACAAAAATGGGATGAATACCGATCATCAAAACTGCAAGATTCACACATCAATACATATAAATGCTCCCTGCTTGATGAGTGAGTATACATCGATAGTAATCAATTACAATTAAAAGATTTATTTTATTTCTGTAAACTGAATGTTAATAAAGTCCTAATAACTATAGAAAGCAACTTTAATTATTATTACATAATGGAATTTAATACATCATTGATATGACTAAAGTAATTAGATATTGTATAAAATTACACAGTGCTTTGGCGTGTGACAGGAATTTTTAATCCTCAAGTCTTTAAATAAAAAGCAGTACTAAGACGACACCAAGATGCAGACTACTGCAAGTACCCAACAGCTGTGGGCATGGACAGACGTGCTCAGAGTAACTGGCAAAACCGAGCTCACACTAACATTACAACGTCCAATATTATTTCCACAGCAATAAAAGCAGACTAATTTGCGACATTAAATAGTAAAAGAAAATGCTCCTAAAATAAAATCCGCCTTTAAAAATATCACAAGTACAAACCACCTCGTCCGATGATAACAGCGAGGCAACCCTATCCAAGACATTTTTCATTTTTCCTAGACTTACAACAGTTAAATGCACGATGCAGTTTCTCACGTATTCATTCAAAGCAATATCTCATCCTTCCCTCAAGAAAAACCGCAATAAATATATAGAGGAGGTCGTCTCCCAAAAAGCCCGTTAGCACCAAGACAGACGCAACCAGAGAACATGACCAAAAACAATGCTTCAGCATTAAAAACTCTCAATTCGAGTCCTCTTGGAGAAGCAGGAAATTAAAGTTTATTCTTACCTTGGAGTTGAAAAAGAACCCCGCAGAAGCTGTAGAGGCAGAAAAGGGAGATGTTGTGTTTGGTGAACATGGTTCTTCTCCTGCCTGATATTTATTTCTCTCTCTCTCTTATTTCCTCCGTTCCTTCTCACGCCGACCGATCTGCAGATATCCAGTGGAGGTGCTGACGGGACTGAGTCTGCGATAACGGATTTTTTTTAGGTGATTTGGATGTCAAATATTTAAAGATGTATGTCTGCTTATATTCACAACTGTCCTTTCCCCCCTCGATTGAGTTTGAATGATTAATTTTTAATAAAGAGTCGATGTGAGCGCCCGAGCGCTGGGTCTGTCCGCCGACCGTTGGCCGCTCGCGCTGCTGCAAACGGACGCACGGCCCAGAGTCTCGAGCGGGCTGGCGAGCTTCCCACCGGCCAAGCCAACCTGCAGAAAGCGGCGAGCGGGCTGGGCAGGACTCCCCCCGCCCGACCGACACCGCAGCACGCCAATCACACGCAGCTTCTGCTCCAGTACCACCAATCGTAGCAAGGGAAGGCGGGACTGAAATGCTCAACCTGCTCGATTGACAGAAGGTTTCAACCATTCGGAAACAAAATTAATGCAACCTGCAAGAAGCGAGAAATTGCCCTCACCAAACTTAAGCAGAAGGTTTCTTAATGCAAATTTGGAACATTATATTTATATTCAAAGAACCTATACCCCACATTTTAATGTACTGGGTTGTTTGTAGATCCTTCACAGCTGCTCTTCAGCATTGGCACTTGTGTTGATGACTGTTGGAATTTGGTGATGGCTCCTCTAAAGATCTTAACAGAGTAGATCGGGGGCTAGAGGGTGGGGGGCTTCGGGGAGCGAGGGGGCGCGGGGATCTCTCTTAGCAACCGAGGCCCGGATTTGACATAACGTGGTCTTTGGCTAAGCGGATCATCACGGTTTCCCAGCGGTCCAATAGGAACGAGCGACTGGTGAAAGGGGCGGGAGCAGCATGGTGTTGGTGCTGAAAAAACAGCAACTCGCGAGCGCGCCTGGCTCCCGGGATGATCGACAGCTCCGTGGCCGAAGTTGCTGTAGACTATTCCAATCTATCTCTTTCCAACCAGCTATAATAAATTACAGCTTCAAGTTACATCCATGCGAATAATTTCCTACCTGAGACCGTGGTGTGGCTGTGGTGGCCAGTGCTATCATGTTTGCTGTTGTGTGCTGGGGCAGCAGGCTGAGGGTAGCAGACACCAACAAAATCCACAAACTCATTCGTAAGGCCAGTGATGTTGTGGGGGTGGAACTGGACTCTCTGACGGTCATGTCTGAAAAGAGGATGCTGTCCAAGTTGCATGCCATCTTGGACAATGACTCCCATCCACTCCATAATGTACTGGTTAGGCACAGGAGTACATTCAGCCAGAGACTCATTCCACCGAGATACAACACTGAGCGTCATAGGAAGTCATTCCTATCTGTGGCCATCAAACTTTACAACTCCTCCCTCGGAGTGTCAGACACGCTGAGCCAATAGGCTGGTCCTGGACTTATTTCCACCGGGCATGATTAACTTATTATTATTTAATTATTTATGGTTTTATATTGCTATATTTCTTCACTATTCTTGCTTGGTGCGATTTCCCCAATTTCCCCCGGGATCAATAAAGTATGTCTGTCTGTCTGTCTGTTATTCCAGCTGCAAACTTGCAATTATGTTTTAAGCAGTCCCCAAGTTCATGCAACATAAGTTAGTAAGTAGGAGTGCAGACATCCCACCCTGCAAAAACTCATTTCAGGGAGGTAGCACCACCCCCGAACCCCATATTCCCCCTCTGCACCCGGTCGACCTGCAAGGGTGTATGTATACAGGTCATTTGATTATGAAAGAACACAACAATTAATTTGATCAAGTAATTTCAAGAGGAATAGTGTATAAGAGTAAGGAGGTGTTGATGAGGATCTGTGGGGCACTGGTGAGACCCCATTTGGAATACTGCGTGCAATTTTGGGCCCCCTATTCTGGAAAGGATGTGCTGATGTTGGAGAGAGTTCAGAGAAGATTCACTAGGATGATTCCTGGAATACAGAGACTAACATATGAGGAGCATTTGTCAGCTCTTGGATTGTATTCATTAGAGTATAGAAGAATGAGAGGGGATCTCATAGAAACGTTTTGAATGTCAAAAGTGTTGGACAGAGTAGATGTGGAAAGGCTGTTTCCCTTGGTGGGTGAGTCCAGGACAAGAGGTCACAGTCTTAGAATTAGAGGGTACCTATTTAAAACAGAGATGAGGAGAATTTTTTTTAGCCAGAGGGTTGTGGATTTATGGAATTCGTTGCCACATACAGCTGTGGAGGTCCAATCATTGAAGGTTTTTAAGGAGGAGATTGCCAGCTATCTGATTAGTCAGGGTTTCAAGGGATATAGGAAAAAAGCCAGAAATTGGATCTAGGCAGGAGAATAGTTTAGCTCCTGGTGAAGTGGTGGAGCAGACTCAATGGGCCGAATGGCCTTCTTCTGCTCCTTTGTTTTGTGATCTTGTGATCACATATTGAAACTATTTACACACATACACACACACACACACACACATATATTTCTTGTTGAGTATTTTGTTGGCAGTCTCAATGCTAATAGCTAAATGCTAATGCAAATAGCTTTTCTATTTCTTTTACAGACTTTCCTTGGACTATGATGTGGCTCGTTTTTTTTGGAACACCCTGCCATGGCACTGCAGGACACTAAACTGAACTGATGGACAATGAAAGAGAGAGGTCGACTGTAAAACCCGCCCACAAAGAAAACTTATAGGTCTACTTAGCACAAAGAGAGACCAATCAGGATGCTCTCTGTCACTCTCTCGCTACATCTGTCACACTCTCTCTCTCTCTCTCTCTCTCTCTCTCTCTCTCTCTCTCTCTCTCTCTCTCCCTCCCTCCCTCTCGCTCACTTGCTCTCAAAGAATCGATTTCCAGGATATTGTATATAATTTGCGGGAGACTCCCGGAACTTCCTGGAGAGGTGGGATGTCTGGAAGTGGGATGTTCAGCCACTTCGTCTTTCTACCAACATGGATGACTTCACAGTTCTGCTTCGATTTTACTGAAATCAGGGTAGATTATTTACATCAGAGCCTCCTTACAGTGCTAAACATTTGTTAAATGTTAATATTATCCAAAGATGTAGTCTCGTCAATCTTTCACAGAACCCAGGGGAGTGAGTTCCGAAGATTGACAACCGTATGAATGAAAAAAAATGGGTTCATCTCAGCCCTAAATGATCTACCTGTTTTTTTTAGACTGTAACACCTGGTTGTGGAGATCCCACCAGGGAAAGTAAAGGTTAGTACGTTGTGGCATTTTATGTTGGCTCCGGAAGTATGGTGACACTTGCAGGCTGCCCCAACTCATCCTCAGACTGTGTCATTGACGCACACAACTCATTTCCGTATGTGTCAATGTTTTAATGTGCATGTGACAAATAAAGATAATCCTTAGAAAACACCATTGCTGCATTTGCTTTGTCAACCCCCAAAAATACTGTGACGTTCTGGGTGGGGGCGTGGTCGACAGCCTGCCCCTGCATTTTTAATGACCAGCACTGTTTACTGCTCTTGTGTTAAAATGCTTTTGTGGGATTATGGTGTGAAGTTCCAGTTCATTATTGTTACATTTTAGCTTGGGTTATACAGTTATTTGCTTGTGTATTTGTGGGTCACCCTAAATGTAACCAGGGTGTTTGATGGTCACCTCCCCCATTGGTGTGAGACTAGGGGGAGGGGGTTCACTCTCTGGGTCATAGTGCCTGGTCTGTTTGTGTCTATCACAATAAAACTGGTGTTGAGTTAAAGGGCTTCCTCGTTTGTCATTATGGACGTTGCAAATGTGAAACCACAATGTTTTGAGTATTTCAGTGTGAATTGCCTCTCATTCTCTAAACTCAAGAATTTGTCACACACACACACACACACACACACACACACACACAAAGTTAGATATTTGGTTAGAAAAAGTAAAGAGGGATAGGAGGCATATTGGATAGGAATATGGGAAGGATGGGCAGCACTATTGTCTCTAAACTGAGCAGTAACTGAAATGCTCCTGCATACGTAGCCTTTGTTAGCAGGCAGCTGGAATTTTATTTTATATAATGTTAATAAGACCATAGGAGCAGAATTAGACATATCTGTTGGTAGATTAATTGGTCTTTGTAAATTGTCACATAACTATAAACAAGAGGAAATCTACAGATGCTGGATATTGGAGCAGCACACACAAAATGTTGGAGGAACTCAGCAGACCTGACGGCATCTAGGAAAACTAGTAAACATCTAGGATACTTTTTTCCATAGATGCTGCCTGGCCTGCTGAGTTCCTGCAGCATTTTGTACATGTTATCCCATGATTAGTCTAGGATTAAATCAGGGGATTGCTGGGCAGCATAGCTCGAGGGCTGAAAGGCCTAGTTATACTGTATATCATTAAGTAAACAAACAAACAGACAACTAAATAACAACATAGTTCATTACATACCGTATATCAGTGATAATGATATGGCTGCGTTCCTGTACATGGTTCTAACTCCATAACCAAGTTCACAGATGACACCATGGTGGTTGGCCTGATCAGAGGGGATGATGAGACTGCATACAGGGACAAGGTCCAGCACCTGGCCGTGTGGTGTGCTGACAACAACTTGCCCCTTAACACCCAGAAGACCAAGGAGCTCATTGTGGACTTCACACATGCTAGGTAGGAGCCACACTCACATCCCCATCTACATCAACTGAGCTGTAGTGGAGCATGTATCAAGCTTCAAATTCCTTGGTGTCCACATTTCCAAGGATCTCACCTGGTCCCTGAACTCCTCAATCCTGATCAAAAAGGCGAAACAGAGCCTTTATTTCCTGTGGAGCATCAAGAAAGCTCCCCTCTGTCCCAGGATACTGACAGACTTTTACCACTGTACCATTGAGAGCAGACTCACCAACTGCATCTCAGTGTGGTATGGCAACTGCCCCGTATTGGACCGCAAAGCACTCCAGCGTGTGGTGAAAACAGATTATTGACACCCAATTGCTCACCATTGAGAACATCTACCATAAACGCTGCCTGGGGGCAGGGCAAAAAGCATTATCAAGGATGCATCTCACCCTAACCATGGACTTTTTATATAACCATATAACAATTACAGCACAGATACAGGCCATCTCGGCCCTTCTAGTCCATGTAGAACGCTTACTCTCACCTAGTCCCACTGAACCATTTTCAGCCCATAATCCTCCATTCCTTTCCTGTCCATATACCTATCCAATTTTACTTTAAATGACAATACCCAACTTGCCTCTACCACTTCTACTGGAAGCTCGTTCCACACAGCTACCACTCTCTGAGTAAAGAAATTCCCCCTCATGTTACCCCTAAACTTTTGCCCCCTAACTCTCAACTCATGTCCTCTTGTTTGAATCTCCCCTACTCTCAATGGAAAAAGCCTATCCACGTCAACTTTATCTATCCCCCTCATAATTTTAAATACCTCTATCAAGTCCCCCCTCAACCTTCTACGCTCCAAAGAATAAAGACCTAACTTGTTCAATCTTTCTCTGTAACTTAGATGCTGAAGCCCAGCTAACATTCTAATAAATCTTCTCCGTACTCTCTCTATTTTGTTGACATCCTTCCTATAATTCTGTGACCAGAACTGTACACAATACTCCAAATTCGGCCTTACCAATGCCTTGTACAATTTTAACATTAACATTTTTACTCTCCTCCCATCCGGTAGGCGCTACAGAAGCCTCTGCTCCCATTCCAGCTGCACAGGAAGAGCTTCTTCCCTGAGGTTATGACCCTGCTGAACCTCACATCACAGTGCTAGGCATCATTGCACCCATACAGTACTATCTCAGTACGTTTATACTTGTGTACTGTAGCACTTACTTTTTATTTGCAGTTATTTTGTAAATAACACTATTCTTAGCATTTCTGGTTAGATGCTAACTGCATTTCATTTGGCTTTATATCTGTACTCGGCACGCTGACAATAAAGTTGAATCTAATCTAATCTAAATAATGTTGGTGATTTGGATTCTGATTTCAATCCTTTAAATTATTGCAATACTAAGTTTTTAATAATGGCAATTTCTTTGCTCTTTTTCACTCTGGACCTGTTACTCTCCACTGTTACTGAGAGGATATCGGCGTCTCCTTTCATTAACATAAACATGAAATATTTGTTTAATTTTGTTGTTATTTCCTGATTGCCCAAAGTAACTTCTCCTTACTCAGTCTCTGAGGGAGCTCCATTGATTTTAACTAATCATTTCCTTTTTATATATCTATAAACTTTGCACTGTGTTTCTGTTTCTCTCTGGAGTATCTTTGCATCGTAACTTCCATTTCAACATCAGTGCTTTCCTTCAGTGAAATCTGAACTTTTCCCCAATTCACAGGCTTATTCCAATATTATGAGCCTTTACCTAAATGTGAAATTTAAGCAATACAACATAGAACATTACTGAACAGTACAGGCCCTTCAACCCACAATGTTATTATGGCCCTATAACCTACTCCAAGATCAATCTAACTCTTCCCTCCCACATAGCCCTCCATCTTTCTATTATCCACGAGCCCATTAATGAATTTCATAAATGTCCCTAATGTACCTGACTCTAGCACCACCCCTGGCAAGCCTTCCATGCCCCCACCACGCTCTATATAAAAATCTACCTCTGACATTCTCCTACACTTTCCCTTCTAATCGCCTTCTAATTATGCCCACTTGTATTAGCCACTTCCACCCTGAGAAAAAGTCTCTGACTGTCCACTCAATCTATGCCTCTTGTCATCTTTTACACCTCTATCAAGTCACCTCTCATCCTCCTTTGCTCCAAAAAGAACATTCCCAGGTTAGTAGGACAACATAATGTAAATTAAATGAAGCAGCCTTTTACAGATGTTTCTAATTATATAAAGAAGGGAATTATTGCTAAGACAAGCTTTGCAAACAGGCATGAAAACATAGATGTAGTTTTCCTAGACCAAAGGCAATGCTGAAAAATACAGCCTAGTTTCCATCGCCTAGATGTAAGGTTGGCTGTGTATTACCACATGACACAGTAACACAATTGTGTTTTTATAACAGTAAATCACTGTTATAATAGAGATTATTTACATCAACGCTGTAGAATGCTTGATATGTACAACATGTAGGTGATAAAATAACCCTGACAGGGGTTTGATATATTAATAGCTTGTCAACTGCAGGTCGAGTTAAGGCTTACGGCATTTTTAGGAAGATACAAAGTATACAAATCATAACAGCTTTAGATGCAGTGGTAGTTGTAATGTCGCTCCAAGGGCACTAGACTGACCATCAATATGCTATTATATTACAGTGAGATGTATATCAGTGGTGTCTTCCAAAATAAGAGGGTTATGAAATAGCTGGTTTGCTCAAAATTGCTTCTAAAAAATTAATTGTGTTTCAGCTGCAGCTCTGCATTGGGATTCGGCCCACTACTGGAAGTACCTGTCAGTCCTTTGTTTAAAATCAGTTTAAAATTGTTGAGCTTTTAAACTGCAAGTTAAGCCAATTAGAAAAAGTATGGTTATTATCAAACAATAACTTTCTGCTCTGTGCCTGCAGGTGGTAATCCCCAGGTTAAGCATGATGAATGTTAAAACTCCTTCCATACTTTCCCCTCAAGCATTCAGAACATTATGTGAGGTTCACACAGACAGACAAACAGACAACAAACACCCATTCAGCACCTCTTCACAGAGCATTTTGGTTCTAAATATAGCTGCAGCATCTTTATATCTGTGACTTCAACAAGAATTCTGTAACTGGAGAGAGGAGAGTCAGAATGAGAATCACTTTATTGCCAGTGTGTGAAACACACCAGGATTGATTGTGGTTCGGTGCCAAGCATCAAACATAGGACAATACCATAAAAGACAGCACAATAGCAACCAACCACTTACAAGGCAATAGAGCAAACAGCCGTGAACAATCACCAAGTAGCAGAATGGTCACATGCACAAACGTCAATAGTCAAGCTTAAATAAGTGTGGACATACAAAGAGATGTTATAATTATCAACAGAACAAGGAGAGTAGGAAAGACCATTTCATGGATGTTGTACAGGGACAGTTCAGGTATTACACCTGAGTGAGTTTGTTGAGAAGCTGAATAGCCACAGGAAATAAATTTCGGAGAGGACGTGAAGTCATGATGGTGATGGACTTATAGCCTCTCACTGATGGCAATTCAGTGAATAGATGACTGCAGTAATTTTCTCAGCTCTTTTCTTCACTCTGGTGATGAAAAAGTCTTTTAATGTTGGCAACTGACAGCCAATTATCTTTATTGAGTGGACCACTTGCTACAATCTGGACTTGGAGAAGGATGCTGTGTCCCAATAATGTATCAAAATTCTCAACTCGAGTGAGCAATCTTACTAAACTAGCATGGTAATGAACTAAAGACATTCTATAAGTGCTTGAAATCCAGAGCAATACACACAACATGGGGGCAGGAATTCAGATTTATGGATAATTGGGGCCTCTTCAGGGGCAGATGTGACCCGTACAAAAGGGATGGGTTGCACTTAAATCTGATTGGGGCCAATATTCTTTATTTACTCAAGCTGTTGGGAGTGGTTTAAACTAATAAGGCAGGGGATGGGAACCAGTATGACAGAGATGAAGATACGCCAGCAGGTTTACAAGTAGACAGTGGGTGTAACATGAATGTAAGGAAGGACAAAGCAATGACTGGGTTCAAATGCAGTCAGATCAAAGTGTTAAATTGTACCACAGAGGAAAATTCAAAATGGGAAAGAATGCAAAACTGAAGGTTCAGTATTTAAATGCACATAGCATTCGGAATAAGGTGTACAAACTCGTAGCGCAATTAAAGATTGGTCGGTATGATGTGGGCATCACTGAGACATGGCTGAAAGAAGGCCATAATTGGGAGCTTAACATCAAGGCTCTACTTTATATCAAAAGGAAAGGCAGGAGGGCATAGGCGATGGTGTGGCTCTGTGGTAGGAGATGGAATTATATCTTTAGAAATAGGTGACATGAGGTCAGAGAATGTTGAATCTTTGTGGGTGGAGTTAAGAAATTGCAAAGGTAAAAAAAAAGCCATTATGGGAATCATATATAGGCCTCCAAATAGTAGCCAAGATGTAAGGTTGAGATTGCAAAGGGAGCTGGAAAAGGCATGTAATAAGGGTAATGATACAATTTGTTGAAAGCCTAAGGGATGTCTTTTCAGAGCAGCTTGTGCTTGAGCCTACTCGGGGAAAGGCTGTCTTCAATTGGGTGTTGTGTAATAACCCAGATCTGATCAGGGAACTTAAAGTAAAAGAACCCTTAGGAGACAGTGATTATAATATGATTGAATTCATACTGCAATTTGAGAAGGAGAAGCATAAACCACATGTATCAATATTGCAATGGACTAAAAGGAATTACAGAGGTATGAGAGAGGAGCATGTCCAGGTGGATTGGAGGAGGATACTCGCAGGGGTGATGGCAGAACAGAGGTGGCTGAAGTGTTTGGAAATAGTTGACAAGGCACAGGCCAGATGTGCCCCACAGAAAAAGATCTCAGCTGACAGGGGTGGGCAACCATGGCTGACAAGGGAAGTTAAGGACTGCATAAAAGCCAAGGAAGGGCATACAAGGTAGAAAAACTGAGTGGGAAGTTAGATGATTGGGAAGATTTAAAGTCCAAAAAAAGGCAACTAAAACATTTATAAGAAAGGAACAGATGAAATATGATAATAGAATAATAAAATAAGTAATATAATAATATAAAGCAAGATACTAAAAGATCTTTCAGTTACATGAAGAGTAAAATGGAGAGTTGATATGGGACCACTGGAAAATGATGCTGGTGAGGTAGTAATGGGGGACAAAGAAATAGCAGAAGAATTTAATGGGAACTTGGCATCTGACTTAATTGTAGAAGATACCAGCAGTGTGTCAGAGGTCCATGAATGTCAGAGAGCAGGAGTGAGTGCCTTTGCTATTATAAAGGAAAAAGTGCTGGGCAAACTCAAAGGTTTTAAGATGGATAAATCACCTGGACCAGATGGACTACATCCCAAAGTCCTGAAGAGATAACAGATGCATTGGTCAGGATTTTTCAAGAATCACTTGATTCGGGCATGGAACCAGAGGACTGGAAGATTGCAAATGTTACTACACTGTTTAAGAAGGGAGGAAGGCAAAAGAAAGGAAATTATAAGCCAGTCAGCATAAGCTCAGTGGCTGGGAAAGTGTTGGGAGTCTATTATTAAGGATGAGGGTTTGGGGTACTTGGAGACTAAAGATAAAATAAGTCAAAGTCATCATGGTTTCTGTAAAGGGAAATCTTGCCTGACAAATCTGTTCTTCACAGAAGTAACCAGCAGGGTGGACAAAGGAGAGGCAGTGGATGTCATTTACTTGGATTTTCAAAAGGCATTGGATAAGGTAGCACACACTTGAGGCTGCTTAACTAGATAAAGTCCTGTGGTGTTATAGGAAAGATACTGGCATGGATAGAGGAATGGCTGCAAGTGGGAATAAAGGGGGCCTTTTCTGGTTGGCTGCCAGTGTCTAGTGGTGAATTCAAGGGTCAGTATTGGGACTGCTACTTTTCACATTGTTTGTCAATTATTTACATAATGGAATTGATGGCTTTGTGGCAAAGTTTGCGGATGATACGGAGATAGGTGGAGGGGTAGGTAGTGTTGAGGAAGCAATGCAATTGCAGCAGGACTTGACAAATTGGAAGAATGGGCAAAAAAGTATTGGGAAATGTATGATAATGCACTTTAGTAAAAGGAACAATAGTGTAGACTATTATCTAACTAGGGAGAAGGTTCAAACATTAGAGGTGCAGAGGGACTTATGAGTTAAGATGTATAAAAAAGATGGATGAACTCAGCAGGTCGGGCAGCATCCATTGAAAGAAGCAATCAGTTGTCGTGTAAGACTCCCAGAGGTTAATTCACAGGGTGAATCTGCAGTAAAGAAGCCAAATGCACTGTTGGCATTTATTTCAAGGGGAATAGAATATAAGAGCAAGGAGATAATGCTGAGGCTTTTTAAGACACTAGTCAGGTCGCACTTGGAGTCTTGTCAACAGTCTTGGGCCCCATATCTCAGAAAGGATGTGTTGTCATTGGAGAGAGTCCAGAGGAGTTTCACGAGGATGATTCTGAGAATGAAGTTTGAGTCTGTACTCACTAGAATTTGGAAGAATGTGTGAGGATCTCATTCAAACCCACCGAATGTTGAAAGGACCAGAGGGCACAGCCTCAAAATTGATGGGTGACCTTTTGGACAGAGGTAAGGAGGAATATTTTTAGCCTGAGAGTAGTAAATCTGTAGAATGCTCTGCCACAAACTGTGGTGGAGGCAAAGTCTGTGGGTATACTTAAAGCAGAAGTTGACAGGGCATCAAACGATATGGCGAGAAGGAACATGTATGGGGTTGAATGGGATCAGAGATCAGTATTGATAGAATGGCAGAGCAGATACAATATGCTGAATGGCCTAATTCTGCTCCTAAGTCTTATAGTCTAAAATGCTGAAGGAACTCCAGCAGGCCCTTCATGCAACTAGTATGGTATCTTTCTCTGGCAAACACCCTTGTGAGAGAAGATATAGAACATAGAATGTAGATACCAACAATTTATTTTGTAAATTTAAGACATTGATCTGGATGCAGAAAAAACTAACTTAAAATCAAATTAGCTCCCTTAAAATGGAATTCTAAGACTTCTTTTGAACCCATCTGGCCATCTGGCACCCCATCTATAGGTAAGTATAATGCTTGGCTCAACCAACTCATCTCTCATCACTCTCTTCCATTTCATTTATTATTACTGGCTTTCAGTGCAAGTGGTTTGGAGAGTTAAAGGGAAGAACTTTGTTGAATTATATTAGGCTTTGTCGGGACTACATTTGGAGTACAACATGTTATGTGGGTCTCTGTACTTAAAAATATATGTTTGGCTTGGAATCAGTACATTGTAGATTCATGGCAATGATCCTTGGACTGCGGGAATTGATCTATAAAGAGAACTTGAATACAATGGTTTGAACTGACTGGACTTTATAGGAATGAGAGGTGATTTCATTGAGACATACAATATTCTGAGAGGATTAACAGAGTAAATTCTGAAAGACTGTTGCTTCTAACAGAGTCAACATCTAGAGTGAATATTCTCTGTATAAGGGTCAAGCATTTGCAACTGAAATGACAAAATATTTCTCCATGTAGAAAGTTATAAAACTTTGGAATTCACTTTGAAGAAGCTCAATTATTCTTTATCTTCAAGGGAAAGATTTAAAGATTTTTGACTCCCAGCAATGTTGTTTGACTTGCTGTGTTCTTCTAGCAAGTTATGTGTAATCCCAGCAAAGTCCTCTGGTATAGAAAAAAATGAAAATAACATGAAGCTCAATAACTTTAATTTAATACATGTCCGGTGCCTGTCATTGTTACCAGTATGTGTATTAAGAGAAGTAGAATTAGAGAATCTTTCATATACAACACACACACAACAGGAGGAACCCAGGAAGAATTTGTGGAGGAAAGTAAAATGTCGACATTTTGGGACTGGAAAGGAAGGGAGCCGAAGCTAGAATAAGAAAATGAGGAGAGGGGATTATTTTATAGTGAGAGCAAATATAACGATATAACCATATAACAATTACAGCACAGAAACAGGCCATCTCAGCCCTTCTAGTCCGTGCCGAACGCTTACTCTCACCTAGTCCCACTAACCTGCACTCAGCCCATAACCCTGCATTCCTTTCCTGTCCATATACTTATCCAATTTTACTTTAAATGACAATACCGAACCTGCCTCTACTACTTCTACTGGAAGCTCGTTCCACACAGCTACCACCCTCTGAGTAAAGAAGTTCCCCCTCGTGTTGCCCCTAAACTTTTGCCCCTTAACTCTCAACTCTCAAATATGCTGGTCAAATATCGAGTAATTGTCTTGCAATTGCCTAGTAACTCTGCATATTATGCTCAATAACACTGTGATTAATTTTTTCTCCCCTTCCCTGCCCACTATTTGAATGTAACTAAAGTGGAATTCCTGCAAAAGGGTAAAGCTCAGTCCATTTTTTGCTGCTCTTTGCACTCAGCATGTGTGGCGATGGGTATGAAAAGACTTAGTTGTGTCCAGCTTCTTATAAAATAGCACCAGTGGTAGTCTGAAAGCTGATTACACAGTCCTCTGCTGGGGGTTCAGTATGACTGGGAAGAATCAAAAGGTCATTGAGCACCATTGTAAAAACAGCACTGCGCATAGACCACAACACCACAGAAGTCAGCCACCACCTGTTCAAAGCAACTTGGAGCGAGCAGTAATTATTGCTCCATCACCATTTCTCACTTCAGGGAACATATTAAAAAGGAGACAAAGTATCTTCCAATGCAAACGCATACAAAAGTATCACACAGATAATCCGATAAATACCCCATCGTGAGGGGACAGAGTGGGGTTTCTATTTTCTGCCCTATTGAAGAAAAACTGGTCTTGGCGATGGTGCTTGAATTTTAATGAAATTCATTCTAAATATATTTGTAGTGATTATAATACAAGGGGAAAGAGCAGATTTTAAAAAAGAATGTTTTTATATTTGACATGTGATTGAACTTAGATGAGACGTCCAGTGAGTGTCGTAAGTTATAGAGTTACAGAGCACAGGTGTCTAGGGCCTGTGATGGAAGACCTGGCTAGGGATGATTACGGCTCAAGTGCTGGAGTATCGAAGACTAGAATCAGGACATGATATGAGACTGAAAAGAAGACAGGGTGCTAAACTGGACACCAGATGAGAACCCAAAGTTGTGCTGATGACTGAGCATGGAAACAGTTCGTGAATCCAGAATTCTTTTTACAGTGAAGACCTGCTCCTCATCGACAAACCTGGGTGGCGAGTGGACTGGGAGTGGTGGGGCTAAAAGACTGGTGCTTACAGATTTTAGCAATTAGGTCATAAAAACAGAATTTAGAGTACTAAGTAGAAAGCTGAGAAGCAGGGAACAAGAGTGAAAGGACTCAGGATAGGAGGGATGGTAAAAAAGTAAAGATATCGTCCTGTCAGATTGTCAGGAAGGGCAAGCGGGTGTTGGGACTCAGTTGCAGCAACAAGCTGAGTATCAAATCATTAGGGATGCAGAATCAGAAAGGATGGCAAATATGGTACTCAAGGTGTGGTATCTAAATACACTTAGTATAAGAAATAAAGTGGAAAATCTTGCTACAATATCACAGATTGCCAGGTATGATGTTGTGGCCATCAATGAATCATGGCTGAAGGATGGTTGTAGTTGGGAGCTGAATGGCCAAGGTTCCACATTATATCAGAGGGATAGGAAGGTAGGCAGAGGGGGTGGTGTGGTTTTGCTGGTAAAGAATGGCATCAGATCAGTAGAAAGATGTGACATAGGATTGGAAGATACTGAAACCTTGTGAGTTTCAACTCACAAGGAAACTGCAAGGGTAAAAGGACACTTGTGACAGTTATATACAGTCCTCCCAACAACGGCTGGGAGGTGGACCACAGGTTATGACAGGAATTAGAAAAAATAAGTCAAAAAGGCAACATTATAGTGGTTATGGGAGATTTTAACATGCAGGTCAATTGGAAAATTCAGGTTGGTAATGGATCTCAAGAGAGTGAGTTTGTTTGAATACCTAAGATACAGCTTTTTAGAGCAGTTTGTTGTTGAGCCTACTAGGGGATCAGTTATACTGGATTGAGTGTAGTGTAGTGAACTGGAGATGATTAAGGAGCTTAAGGTAAAAGAACGCTTAGGAACCAGTAATCACCATATGATTGAGTTCAATTTGAAATTTGGGAGGAAGGAATTAGTCTGATGTAGCAATATTTCAGTGGAGTATGGGAAATTAGAGTGGTATGAGAGAGGAGTTGGCCAAAGTAAATTGGAAAGAGCTGCTGGCAAGGATGTCAGCAGAGCAGCAATGCCGTGAGCTTCTGGGGAAAATGAGGAAGGTGCAGGATGCGTATATTCCAAAAATGAAGAAATACTCAAATAGTAAAATAGCACAACCATGGCTGACAAGGGTAATCAAAGCCATTGTAAAAGCAAAAGGAAGGGCATATAACAAAGCAAAAATTAGTGGGAAAATAGAGGACTGGGAAGCTTTTAAGATCCTACAGAGTGCAACTAAAATTCATTAGCAGGGAAAAGATGAAAATATGAAAGCAAGCTAGCAAATAATATCAAAGTGGATGATAAAAGTTTTTGCAAGTATGTTAAAAATAAAAGAGACATGAGAGTGGATATAGGACTGCTAGGAAATGTGGCAGGGGAAATAGTAACAGGGGACAAGGAGATGTCCCAACCGTTCAACAGACGACGCTATTGCCATCACCCTCCACCTGGCCCTAACCCACCTGGACATAAAAGACACATACATTTGAATGCTGTTCATAGACTTCAGCTCAACATTCAACACAATCATCCCTCAGAAACTGTTTTTAGAAAGCTGAGCCTACTGGGCCTGAACACCTCCCTCTGCAACTGGATCCTAGACTTCCTGCCTGGGAGATCTTAAGTCAGTCCAGATCGGGAGCAGCATTTCCAACACCATCACACTGAGCACAGGGGCCCCCCAGGGCTGTGTGCTCAGTCCACTGCTGTTCGCTCTGCTGACCCACGAATGTGTAGCAACACACAGCTCAAACCATATCATCAAGTTCGCCGATGACACGACCGTGGTGGGTCTCATCAGCAAGAACGAGTCAGCTTACAGAGAGGAGGTACAGCGGCTAACGGACTGGTGCAGAGCCAACAACCTGTCTCTGAATGTGAACAAAACAAAAGAGATGGTTGTTGACTTCAGGAGGGCACGGAGTGACAACTCCTCGCTGAACATCGTCGGCTCCTCGGTAGAGATCGTTAAGGGCACCAAACTTCTTGGTGTTCACCTGGCAGAGAATCTCACCTGGTCCCTCAATACCAGCTCCATAGCAAAGAAAGCCCAGCAGCGTCTCTACTTTCTGTAAAGGCTGAGGAAAGTCCATCTCCCACCCCCCATCCTCATCACATTCTACAGGGATTGTATTGGGAGTATCCTGAGCAGCTGCATCACTGCCTGGTTAGGAAATTACACCATCTCGGATCGCAAGACCCTGCAGCAGATAATGAGGTCAGTTGAGAAGATCATCGGGGTCTCTCTTCCCGCCATCACAGACATTTACACTACCTGCTGCATCCGCAAAGCAAACAGCTTTATGAAGGACCCCACGCACCCCTCATACAATCTCTTCTCCCTCCTGCCGTCTGGGAAAAGGGATCAAAGCATTCGGGCTCTTAAGACCAGACTAAATAACAGTTTCTTCCCCCAAGCTTTCAGACTCCTCAGTACCCGAAGCCTGGACTGACACCTTGCCCTATTGTCCTGTTTATTATTTATTGTAATGCCTGCACTGTTTTTGTGCACTTTATGCCGTCCTGTGTAGGTCTGTAGTCTAGTGTAGCTTTCGCTGTGTTGTTTTATTTAACGTAGTCTAGTTTTTGTACTATGTCATGTAACGCCATGGTCCTGAAAAAATGTTGTCTCATTTTTACTATGTACTGTACCAGCAGTTATGTTCAAAATGACAAGAAAGGTGACTTGACTTGACTTACCATGGCTGATGAGCCAAATGAGTATTTTGCATCAATCTTCACTGTGGAGGACACTAGCAGTGTGCCTGATGTTGGAGTGTGTGAAGGAAGAGAAGTGGGTGCAGTTACTATTACAAGAGAGAAGGTGCTCCAAAAGCTGAAAGACCTAAAGGTCACCTGGACCAGATAACCTGCACCCTAGGGTTCTGAAAGAGATAGCATTAGAGATTGTGGTGGCATTAGAAATGATCTTTCAGAAATCACTGGACTCTGGCATGGTGCCGGGGGACTGGAAAAATGCAAATTTCACTCCACTCTTTAAGAAAGCAGGAAAGCAGCAGAAAACAAATTATAGACCGGTCAGCCTGACCTCCTGGTTGGGAAGATGTTAGAGTCAATTGTTAAGGATGAGGTGATGGAGAACTTGATGACACAGGACACAGGACAAGATTCCTATGTCGATTCAAAGTCGGCACGATGTCCTTCAGGGAAAATCCTGCCTGACAAACCTGTTGGAATTCTTCGAGGAGATTACAAGTAGGATAGATAAAGGGGATGCAGTGGATGTTGAATATTTGGACTTTCAGAAGACCTTTGACAATATGCCACACATGAGGCTGCTTACCAAGTTAAGAGCCCATGCTATTACTGGAAAGTTATTAACATGGCTGATTGGTAGGAGGCAGTGAGTGGGAATAACAAGATCTTTTTCTGGTTGGCTGCCAGTGACTAGTGGTGTTCTGCAGGGGTCGGTGTTGGGACCACTTCCTTTTATGCTGTATATAAATGATTTAGATGATGGATTAGATGTCTTTGTTGCCAAATTTGCAAATGATACAAAGATTGGTGGAGGGGCAAGTAGTGTTGAGGAAACAGGTAGGATGCAGAAGGACTTAGACAGATTAGGAGAACAGGCAAGAAAGAGGTAAATGAAATACAATGTTATAAAATGCACTTTGATAGTAGAAATAAATGTGCAGACAATTTTCTCAATGGGGAGAAAATCCAGGAATCTGAGACACAAAGGGCCTTGGGAGTCCTTGTACAGAACACACTGAAGGTTAACTTGCAGGTTGAGTTGGTGGTAAGGAAGGCAAATGCCATGTTATATCACTTCAAGAGGTGTAGAATACCAGAACAAGGATGGGATGGTGAGGCTTTATAAGGCACTGGTGAGGCCTCGCCTTGAGTATCTTAGAAAAGATGTGTTGGCATTGAAGAGACCATAAGACCATAAAAACATAAGACAAAGGAGCAGAAGTCGGCCATTCGGCCCATCGAGTCTGCTCCACCATTTCATCATTAGCTGATCCAATCTCCCATTTAGTCCCATTCCCCCATCTTCTCACCATAATCTTTGATGCCCTGACTACTCAGATACCTATCAATCTCTGCCTTAAATACACCCAATGACTTGGCCTCCACTGCCGCCCGTGGCAACAAATTCCATAGATTCACCACCCTCTGGCTAAAATAATTTTTTTGCATCTCTGTTCTGAATGGGCACCCTGCAATCCTCAAGTAATGTCCTCTTGTACTAGACTCCCCCACCATGGGAAACAACTTGGCCACATCCACTCTGTCCATGCCTTTCAACATCCAAAATGTTTCTATGAGGTTCCCTCTCACTCTTCTTAACTCCAAGATGTGCAGCCCAAGAGCAGACAAATGTTCCTCATATGTTAACCCTCTCATTTCCGGAATCATTCTAGTGAAACTTCTCTGAACACTCTCCAATGTCAGCACATCCTTTCTTAAATAAGGAGCCCAAAACTGCACACAGTATTCTAAGTGAGGCCTTATAGAGCCTCAACATCACATCCCTGCTCCTATACTCTATTCCTCTAGAAATGAATGCCAACATTGCCTTTGCCTTCTTCACCACCAACTCAACCTGGAGGTTAACCTTAAGGGTATCCTGCACGAGGACTCCCAAGTCCCGTTGCATCTCAGAACTTTGAATTCTTTTCCCATTTAAATAATAGTTTGCTCGTTTATTTTTTCTACCAAAGTGCATGACTGTACACTTTCCAACATTGTAATTCATTTGCCACTTCTTTGCCCATTCCCCCAATCTATCCAAGTCTCTCTGCAGATTCTCTGTTTCCTCAGCACTACCGGCCCCTCCACCTATCTTTGTATCATCAGCAAACTTAGCCACAAAGCCATCTATTCCATAATCCAAATCATTCATATATAACGTAAAAAGAAGCAGCCCCAACATGGACCCCTGTGGAACACCACTGGTAACCAGCAGCCAACTGGAATGGGATCCCTTTATTCCCACTCTCTGTTTCCTGCCAATCAACCAATGCTCTATCAACTAATGTAACTTTCCTGTAATTCCATGGGCTCTTATCTTGTTTAGCAGCCTCATGTGCGGCACCTTATCAAAGGCCTTCTGAAGGGTCCAGAGGAGGTTCACAAGGATAATTCCAAGAATGAAAGGCTTATCATACAAGGAACAATTGACAGCTCTGGGTCTGTACTCGCTGGAACTTAGAAGGATATTGGGGGGGGGGTGGGGATCTCATTGAAATCTTTCTAATGTTGAAGGGCCTAGACAGAATAAAAATGGAAAGGATGTTTCCCATGGTGGGAGAGTCTCGGACAAGAGGGCACAGACTCAGGATAGAGGGGCACCCTCTTCAAAACAGAGAGGCAGAGAAATTTCTTTAGCCAAAGAGTGGTGAATTTGTGGAATTTGTTGCCACGTGCAGCTGTGGAGGCCAGGTCATTGGGTGTATTTAAGGCAGAGATTGAATAGTTCTTGATTGGACATGGCATCTAAGGTTACAGGGAGAAGGCCAGGAACTGGGGTTGAGGAAGAGATAGAAAAAAGGATCAGCCATCATTGAATGGCGGAGCAGACTTGATAGGCCTAATTCTGCTCCTATGTCTTTTGGTCTTATATCTTGAGGGTCTTAATGATCTGCAAGTTTGAAACTATCGGGTTTATTTTCTTGTGTAATGCCCTGGTTAAGATTTTACTGCTAATGTTGTAAGGTATTTCATTTAATGGCTTTCTGTAGAAACAATGTGTTCTGCTGGTAGTGTTTGGGCTACCATTAAAGATAAAGGGTTGTGATGTTCATGCTTAGGAATGTTGTGTCATCAAACCAGGATGGTGGAATTGAGAGAAGGTTATAGAGAATGTGGGGCAGAGGTTTTGTGACAGACACTGAGGTGGGTCAAGATCTTTATCGACAGGATATTGGAGAGGGAAGAAGCTCGAGAGAACTGGCCATAGGATTCAATCCAACAGGAATGCTCGATTCAATGGAGTCCAAGAGAAGAAATCCTACCAGACCGGTGATTGGTGAAAAGGAATCGGTGCCATGAGTACATCAGACACATCAGTTTTTAGAAGATTTGAGCTCCAACTTGTGTACATTTGACTGTTTTAATTATGATGGGCCCTTTTTGTTTTTATTCCTTTTTTCTTCAAAAACAGTTTGGTTAAGTTAACATTTGTAAATATACTTTCTTTATAATTGCACACAGTTTATGATCTGTTACTTCTTGCTGACAGGCAATTGCATAGAAGAAGTAGTTGCACAGTATTCACACAGATCAGGGTTTGGGTAGGCAAGACATCCTAACCCTACAGGTATGGTGGGACCAAAGTCAAATTGACCATGGACGTATGGATTCAGATTAAGGTGGTTTTCTCACCACTAATTCTGGTGGCTATTAGCAGGTGGGGGGAGGGGGGTTGCTAACAAGCTGCATCTCTGGAGATGCCTGGTAAAAAGTGGTTTCATTATGGGGGAATCATCCAGGATTTGATTCGCTGAATACTATGTAATTACCCTCAGAATTGATTAAGAGGTCTGAGTGTTTAATGACTTGTCCCAGGAAAGTCATTAAGGTACGTGATTATGGACAGCACAGGAGGAATATTAGATTTGGGTGGAGCAGATATCTTAGATACTGGATGAGTGAAATGGCTGTGATTGGTAGAGAGTCTAAGAGGTCTGTCTGCTGAGATGGTAAGATCTTTAATAACAGAGAACCCCTTTGCAATTTCTATAGGCTACATACAAGCATTAGAAAGTGTTTTTGGCATGACGGAAAGTCCAATGGAGCTTATGATAAGGTTCAGGCGCATGTTCCAGGCAAAAGGGAAGAAACTTCCTGCCTACATTTCTCGGCTAGAGAGACAGCTCCTTTGTTTGTGGCATAAAAGGGCCATTCAACTGGCTGATGTGAATCAATTAAGGATGGACCAAGTGGTGAAGATTGCACAGTCACGAGACATGATTGCTTTCAGCTTCCCAATGCCTCATAAGATGTGCCTCCCCATCCTACGCTCTGTCCGCCAAAGAAAGCAGGATCTTCCAGTGGCCACACATTTTAATTCCATGTCCCATTCCCATTCTGATATGTCTATCCATGGCCCCCTCTACCGTTAAGATGAAGCCACACTCAGGTTGGAGGAACAACATCTTATATACTGGCTGGGTAGCCTCCAAGCTGATGGCATGAACATTGACTTCTCTAACTTCTGTTAATGCCCCTCCTCCCCTTCTTACCCCATCCCTGACATATTTAGCTGTTTGTTTTTTTCTCTCTCTCTCTCTGCCCATCACTCTGCCTGTTCTCCATCTCCCTCTGGTGCTCCCCTCCCCCTTTCTTTCTCCCTAGGCCTCCTGTCCCATGATCCTTTCCCTTCTCCAGTTCTGTATCTCTTTTGCCAATCACCTTTCCAGCTCTTAGCTTCACCCTACCCCCTCCGGTCTTCTCCTATCATTTTGCATTTTCCCCTCCCCTCCCACTTTCAAATCTCTTACTATCTTTCCTTTCGGTTAGTCCTGACAAAGGGTCTCGGCCCAAAATGTCGACAGTGCTTCTCCCTATAGACGCTGCCTGGCCTGGCCTGGCCTGCTGTGTTCCACCAGCATTTTGTGTTGCTTGAATTTCCAGCATCTTCAGATTTCCTCGTGTCCATCCCATCCCTTATTTGTTGAGCTGATCAGAGAAGTAAGAGAGGAGGAAAATGCAATGGAGGAGCGGGAAGCCTCCATCAGGGCACAGTAGCCTCTGTTGCTGAGGCAACCCTGATGTCACACAGCCGGGGTGTTACAGGACTTTGTGAAAGATTTTAAAGCCAAGTGATCTCGGTTGATATCGGCTGGTGCTGCCATGGAGTGTGACAAAGTCGATAAGGAGCCAAACCCACTGGTGTGACGTACTAAGCAAAGGGCTCTATTGAACAGGGTCCCTTGAAAAGGGGAGCAACCGGTATTGTCTGTTATAACTGTGGTGAGGAGGAACATTTCAAACCACGTGATGGTTACTTGTCGTTGAAGCTGGAGGCAGGTGTTGCAGTAGCTGAAGCCCTTGGATACATTAGTTTGGTCTGTCAGAAGCCGATTGAGGAAAGGTGAAGCTTCAATTCTTATAGGAACAAAAAGTCCTGTTGTGAGGAGGCTAGTGGGAGCCTATAAGGAGACAACTGGAGAGAGTTCTCTGAAACCTTGTCCATTCACCCAGTGTTCAGAACTGTTTTTGAGAAAGTGCAAGCCCATCCTCGGCCGGATGATGAGCACAAACACGAAACTGTGTGGTACACCCAGTCCAAATCCGCCATGTTACGGCCTGGGGAAGTAGTGAGAGGGACAGGAAAACCAGGATTTCCCAGAATGCCTGATGCTGAGGCCCTCCTGGTGGATGCTCCGGAAGACCACAAAGAGGAATCGCGCTTACCTGCTGGGGTACTGGTGAGGCCGGAATTGCAGAAGCCATCAGCTCTACAGGTAAACAGGATGATGGTGATTGTCAGGATCATCTCAGAGAGAGAGAGGGAGGCCACCCTCAGGCGCAGGATGTCGATGGCTCATATTTTTTTCCTGTGTCTAATTTCCCTGTGAGAGAACGAGCAGGGAGACAATCTTCTGGATCAGTAAGTTGACAGCCAAATCATTCAACTTTGTTGACTCCCCAGTACCAGGGGCTTGGAAAAGGAGACTGACTGAGAGGACATTAAAGTTTGAAGATGTCTCTTCTACAGACAAGTTAGATGTGGGTTGTTCCAAGAGTACTCGGCACACCATCCTAGTGACTGAGGACACCCAGTTCAAAGAAAGATCTCGACAATTAGTACCAACAGAGGTAGAAGATGTTTGGTAGCATCTGCTGAAATTAAAGGAAGATGAGATTATCACTGAGTTGCAAAGTCCTTATGTGTCACCCAAAGTGGTAGTGAGGTAGAAGAATGGGAAGGTACGAATGTGTGTTGACCATCAGACTCAGAACCAGAATCCACCAGAGCAGATAGGGACAGAGACTGTCGTTGGCAATTCACAGTAGCCGGGATCTGCATCCCAGTCTGGGAGGCTGAAGGAAGAATCGTCCAGCTCATCAGGAGCTCTTTTTCACTGGTGAGCCTTCCCTTTTGGCCGCTGAGGGCAAGTATATGGGAAATATCCTGGCTGGCCACAATAGAACAATCCCCAGCTCTCCACCTCTGAAGTCGTTTGGCCGGGAAGAGACCGTTCCATCCCAGCTGCATCGGTTCCTCCCCCAGGGTGGTGGGGACGGTCGTAGCAGGAGCTACACTTGGAACGGCTGAGGAAGGGAGGGTGGCTGGGGCTGATAAGGTGAACTGTGGGCTTCCCCAAGGAGTGAGGCAACTGGTTCTTTCTCTCAGCCACTCTTGAAGTCGATTATCTAATCTAGTGGCTAGCGAGATCAGAGAGTCAAGACTGTCCATGTTGTCCCTTGCTGCCAGTTCATCCCTCATCTTGTCTGAGAGGCCCTGTCGAAACACCTCCCATAGGGCCTCATCGTTCCATCCTGAGTCTGTGGCTAATGTTTGGAACTTGATGGAATGCCTTGCTACACTTTGTGAACCCTGACAAAGGGTCAGCAAGCATCTGGCGGCATCCTTACCGCGAATGGGTTGTTCGAAGACCCTCAATTCAGCAACAAAGGAGGGGAAGGAGGAACAAACCTCGGGTCTGTTATCCCATATCGCGGTTGCCCAAGCCAAGGCATCCCTTCATAGCAGCCCCATGATGTACACAATCTTGGATTTATCTGAAGCTTAGGTAAGTGGCTGTAGCTCAAAGACTAGAGAGCATTGTAACAGGAAGGCCCCGCACCTCCCTAGGTCCCCAGCGTAGGGTTCGGGCTCAGGTATGTATGGCTCTCGAAGGGACTGTGTTGCTGATCCCGGGGCAACGCCATCCCGAGCAGTGCGGTTTGGGTAGTCGGGATTCTTGAAGGAGACAGAGAAAGGGAAGAGGCAACTCGTCCACCTGCTCACTGACCTTCTGTACATTCGTGGTCAGCGTCCGAAGGTTTTCCGTGACCTCCCTAAGTAGGTGGTTGTGGGCGCCCAGTAGGTAGCCCTGACTAACGAGGACCTGTTGTACGGGATCCATGTCCGCTGGGTTCATTATGGCCAGTTCACTCTGTCACACGAGCGATGCAGTGGACGGACCCAAGTGCAGAACACGGGCGCGGAGGCAGAGACGGGATGCGTTTTTGATGTAGCAAGCGTGGAATCGGTATCCAGGAGCGATGCTAGACCTAGAACTGGCAACCCTAAGAACCATGAAACGAGGTTACTCACACTGGAGTCGACCAACGAACTGGCAGCTCCTTGTTGTGATCACAGGGTCTTTATCCTGCATTTTCTGATGGAAAGCAGGTGTGTAGATAGTGGAACCTGGGAATGATTGGAAACTAACGAGGGGATTGAGGCCCACTTCCTGAGGTAAATAGTCAGGTGGGACCATAAAATATATATATGTGTGTGTAAATAGTTTCAACATGTGATCAAATAAATTGTTGTGTTCTTTCATAATCAAATGTCCGGTATACATACACTCTTGGAGGTCAACTGGTGGGGGGATATGGGGTTGTGGGGGGTGGGGGTTGTGGTGCTAACTCCCTGAAATGAGTTTTTTCAGGGTGGGATGTCTGGCAATATCTCTACTGTGTTTTTATGGTCCCCCCTAGTAGTAACATGGATATCGAGGAGCAGATATGGAATAGTGCAATAATAATAGGGTTGTTGTGATGGAAAATTTTAACTTTCCTAATATTGATTGGCAATTCCTTAATGCAAGGGGTGGAGTTTGTTAGGAAGGCCTCCTGACACAATATGTGGAAAAGCCAACTAGAGGAGAGGCTGTACTTGATCTGGTATTGGGAAATGAACCTGGTCATGTGTCAGATCTCTCAAAGGGAGAGCATTTTGGAGGTAGTGACCACAACTCTATCTCCTTCCCCATAGCGTAGAGAGGGATAGGAACAGACAATTTGGGAAAGTATTTAATTGGGGTAGTGGGAAATATGGGCTATTAGGCAGGAACTTGAGAACATAAATAGGAAGCAGATGTTCTCAGGGAAATGCATGGCAGAAATGTGGCAAAATGTTCAGGGAACATTTGCATGGAGTTCTGCATAGGCATGTTCCATTGAGGCAGGGAAAGGATGGTAGGGTTAAAGAACCATGGTGTACAAAGGATGTAGAAAGTCTAGTTAAGAAGAAAAGAAAAGCTTATGAAAGGTTCAAAAAACTAGGTACTGTTAGAGCTCTAGAAAATCACAAATTTGTTGAGAAGGAACTTAAGAAATGGAATTAGGAGAGTGAGAAGGAGCCATGAGAAGGTGAGCAGGATCAAGGAAAACCCCAGGGCATTGTACAAGTATGTGAAGAGTAAGAGGATGAGCCGGGTGAGAATAGGACCAATCAGGAGTGAGAGTGGAAACGTGTGCACGGAGCCCGAGGAGGTAGCAGAAGTACTTAATGAATACCTTGCTTCAGTGTTCACCAGGGAAAAAGACCTTGGCAATTGTGGGGGTGACTTACAGAGGACTGAAACATTTGAGCAAATAGACATTAAAAAAGAGGATGTGCTGGAGCTTTTGAAATGCATTAATTTAGATAAGTTGCTGGGTCTGGACAAAATATACCCCAGGCTACTGTGGGAAGCGAAGTAAGAGATTGCTGAGCCTTTTGCAATGATCTTTGTGTCATCAATAGGGATGGGAGAAGTACAGTAGGATTGGAGATTGCAAATGTTGTTCCCTTGTTCAAGAAAGGGAATAGAGATAACCCAGGAAATTTCAGCCAGTGAGTCTGACTTCAGTGGTGGGCAAGTTGTTGGAGAAGATCCTGAGAGGCAGGATTTATGAGCATTTGGAGAGACATAATCTGATTAGGGAAGTGATTTGGCAAGTGTAGGTTGTGCCTTAGGAGCCTAATTGATGTATTCTTTGAGAATGTAACAAAACCCATTTATGAAGGTAGAGCAGTGGATGCAGTGTATATGGATTTCAGTAGGGAATTTGATAAGGTTCCTCCTTCAGAAAATAAGGAGGCATGGGATCCAAGGAGACCTTACTTTGTGGATCCAGAATTGGCTTGCCACAGAAGGCAAAGGGTGGTTGCAGATGGTTCATATTCTACATGGAGGTGAGTGACCAGTGGTGTTCCACAGGGATCTGTTCTGGGACCCCACCCATGCTCTTTGTGATTTTTATAAATGACCTGAATGAAGAAGTAGAAGGATGGGTTAGTAAGTTTGCTGATGACACAAAGGTTGGGAGTTTTGTGGATAGTGTGGAAGGTTGTCAGAGGTTACAATGGGACTTTGATAGGATTAGAACTGGGCTGAGGAGTGGCAGATGCACTTCAACCCAGATAAGTGTGAAGCAGTTTATTTTAGAATGTCAAATTTAGACACAGAATATAATATTAATGGCAAGACTCTTGGCAGTGTGGAGGATCTGGCAGATCTTGGGGCCTGTGTTCATAGGACACTCAAAGCTGCTGCGCAGGTTGACAGTGTTGTTAAGAAGGCGTATGGTGTGTTGGCCTTCAGTAACTGTAGGATTGAGTTCAAGAGCTGTGTGGTAATGTTGCAGCAATATAAGACCTTGGTCACACCCCACTTGGAGTACTGTGTTCATTTCTGGTCACCTCGCTACAGAAAGGATGTGGATACTATAGAAAGAGTGCAGAGGAGATTTACAAGAATGTTACCTGGATTGGAAGGTGTACCTTATGAGAATAGGTTGAGTGAAGTTGGCCTTTTCTCCTTGGAGTGACAGAGGATAAGAGGTGACCTGATAGAGGTGTCTAAGGTGATTAGGGGCATTGATCGTGTGGATAGCCAGAAGCTTTTTCCCAGCGCTGAAGTGGCTAACATAAATGGGCATAGTTTTAAGGTGCTTGGAAATACCAAAGGGACAACAGAGGTAAGTTTTTCACACAGAGGGTGGTGGGTGTATGAAATGTACTGCCAGCGGCGGTGGTGGAAGCGGATACAATAGGGTCTTTTAAGAGACTCTGAGATAGGTACATGGAGCTTAGAAAAATAGAGGGCTTGCACTAGGGAAATTCGAGGCAGTTTCAAGAGTAGGTTACATGGTTGACACAACATTATGGGCCAAGGGGGCTGTAATGTACTGGAGATGTGTGTGTTCTATGTTCTACGTTCACTTACTGAAGGAGCTGCAGCGTAAATTACCTGTGTTGGCAAACTCCCATTTGCTGTATATATTGCATATAGATGCCAGCCAAGAGGGCTTAGGGGGTGTCCTATATCAGGATCAGCACACGGTGTTGAAACCTGTTGCTTTTCTCAACTGGAGTCTGTCATCCTCTGAGTGAAACTACCCCACACACAGTTTGGAAGTTTCTAGCCAACAAATGAGCTGTGGTGGATAAGTTACGTGCTGCCAAGTTCAAGGTGAATACTGACAACAATCCATTGACTTATATCTTTCCTTTTCCAATATTTTTATTAATTTACATGTAAGAATATAGAGTACAAGAAAAATATATATATCAATACATTATACTAAATCCCATATAAAGACTCAATACCCTATATTCGTACAGATTAATTAATTGTAACAGTGAAATATAGTAATTTTATTATATAAAATATCTAATCCTCTACCAAGACTGAAGCTGATTAGTAAAGAAAGAAAGGAAAAAAATTATTAGTCATCATCTGTGCTTTAACAACAAATCAAAGGTTTTGAAAATAATTCAGAAAAGGTCTCCACAATGTTTGAAAGTCTTGACTAGATTCAGAGATTGACCATCGAATTTTCTCTAAATTTAAACATGACATCACATCACATAACCATTGGGTGTGAATAGAAAGGGCTGCATCTTTCCATTTAAGCAAGAGCGTCCTTCTGGCCATAAGAGAAATAAAAGCCAAAATGTGCATGTCAGATGACTCCAAAATAATATCCTTTTCTCCAACAATACCAAATAAAGCGGTCAAAGGATTAGACTTAAAGTTTATTTTGAAGAGTATCGAGAAAGTTTGAAATACTTCTTTCCAATATTTTCCAAGACTTGGACATGTCCAAAGCATATGGATGAGTGAAGCTTCTCCATTATTATGTTTATCACAATACAGAGATATATCTAAATAAAAACAAGACCACTTGGTCATGTGGGCCCTATGGACCACTTTAAATTGTAGGAGAGAGTGACAGGGACATAACGATGAAGTGTTAACCAATTTAAAAATTTGATTCCAAGTTTCCTCAAACATTGAAGTTTGTAATCTTGTTTCCAAAGATTTTTAATTTTATCTAAAGGAATACTTCTCATTCCCAACAGCATATTATAAATATTAGATATAGATCTGTTATGAAAAGGTTTCAAATTAAAAATTACATCTAGTAGGTTCTTATCAGAACTTTTAGGAAATGTACTTATTTGAGACCGTAAAAAATCGCTTATTTGTAGGTATTGAAAAAAATGAGTTTTGGGTAAACTGTATTTTATATCCTGACCTCGGTGAAATTGGATGCCACAGGCTATTGTTGGTTGGCAGCATTGTCTTCCTATCATTTCAGCCTGAATTACCAGCCAGGGAATTGGAATATTGATGCAGATGCGTCCTGATGTGTGTGCAAAGGGCTGGAAATGGACAGAGAGTGGGAGAGTGTTGTTGCATCTGGAGTTAAAGCAATGTGCCTGTGTTCAGCCACAGGAAAATCAGAGGCAAGTCTAGGGCAGGAGAGAATCATCAGAGGATTCTACCGAAGTTGCTTCATGACGAATCAGGAGTTTGACAACACTTATGGATTGGTCCGAGATTGTTTATATTGGCCTTGGATGAAGCCTGAGGTGGAAAAGTACTGTAAGTGATACATTCGATGTATTTGGAGGAAGACACTGCAACAAGGGTCACTCCCTTATCTCATTTACAGAGTGCAGGGCCATTTGCTCTGGTACGTATGGATTTCTTCTCCATAGAGCCTGATTCCAGCAACAATGTGAATGCTTTGGTTATTACTGATCACTACACTAGATATGCTCAAGCCTTCCCTACAAAGGATCAGAGGGCTTCCACCATGTAAAAGTGTTGTGGGGAAAGTACTTTGTTCATTATGGCCTTCCCAGATGGATACCTAGTAACCAGGGACAGGATTTCAAGAGTAGACCCATATGTGAGTTTTTGGGCATTCTTGGAGTCAAGAAGTCGAGGACTACGCCTTATCACCCTAAGGGTGAACCCAAGCCTGGGTGGTTCAACCAGACATTGCTCTGAACCCGGGATATCAGCAAGGAGAACAAATAAATTCAGCACATTGGGTATCTGCTCCACTGCTACAACTGTACACAGAGTGAAGTAACTGGATACTTGCCATATTATTTGATATTTGAGGGCAAAGTAAGCTTGCCTGTAGACCAGTGATCTTTTTTTGATGGGAGGTCCCCAGAGTTAATAAAGTTGGTAATGGTTTGGGAGATTTTTTTGATAAAAGATCCCCAGAGTCAATAAAGTTGGTGATGGTAGAAACATAGAAAACCTGCAGCACAATACAAGCCCCGCGACCCACAAAGCCGTAAACATGTCCCTACCTTAGAAATTACCTAGGGTTACCCATAGCCCTCTATTTTTCTAAACTCCATGTACCTGTCCAGGAGTCTCTTAAAAGACCCTATCGTATCCGCCTCCACCACCGTCACCGGCAGCCCATTCCATGCACTCACCTCTCTCTGCGTAAAAAAAATTACCCCTGACATCTCCTACACAGAGATTTTTTTGATGCGTTATCCCCAGAGTCAATCAAATTGGTGATGGTGTAGAGATTCTTTTGATGGGAGATCCCCAGAGTCAATAAAGTTGATGGTGGTGTGAGAATGATGATGCAGGCATGGCCACGAACCTCATAGTTCCTGCACCCTGTACCTCCTGTTTCTACCCCTACCCAAGATCTACAAACCCACCTGTTCAGGTGGATCTATTGTTTCAGCTTGTTCCTGCCCCTCTGAATTCATATTGGCATTCCTCAACTCGGTTTTATCCACCCTGTTTCAGTCCCTTCCTACCTACATTCATGACATCTCACACGCTCTTGATCTTTTCAAGGAGTTCAAGCTCCCTAGCCCCCATCATCTTATTTTTACTATGGATGTCCAGTCCCTATACACCTCCATCCCCCATCAGGAAGCCCTCAAAACTCTCTATTTTTTTCTGGTTTCCCTCCACCACCATCTCCTCCACTGATCAGAACTTGTCCTCACTCTAAATAATTTCTCCTTTGGCTCCCCCCACTTCCTTCAAATAAAGGGTATAGCCATGGGCACTTGCATGGGTATCAGCTATGCCTGTCTGTTTGTCGGCCGCAGTCTATGTTACAAGCCCGCACTGATGACTGTCCTGCACTTTTCCTACGCCACGTCAACGACTCCATTGGTGCTGCTTCCTGCACCCATGCTGAAATCATTGACTTCATCCACTTTGCCTCCACCTTCCACCCTGCCCTCAAATTCACTAGGTCCATTTTCAACACCACCCCTCCCTTCCCAATCTCACTATCTCTATCTCCAGAGTCAGATTATCCACCAATGTCTATTACAAGCCCACGGGCTCTCACAGCCAGCTGGACTACACCTCATCACAACCTTCTACTTGTAAAAATGACATTCCCTTTTCTCAATTGCTCCATCTCCTCTGCATCTGCTCTCAGGATGAAGCTTTTCATTCTAGAATGAAGGAGATGTCCTCCTTTTTCAAAGAAAGGGGTTTCCCTTCCTCTGCCATCAAGCCTGTCCTCAACTGCATCTCTTCCATTTTATGCATGTCTGCTCTTACCCCATCCTCCCACCACTCTACCAGGGATCGGGCTCCTCTTATCCTCACCACCACCCCACCAGCCTCCATGTCCAGCACATAATTCTCCGAAACTTCCAACACCTCCAACGGGATTCCACCACCAAGCACATCTTTCCCTCCCTCCACTTATTGCTTTCTGCAGGGATCCTCCCTACATGACTCCCTTGTCTATTTGTCCCTCCCCACTGATCTCCTTCCTGGTACTTATCATTGCAAGCGGAACCTGCCCCTACACCCTCTCCCTCACTACCATTCAGGGCCTGAAACAGTCCTTCCAGGTGAAACAACACTTCACCTGTGAGTCTGTTGGTGTAATTTACTGTGTTTGGTGGTCCCTATGTGCCCCCCTGTACATTGGTGAGATACGACATAAATTGGGAGACCGCTTTGCCAAGCACCTACACTCCAGAACAAGCGGGATCTCCCAGTGGCCATCCATTTTAATTCCACTCCCCATTCCTATTCCATGTTCATCCATGGCCTCTCCCACTGTGGTGATGAGGCCACACCTGGGTTGGAGGACCAACACCTTGTGTTCCATCTGGGTAGCCTCCAACCTGATGGCATGAACATCAATTTCTCAGACTTTTGCTATTGCCTGCCACCCCCCCCCCCCAACCCCCACAACTCTCCATTTCTCATCCCCATATCTCTCTCTCAACTTATCTCCTTGCCTGTCCATTGCCTCCCTCTGGTACTCCTCCCCCTTTTTCTTTCTTCAATGGCCTTCCGTCTCTTTCACCAATCAACTTCCAGCTCTTCATCCCTTCCCCTCCAGGTTTCACCTATCACCTGGTGTTCCTCTCTTCCCTCCCCCACCTTTTAAATCTACTCCTCATCTTTTTCTCCCCCGTCCTGCCAAAGGGTCTTGGCCCAAAACATCAACTGTACGTTTTTCCATTGATGCTGCCTGGCCCGCAGAGTTCCTCCAGTATTTTGTGTGTGTTGCTCGCCTGTCGACCTTTGGTTTGGGGCTGGTGGGGAAGACTTGCCACAGAAGACTTATCAGAAGTATGTGTCTGACATGAGGAAGAAATCGAAAAAGGCTTATGAATTAGCAGAGGTATTGAGAAGTCAAGGAAACCAGAGGAGATATGATCAAAAGATCAGGTTCTGCCAACTGGTGCCTGGAAACAGGGTTCTAATAAGGAATTTGGGGCATTGCTGGGTGGCTACAGCTTAAGTGGTGGAAATTTAGATGTCAAATGTGCCAGTTTTCTAGGTGAAGCCTGTCAAAATTCTCCATCGGAACCAGCTTTTACCTCTAGCACGGGGGGTTAACCCAGAGCCTGACATGGACCCTACACCTAGTAAGAGGTCTCTACACTGAAGTAGGAGAACAGAAAGACAATCAGTGGAGAGACCTGAAGGGGATCTAACCACTGAATGCTGTACGGACTCAGAGGACAAGAGAATGGGGGTGTAGTTATGCAAACTCCAATAATTGATGAAGAGATTCCAGAACCTCCACATGCTGACCCAATGTAATGGACTAGCAGCAGACAGGCGGAATTGTGGCTAGATAATGAAAGGAATCTGTGCTCCAAAGTAATTGGGGATGAAGCTGAACTCAGTCAAGTGGCAGGGAAACCCGAATTGCCAATAGTCACGAGTAATGGACAGGAGGAGGATACTCCAAGTAGACAGGAAAGATCCAAAGGAGTGTCTGAGACTGAAGAAGTGTAATATGGGATAAGGAGGTCTCAAAGAGTCAGGAAACCCTCAGATAGACTGGCCTATGATGCACTGGGGGAACAGAGTGCTGTGTTTATCCCCCTAAACATATAAGATTATTAAGGGATTGGACAAGATAGGGACAGGAAATATGTTCCAGATGCTGGGAGAGTCCAGTACCAGAGGGCATGGTTTGAGAATAAGGGGTAGGTCATTTAGGACAGAGTTAAGGAAAAACTTCTTCTCCCAGAGAGTTGTGGGGGTCTGGAATGCACTGCCTTGGAAGGTAGTGGAGGCCAATTCTCTGGATGCTTTCAAGAAGGAGCTAGATAGGTATCTTATGGATAGGGGAATCAAAAGATATGGGGACAAGGCAGGAATCGGGTATTGATAGTAGTTGATCAGCCATGATCTCAAAATGGCGGTGCAGGCTCGAAGGGCCGAATGGTCTACTTCTGCACCTATTGTCTATTGTCTAATGAGTTATATCACCACCATTTACAAATGGATTGGAGGACAGGACATCACAGTCTGTGAAAGGTGGCTTTCTCACCAATGAGTCTGGTGGATGTTAGTGAAGGGTTAATGAGCCACATCTCTAGAGATGCCCAGAAAAAAGGGGTTTCACTTGAGAACCTTGAAGTGTCCAATGAACTTGGGTACCAACTTCCTAGACTCCACCTGTAAGAAGCAAATCCTGAGTAGACAGCCAGACCTGTTGCCTCGGCTGCAAAATTGGACTCTTTCTTCTATTTTGGTTAGCCTTAATTTCCACCTTCTGGGTGGAGGCTAACAAAATCTCTCTTGGCTTATTCTGTTTCTCCTTGCAGCATCGAATGAGATCTTCGGCCACAGAAAGTTCAACCTTGGCCTCCTGCTCATGGAAGAGTGGCAGAGAACACCCAAATTGGCACTTGAATAGACAATAGACAATAGACAATAGGTGCAGAAGTAGACCATTCGGCCCCTCGAGTCTGCACCGCCATTCTGAGATCATGGCTGATCATTCACTATCAATACCCAGTCCCTGCCTTGTCCCCATATCCCTTGATTCCCCTATCCATCAGATATCTATCTAGCTCCTTCTTGAAAGCATCCAGAGAATTGGCCTCCACCGTCTTCCGAGGCAGTGCATTCCACACCTCCACAATTCTCTGGGAGAAGAAGCTCTTCCTCAACTCTGTTTTAAATAACTGACCTCTTATTCTCAATCCATGCCCTCTGGTACCGGACTCTCCCAACATCTGGAACATATTTCCTGCCTCAATCCTATCAAATCCTTTAATTATCTTAAACGTTTCAATCAGATCCCCTCTCAATCTCCTCAATTCCAGCGTGTACAAGCCCAATCTCTCCAATCTCTCTGCGTAAGACAGCCCTGCCATCTCAGGAATCAACCTAGTGAATCTACGCTGCACTTCCTCAATTGCCAGAATGTCCTTCCTTAAACCTGGAGACCAAAACTGTACACAATATTCCAGGTGTGGTCTCACCAGGGCCCTGTACAAATGCAAAAGGACATCCTTGCTCTTGTATTCAATTCCCCTTGTAACAAAGGCCAACATTCCATTTGCCCTCTTCACTGCCTGTTGCACTTGCTCATTCACCTTCATTGACTGGTGAACTAGGACTCCTAGGTCTCTTTGCATTTCTCCCTTACCTAACTCTATACCGTTCAGACAATACTCTGCCCTCTTGTTCCTGCTTCCAAAGTGGATAACTTCACATTTATTCACATTGAATGACATCTGCCAAGTATCTGCCCACTCACCCAGCCTAGCCAAGTCTCCCTGTATTCTCCTAACGTCCTCTTCGCATGTCACTCTGCCACCCAGTTTAGTATCGTCAGCAAACTTGCTGATATAGTTTTCAATGCCCTCATCTAAATCATTGACATAAATCGTAAAGAGCTGTGGTCCCAATACAGAGCCCTGTGGTACCCCACTAGTCACCTCCAGCCAGTCCGAGAAACACCCATTCACTGCTACCCTTTGCTTTCTATCTGAATGGGGACATCCCATGCGCAGAATGTTTTAAAGTGACGTGGGTGACCTCTGCCCACATCAAATGGTCGCACCACTAGTCTGATTTTTCTGAGGCCTGGAAATCTTAGGAATCATTCCATATCCTGATTCAGCAGCTACATCTCACCGTTGGACTGTGGGTGAAACCCAGAGCAAAGACTCACTGTTGCCCCAATCAGCATTACAAATCACCATCCAGAAACATGACATGAAATGAGGACTGTGATCTAACACAATGTTCACGGGAAGTCCATGGATCCTGAAGACTTGGTGCAGGACTGTTTTGGCCATCTCTGCTGCAGATGCTAGTTTGTCCAAGGCAATGAATTTGCAGGCATTCAAAAAACAATCTACATTTATCATAATGATGGTCTTCTCTTTGGAATGCAGAAGATCCGTGACAAAGTTCATGGAGACATTTGCCTCTGGAACAGCGAGAGGTTGAAGGACCCCATGAGGTTGGGTGTGGGGCTCCATGTTCGGGGCACACACCTCACATGTCTACACTACTGTTGGACCTGTCTTGCCATTCCATGCCACTAGTATCGTCTCTTGATGAACGACGGCCCTGGCAATTCCTGCGCAAGCAGTCATTTTTAATGCGCATCATAATTGAAGTACCTGAGACCTGATGGTCTTGGGACAAACTAACGACCTAGAGGACTGTTTCTTGAGAATCTCCCCTTGCACCTGGGCCTTGCAAACAAATGTGTCAATTCCCCAATGAATTGGCACCATAACCATAGCTTGGGGCAGAATGGTGGTCGGCTGCTCCTCTCTTTCACTTCATCAAACTGACGAGACAAGGCATCTGTTTTCTGATTCTTTGACCCAGGTTGATAGGTCAGGACAAAATTGAAGCAGTTAAAGAAAAGAAACCACCTGGCTTGCCTGGAATTCAGTCTTTTGGCCCCCTGAATATAAGCCAGGATCTTGTGGCCTTTCCGTTGAATAATATTCTTAGCCCCCTCAAGCCAGTGACACAATTTGTCCAAAGCTAATTTGACCACAAGCGGCACTCTATTTCCGGTGTCATAGTTTACCTCTGCTGGGATAGTTGCCTGGAGAAGAATGCACACAGGTGCAGTTTATTCTCTGAAGGTGTCCAGGAGACAACATTACACCTACTCCAACATCTAAGGCGTTCGCCTCCATGATGAAGGGAAAGTCTGGGTTAAGTGAAGCTAAAATGGGAGCCGTCGTGAATGGCTGTTTGAGCTCTGCAAGAGCAGTGTCCGCTTTGGTAATCCAGACAAAAGGGCCCATGGATATCTTACTGTTGTCAGCAGAGCCACCTCTGAGCTGAAATTCCTGATGAACTTTCTGTAAGAGTTGGCAAGTCCCAGGAATCACTGGACCTGTTTCATATTTGATGGTTATGGTCAATCTCTGATTGCCTGCATCTTAGCAGGGTCCATTTTAACATTGCCATTTAAGATGATAAAACCCAAAAATGAAATGGTGGTTATGTGAAATTTGGATTTTTCCAGTTTGACATGAAGTCTTTAAAATATCTCTGATGTGAGCGATGTACTCCTCCGTGGACTTCAAGAAGATTAGGAATTCATTGAAGTAAACAAAGGCGTAGTTATGGAGAGCATCCCAGATTATGTCACTTATAAAGGCCTGGAAAAATACTGGCATGTTCACGAGGTGTTGAATGCAGTCTTCCACTCATCAACCTCCTTTATGTGGACCAGGTTGTACACATTCCACAAGTCTAGCTTCAAGAATACTCTTGCCCCTTGTAGAATCTCGAAGGCAATGTTCATCAGTGGAAGGGAGTAACAATTTTTTACCATTATGCAATTCAGCCCTCAGTAATCAATGTATAACCGCAAGCTCCCGTCCTTTTTCTGTACGGCAAAGAAACCTGCACTAGCTGATGAGGGGGAGGGCCAAATGAATCCCATGACAAGAGCCTCCTTTATTTACCCCTCCATAGTGCTTCTCTCTGGGCCTGAGAACACAATAATTAACCCTGCAGAGGACAAGTACCAGGCAGTAGATCAGTTGTAAGGTCGGTGAAATGGAAGGGTCAAGGCCTTTCCCTTGCTGAAGTCTTCTTCCAAATCATTGCAGATGGAAGTGATTCTAACAGGCTTGGGTGTTGCAACTGACTCCAAGCCTCCCTCCGAGAATAACTCCTAAGCTGATTTGGCAGAGCTCAGAGTGTCCTTCATAGGTTTGCTAGGGTCTTTAGTTGAAACAGAGATCAAATCAGAGTCCAAATCCTTGTCGACTCCTCGGACAACAGCAACAAGGAACTACAAATGGTCTTTGTGCACGTAGAACTCAGTTCCAAGGGTCTAAGCTTAGGAGCCTTTCCTTTAGGCAGAACCTGATGACTGGATCTCTTAGGCTTCGCTGCGAGAGTTCCAGACAGCTTGGGCACCTCCTTGGCTTGCTCCTGAACTATAGACCTTCTCTCTTTAGTTCCAACATGTCCCGGCTAGACAGGATAAGGACTCACATGGTCCTGTTGGCTGGAGCTGGCTGGTTGCCCTCGGAAGCAGGACAAGGTCTCCTGAAGGCTCCAAGTTACCCCAAACAAAAGCCTGCCTCCTCATTGGCCATTGGACTTGGGAGAGTCTAGAGGTCAGAAAACCAAGCTGAAAACGTACTCTCTTACACCCGCTGGACCATGCAATGTTCCTCCATTCCTTACAGTTCACAGAAGGGTTATGCTGAAATAGCCAAGGGTGCCCAAGGATCAAGGATATGTGAGGACAATTGATGATATAGAAACAAATGTCCTCTGCATGTTCCTTTATCCTCATCTGTAAAACCACCATCTGCTGTAGGATCTGCCCAGCACCAAGCGGACGACTGCCCAGGGCAGATGCAGGCATGTGCTAGCTCAACTCCTGTAGTGATATGTTGAGCTGACGGGCAGTCCCAAGTTCAGAAATTTACCAGCTGCCCCACAGTGCACAAAGGCATTTGTCTCTCACTGGTTTTTCCCCAGGAGATCTCTGACACCAGAATCAGTAAGATGGGAGCAATGTCTGCTACTGGCAATGGATGATCTTAGCTGTTCTCCTGACAGCTGCAGATTTGGACATTTGGCCTGCAGGTTATCTGATTCCCCGCAGTAATAATAACAACCTCGACTCAGATGCTGGGACTCCTAATCGGTGGAGAGTCTTGTGCAGCTGATTTGCATGGGTTTGACAGAATTTTACACAGAAACTGGCTGGTCATTGTTTGAGGTCGGAAAGTGGAATTGTGATGTGTTGAAGCTAGGCTCAGGCTAGCCCTCTTTGACATCTTGAAGTAGTCCCACTTTCATATCACCAGACAATTATCAAGGAAGATGGACGAATTGATTAAAGCCTCTACCGGCTCTCTCAAGACATGGGTACCCTTTAGTGCACCTTGAAATCCATGGTGGTACAGACTTCCCCATTCCAGCCACTCTCTTTGGCCAAAGTCTGAAACTCAATAGTGTACTTGGCTACTGGCAGACTTCCTTAAAACACCTTCATTAGACGGTCCAAGGTTTTTTTGCTTTGGTGGGATGATAGACCACCTTCTTCATGGTTTTCATGGCCCATGATTTTCTCTGAATCTGAGCAGATATCCAACTTGTGCAGGGGCCCAGACCAGAGCTGTCTCAGTCAGGAGAGAGATCATGAATGCCCCCTTACCATGCTCTACAGGGAACCAGGAAGGCTGGAGTTCAAACACCAATGAACATTGAGTGAGGAAGCTGTGGTAAGACACCGGATCACCACTGAATCTCTCCAGGGTCAGAAGATGGACTGGCTTCCTCTTTGCAATATTGGTGCAAGGCAGCCTGGAGGTCATGTGTCTCCAGGGTCTATCTTGAAATTTTCTTGCTGTGGCTGGCCACAGGTGACAAGATGCTCCGATACCCCACTGGGTCCATGTTAGGCTCAATCGTATTGTGATAAGAGACCTTGATGAGGATGGTTAGGACTCAAGTGCCAGAATATCTGAGACTAGAATCGAGACACAATAGGAGACTGAAAAGAAGACAGGGTTCTAAACTAGACACCAGAGGAGAATCCAAAGTTGATCATGGAACCTCTGTTCGATTGCTCATTAAATATTAAAATCTTGGCACCAAAACATGGCCATCAATGAAAAGGATGGGCCAAAATCTTTAAAGGGGCTGCACCAGCTATCCATATTCTGGAGAGTTAGAAGATCTAAACCCCAGAGTTTGGTGTAGTCCGGTGCATGTCGTAACAGGGAACACATTAATGCCAGCCAGCTAAGATGTTCAATGGAGCTAGTGCCATTTGCTTGTGTTTGATCCTTATCTTCCTAGCTCCAAACATATAAATCCCATTAGTCCAAGTCAAATGTAACCCTACTACTTAATACCTCTTGCAATTTCTTCACTTGGCTATTTACCTACAGCGTACCTTTGGAACATAGAGGGAAAGGTAGAACACTCAGAGGAAACCCACATAGTCACACAGAGAATTTACAAATTCCACACATACAAATCTAAGTCAGGATCAAGGCCAAGTACCTGGAGTGGTGACTACTGTGCCAACAGGGATACAAGTTGTTTTTTTTGTCTTTTGTGGTGATAGGCAAATTAACCATAGACCATAAGGAGCAGAAGTCAGCCATTCAGCCCATCGAGTCTGCTCCGTCATTTCATCATTAGCTGATCCAATCTTCCCTTTAGTCCCATTCCCCTGCCTTCTCACCATAATCATTGATGCCCTGACTACTCAGATACCTATCAATCTCTGCCTTAAATACACCCAATGACTTAGCCTCCACTGCCGCCCGGGGCAACAAATTCCATAGATTCATCACCCTCTGGCTAAAAAAGTTTTCACATCTCTGTTCTGAATGGGCGCCTTGCAATCCTCAAGTCATGCATTCTCGTACTAGCCTCCCCCCACCATGGAAAACAACTTTACTTCATCCACTCTGTCCATCCCTTTCAACATTCAAAATGTTTCTATGAGGTCCCCCCTCATTCTTCTAAACTCCAAGGAGTACAGTCCAAGAGCGGTCAAATGTTCCTCATATGTTAACCCTCTCATTCCCTGAATCATTCTAGTGAATCTTCTCTGAACTCTCTCCAATATCAGCACATCCTTTCTTAAATAAGGAGCCCAAAACTGCACACAGTACTCCAAGTGAAGACTTACCAGTGCCTTATAGAGCCTCAACATCACATCCCTGCTCCTATACTCTATTCCTCTAGAAATGAATGCTAACATTGCATTTGCCTTCTTCATCACCAACTCAACCTGAAGGTTAACCTTAAGGGTATCCTGCACGAGGACTCCCAAATCACGTTACATCTCAGAACTTTGAATTGTTTTCCCATTAAAATAATAGCTTGCCCTTTACTTTTACTACCAAAGTGCATGACCATACACTTTCCAACATTGCAATTCATTTGCCACTTCTTTGCCCATTCCCCCAATCTATCCAAGTCTCTCTGCAGATTCTGTTTCCTCAGCACTACCGGCCACTCCACCTATCTTTGTATCATCAGCAAACTTAGCCACAAAGCCATCTATTCCATAATCCAAATCGTTGATATACAACGTAAAAAGAAGCGGCTCCAACATGGACCCCTGTGGAACACCACTGGTAACCAGCAGCCAACCAGAATGGGATCCCTTTATTCCTACTCTCAGTTTCCTGCCAATCAACCAATGCTCTATCCACGTATCTAATTTTCCCATAATTCCATGGGCTCTTATCTTGTGTAGCAGCCTCATGTGCGGCAACTTGTCAAAGGCCTTCTGAAAATCCAAATACACAACATCCACTGCATCTCCCTTGTCTAGCCTACTTGTAATTTCCTCAAAAAAATTGCACTAGGTTTGTCAGGCAGGATTTTCCTTTAAGGAAACCATGCTGAGTTCTGTCTATCTTGCCATATGCCTCCAGGTACTCCATAACCTCATCCTTGACAATCGACTCCAACAACTTCCCAACCACTGATGTCAAGCTAACAGGTCTATAATTTCCTTTTTGCTTCCTTGCCCCCTTCTTAAATAGTGGAGTGACATTTGCAATCTTCCAGTCCTCTGGAACCAGGCCAGAATCTATCGACTTTTGAAAGATCATTGCTAATGCCTCCGCAATCTCCACAGCTACTTCCTTCAGAACATGGGGGTGCATTTCATCTGGTCCGGGAGATTTATCTACCCTTAGACTATTCAGCTTCCTGAGTACTTTCTCTGTTGTAATTGTGACTGCGCATATTTCTTTTCCCTGACACCCTTGAATGTCCAGTATATTGCTGATGTCTTCCTCAGTGAAGACTGATGCAAAATATTCATTCAGTTCCTCCGCCATCTCCTTATCTCCCATTACAATTTCTCGAGCATCATTTTCTATCGGTCCAATATGTACTCTCACCTGTCTTTTACTCTTTATATACTTGAAAAAGCTTTTAGTATCCTCTTTGATATTATTTGCTAGCTTCCTTTCATAGTTCATTTTTTCCCTCTTAATGACCTTCTTAGTTTCCTTTTGTAAGCTTTTAAAAACTTCCCAATCCTCTGTCTTCCCACTAATTTTTGCTTCCTTGTATGCCCTCTGCTTTGCTTTTACTTTGGCTTTGACTTCTCTTGGTTGTCTGAAAGCGATGAGCTTGTGCTGAATCCTAAGGGCTATAATGTGTCTACAGGAGATGTCGTTTCTATGCCTTCATTAAAATAATTGATGAGACCAAAGTCAAAGAGGTCAGAGGGTGGGTGTGAGATACAGAATTATAATGAGAAGCAACTGTACACTTGAGATAACACTGATGAATCAGAATCAGATTCAGGTTCGTATCACTGACAAATGCTGTGAAATTCATAGTTTTGCAGTAGCAGTACAGTACAATACATTGAAAATCACTAAAACTTCCAATAATAATATTTTTTAAATTATTATAAAATAAATAATGCAAAAAAAGAGCAAAATAGTAAGGTAGTGTTAAAACCATCCACTGTTGGTCCGACCATTCAGTCTCCATGCTACAGGACTGCTTTGATGACGTCGACTGGAATGTCTTTCGTGATGAGGATGTCTCCGAAGGGATGTCATGGAAGGGATCCTGAGCTTTATCTGGAAGGGCATCAAGGATGTTGTCCCCAAAAAACGTTCAGGGTCTCTCCAAACCAGAAACACCGGATCAATAGTTCTGTGCGCTGCACTTACCACGCGAGACAGAACTTTCCCCATCGGTAACCACCAGGAACTCAAGAAATGCAGCTGAAATCTACACAAAGTCATCAAGGCAATGAAATGACAATACAGGGGCAAGATCCAGACTCAACTCTCCACCAACAACACACACAGCTTCTGGCAAGGTCTGCAAACCATTGCAGACTTCAAAGATAAATGCAGTGGTGCTGCCAACACCACTGCCTCTCTCCCAGACGAGCTAAACATTCTGGTGCTCGGTTCGATGTTGCCAACACTGAACCCCTGAGGAGAGCTTCCGAAGTGACCTGCACCTTGGTCATCTCTGAGGCTGAAGTACGCCAATGGGTGGACAGTCGCAAGGCTGCAGGACCGGACGGCATCCCAGGGCGAGTACTCAGGATGTGCGCAGCACAACAGTCAGGTGTGTTTGCAGACATTTTTAATCTCTCCCTCTCCCAGTGTAGAGTTCCCTCCTGCTTCAAAACATCCACCATTCTCCTGGTGCCTAAAAAGACAAAGGTAGCACTCACCTCAAAAATAAGTAAATGCTTTGGGAAGCTGGTCAAGGATTACATCTGCAGCATACTATCACCCACACTGGACCCCTTACATTTCACCCACCAACACATCCCATCAACAGAGGAAGCAATAGGCACAGCTCTACACACTGTCCTTACACACCTGGAGAGGAGGGATGTTTATGTGAGAATGCTGTTCTTCAGCATTCAACACCATAATTCCCACCAGGCTCAGAGACCTCGGTCTTCACCCTGACTTGTGCAACTGCATCCTTGACTTCTTGTCAGATCACTGGCAGGTGATAAGAGGGGGCTTTCTCACCTCTGCCTCTCTGACTCTTAACACAGGAGCCCCATCTTTTACTCCCTGTATAGCCATCACTGTGTCGCCACACACAGCTCCAATCTGCTAATTAAATTTGCAGTTGATACTACATCGATTGGCCCAATCTCGAATAATAACGAGCCAGCCTATGGAGAAGAAGTCATCACCCTGACACAGTGGTGTCAAGAAAACAACATCTTCCTCAATGTCACAAAAACAAAGGAGCTGGTTGTGGATGACAGGAAGAATGGAGACGGGCCAGCCCCTATTGACATCAATGGATCTGGGTTTGAGAGGGCAAACAGCTTTAAATTCCACATCCACATCACTGGGGATCTCACGTGACCTGTACATACTGGCTGTGTGGTGAAAAAGGCACAACAGTGCCTCTTTCACCTCAGATGGTTGAAGAAATTCGGCATGAGTCCCCAAATCTACAGAAGACTTTCTACAGGGGCACAATTGAGAGCATCCTGACTGGCTGCATCACTGCCTGGTATGGGAACTCTACTTCCCTCAATTCCAGGACTCTGCAGAGAGTGGTGAAGACAGCCCAGTACATCTGTGGATGTGAACGTCCCACTATTCAGGACATTTACAGAGACAGGTGTGTAAAAAGGGCCCGAAGGATCATTGGGTCCAGAGTTACCCCAACCACAAACTGTTCCAGCTGCTACCATCCAGGAAACGGTACCACAGCATAAAAACCAGTATCAACAGGCTCCGGGACAGTTTCTTCCACCAGGCCATCAGACTGATTAACTCACACCGACACAATTGTATTTCTAAGCTATATTGGCTTTTCAATTGAACAATTACTGTCCATACTATTTATTACAAGTTGCTATAATTTGCATATTGCACATTCAGACAGAGATGTAACGTAAAGATTTTTGCTCATCAGACTTGCAGTCCTCCTTAGGTAGAGAGATGCTGCCCCACCCAATCATGCTCAATGACTCAGAAACATTATATCCTGCTTAGACCTTGAAAATATTCGTTGTTCACTTCTTATTTCGGACTTAAAGTTCCAGAAGGTGTGGAGACATTTTCTTGAATATTTTCATAATACCCGTTTAGATTAAGGGTGCATCCCTCCCTTTTATCTTTTGCATTTAAATCCCTTACTTCCAGCTTCTTTTGGTTAATATTTATATTTGTTTTTGATGTGTAAACTTATTATAGCTTAGGTAGTAGGCAATCTGCCTTCTTTTTATAAATACAGCTCAGTGGTGACAAAAGTTCTGATTAACTTTTTTATATATCATTGGGTGTGTGTATATATATATGTGCTTTGGCACCTGCAGATCAGGTGGTGATGCAACCAGGTAGAACACACTCCACGGTACTTCCGCAGAAATTTGTTAGTCTCCTTGGGCTCTTAATGAAATACAGCCACTGCGAGCCTTTGTTGTAATTGGATCTGTACGTTGGACTCAGGATAGATTTTCAGACGTTGACACCCAGGAACCTGAAGCTGCTGATGCCTTGACAAGAGCTACAGTGCGTTCTCCTGACTTCTGCCTCCTGAATTTCACAATCAATTATTTAGCCTTACTGACATTGAGTGCAAAGTTCTGAAACTGAAGTGTTCTGTAAAGAGGTTACTCAGTCTATGTTTGCCTTCCTCAATGCAGCAGACTTTGTGAACAGCCACTGTGATATGTGACTTTGTGAACAGCCACTGTGATATGTGACTTTGTGAACAGCCACTGTGACATGTGACTTTGTGAACAGCCACTGTGACATGTGACTTTGTGAACAGCCACTGTGATATGTGACTTTGTGAACAGCCACTGTGACATGTGACTTTGTGAACAGCCACTGTGATATGTGACTTTGTGAACAGCCACTGAAAGTGGCCAGTGAGGGAGTGGAGATTTGAGGCTTTGACTCGAGAGGCTTTGATGAGAAAAGGCAGAGGACAAGTTTGTTACCAGTTAGTCTTTACAATGCCTTCTGAGACGGTGATGTGCCTCTCCTGTGAGATGTGGCAGTCTTGGGGGAACTCCCCTCTCCCGCACATTCACATCTGCCAGAAGTGCTTGTGGCTGGGTGATCTGGAAGACTGTGTGAGGAATCTGGAGCTGCAGCTGGATGACCTTTGACTCATAAGGGAGAATGAGGCAGTCATAGATGAGAGCTACAGGGAGGTAGTCACACCTAGGCTACCAGAAGCAGGTCGTTGAGTGACAGTCCGAGGGTGGAAAGCAAAGGAGAGTAGACAGGTAGTGCAGAGCACCCCAGTAGCCATTCCCCTGAATAATAAGTTTACCATCCTGGATGCTGTTGGTGAGGACGACCGACCAGGTGTGAGCCACGGTGGCAGGGCCTCCGGCACTGAGGCTGACCCTATGGTGCAGAAGGATGGGACGGGGAAGAGGAGAGCTGTCGTCATTGGAGACTCTATAGTCAGGGGAGCAGACAGGAGATTTTGTGGACATGAGAAGGACACCCGCATGGTTTGTTGCCTCCCGGGTGCCAGAGTCCGGGATATCTCTGACCAGGTTCATGACATACTGTACGAAAAGGAAAGCAACCAGAAGTTGTGATACATGTTGGGACCAACAACATAGGCAGGAAGAGGGATGAGGTCCTGAAGTGTGAATTTTGGGAACTAAATGGAAGGCTGAAGAACAGGACCTCAAGGGTGGTGTTCTCAGGGTTGCTGCCAGTGCTACGTGATAGTGATGGTAAGAATTGGAGGAGATGGCAGTTGAATGCGTGGCTGAGGAGTTGGTGCAGGGGGCAGGGTTTTAGATTTTTGGACCATTGGGATCTCTTCTGGGGAAGGAGGGACCTGTACAGATTGGATGGGTTGCACCTGAACTCGAGGGGGAGCAATATCCTTGCTGGTAGGTTTGCTAGCATGGTTCGGGAGGGTTTAAACTAATTTGCAAGGGGGATGGGACCCGGAGCGATACAGCAGTGAAAGAAGTGCATGGAGTAAAGCCAGATCTAACATATAGAGAGAATTTGAGGAACGAGCAGCAGAATAAAGGGTATAAAGGTAGTTAAGGTAGAAGGGCTAAAGTGTATGTACTTCAATGCAAGAAGCATCAGGAACAAAGGTGATGAACTGAGAGCTTGTATACATACATGGAATTATGATGTAGTGGCCATTACAGAGACTTGGCTGGCACCAGGGCAGGAATGGATTCTAAATATTCCTGGATTTCAGTGCTTTAAAAGGGATACGGGGTGGGGGGGAGGAGGGGTGGCATTACTGGTCAGGGATACTATTACAGCTGCAGAAAGGGTGGGTAATGTAGCAGGATCCTCTTTTGAGTCAGCATGGGTGGAAGTCAGGAAGAGGAAGGGAACAGTTACTCTACTGGGGGTATTCTATAGACCCCTGGTAGCAGCAGAGATACCGAGGAGCAGATTGGGAGGCAGATTTTGGAAAAGTGCCAAAATAACAGGGTTGTTATCAATGGTGACTTTAACTTCCCTAATATTGATTGGCACTTGATTAGTTCCAAGGGTTTAGATGGGGCAAAGTTTGTTATGTGTGTCCAGGATGGATTCCTGTCACAGTATGTTGACAGGCTGACTAGGGGGAATGCCATACTAGATCTAGTATTAGATAACAAACCGGGTCAGATCACAGATCTGTCAGTGGGTGAGCATCTGGGGGACAGTGATCACCGCTCCCTGAACTTTAGCATTATCATGGAAAAGGATAGAATCGGAGAGGACAGGAAAATTTTTAATTGGGGAAGGGCAAATTATGAGGCTTTAAGGCTGGAACTTGCAGGTGTGAATTGGGATGATGTTTTCACAGGGAAATGTACTATGGACATGTGGTCAATGTTTAAGGATCTTTTGCAGGATGTTAGGGATAAATTTGTCCTGGTGAGGAAGATAAAGAATGGTAGGGTGAAGGAACCATGGGTGACAAGTGAAGTGGAAAATTTAGTCAGGTGGAAGAAGGCAGCATACATGAGTTTTAGGAAGCAAGGATCAGATGGGTCTATTGAGGAATATAAGGTAGCAAGAAAGGAGCTCAAGAAGGGGCTGAGAAGAGCAAGAAGGGGGCATGAGAAGGCCTTGGCAAGTAGGGTAAAGGAAAACCCCAAGGCATTCTTCAATTATGTGAAGAACAAAAGGATGACAGGAGTAAAGGTAGGACCGATTAGAGATAAAAGTGGGAAGATGTGCTTGGAGGCTGTGGAAGTGAGCGAGATCCTCAATGAATACTTCTCTTCGGTATTCACCAATGAGAGGAAACTTGATGACGGTGAGGACAACATGAGTGAGATTGATGTTCTGGAGCATGTTGATATTAAGGGAGAGGAGGTGTTGGAGTTGTTAAAATACATTAGTAGGGATAAGTCCCCAGGGCCTGACGGAATATTCCCTAGGCTGCTCCATGAGGCGAGGGAAGAGATTGCTGAGCCTCTGGCTAGGATCTTTATGTCTTTGTTGTCCACGGGAATGGTACCGGAGGATTGGGGGAGGAAAATGTTGTCCCCTTATTCAAAAAAGGTAGTAGGGATAGTCCGGCTAATTATAGACCAGTGAGCCTTACGTCTGTGGTGGGAAAGCTGTTGGAAAAGATTCTTAGAGATAGGATCTATGGGCATCTGATCAGGGACAGTCAGCATGGCTTTGTGAAAGGCAGATCGTGCCTAACAAGCCTGATAGAGTTCTTTGAGGAGGTGACCAGGCATATAGATGAGGGTAGTACATTGGATGTGATCTACATGGATTTTAGTAAGGCATTTGACAAGGTTCCACATGGTAGGCTTATTCAGAAAGTCAGAAGGCATGGGATCCAGGGAAGTTTGGCCAGGTGGATTCAGAATTGGCTTGCCTGCAGAAAGCAGAGGGTCGTGGTGGAGGGAGTACATTCAGATTGGAGGATTGTGACTAGTGGTGTCCCACAAGGATCTGTTCTGGGACCTCTACTTTTCGTGATTTTTATTAATGACCTGGATGTGGGGGTAGAAGGGTGGGTTGGCAAGTTTGCAGATGACATAAAGTTTGGTGGTGTTGTAGATAGTGTAGAGGATTGTCAAAGATTGCAGAGAGACATTGATAGGATGCAGATGTGGGCTGAGCAGTGGCAGATGGAGTTCAACCTGGAGAAGTGTGAGGTGGTACACTTTGGAAGGACAAACTCCAAGGCAGAGTGCAAAGTAAATGGCAGGATACCTGGTAGTGTGGAGGAGCAGAGGGATCTGGGGGTACATGTCCACAGATCCCTGAAAGTTGCCTCACAGGTAGAGAGGGTAGTTAAAAAGCTTATGGGGTGTTAGCTTTCATATGTCGAGGGATAGAGTTGAAGAGACGCGATGTAATGATGCAGCTCTATAAAACTCTGGTTAGGCCACACTTGAAGTACTGTGTCCAGTTCTGGTTGCCTCACTATGGGAAGTTTGTGGAAGAATTGGAAAGGGTACAGAGGGGATTTACCAGGATGCTGCCTGGCTTAGAGAGTTTGGATTATGATCAGAGATTAAGGGAGCTAGGGCTTTACTCTTTGGAGAGAAGGAGGATGAGAGGAGACATGATAGAGGTGTACAAGATATTAAGAGGAATAGCCAGCACCTCTTCCCCAGGGCACCACTGCTCAGTACAAGAGGACATGGCTTTAAGGTAAGGGGAGGGAAGTTCAAGGGGGATATTAGAGGAAGGTTTTTTTACTCAGAGAGTGGTTGGTGCGTGGAATGCACTGCCTGAGTCAGTGGTGGAGGCAGACACACTAGTGAAATTTAAGAGACTACTAGACAGGTATATGGAGGAATTTAAGGTGGGGGGTTATATGTGAGGCAGGGTTTGAGGGTCAGCACAACATTGTGGGCCGAAGGGCCTGTAATGTGCTGTACTATTCTATTCTATTCTATATGTGACTTTGTGAACAGCCACTGTTATATGCTTGGCTCCAGACAATTGGAAAGGAAGAGGCAAAACAGCAAGCATGGCATCGAAGTCAGTGGCAGAGAAGAATGTTTTGGTTCCGACCCTCCCTCCATCTTTTCATTGTTGGCATGACTCCAATCTTGCTCGCTAATCTTCTTCTCTTGGACTTGCAGCTTTCATTCACCAAGGACTAGCCCCAAAATAATTGTTAAACTGCAGAGAATGATGTATTACGAGAAGCACCACCTTCTAATCCAAGTACTAAATTCATGATGGCTTCTCATATACTCACCTAGGATGACAGGTAGAATTTAATCCAGACAGTGTAACTTAATGCAGTGTGGGATGTCTCAATGAAGAGTCTCAGCCTGAATGTCAACTCTATTACTCTACGTAGAGGTTGCTTGACCTGCTGAGTTCCTCCCGCATTTTGTGTGTGGTGCTCTGGAGTTACAGCATCTGCAGAGTCTCTTGCATTTAAGTAAATGGCAGGGATCTTGGGAGTTTTGTTGTGCAGAGTGACCTTGCAGTGCCAGTTCATATTTCCCAGAAATTGGCCATACAGTGGATAGGGTGATGAAGAAGAGATTTGGCATAATTGCCATCATAAGCAGGGCATTGAGTAAAAGGACTGTGATGTCACATTACATCTGTACAATACATTAGTCAGATTACACTTGGAGTTTCTGAATGCCACACTATAGAAAGGATGTAGTAGTATTAAAAAGAATACAGAAAGGATTCACCAAGATGTTGCCTGGAATGGAGGGCTATATTTATAAGAGATTTAATGGACTTGGTTTATTCTCACTGGAATGTAGGAAGGTGGCAGGTTACCTTATTGGTATTTTTAAGATATGAGTTGCATAGATAGTGTAGATAGTCAGAGACATTTTTCCAAGGGTGGGCAAGTCTAAAACCTAAGGACATAGGTTTAAAGTGAGGGGAGATAAGTTAAAGGAGATCTAAAATTTCTCTCCCACACAGAAGGTGGTGGGTCTGTGGAACGAGCTATCAGAGGAGGTGTTAGAGGCGGATCCAATTGTTTGACAAGTATGTACTTGAAGCAAGGAGTAGAGGGATATGGACTTAATGTGGCCAAATGGGATTGTGTAGACAGCAATCATGGTTGGCACGGATGAAATTGGGTAAAGGGCTCTTTCCTATGCCATACAACTCTGTCAGTCAACAATTCCTGAAGTGTAACTCTGTCCTTGTTATGTTGGCACCAAGTGACACAACATGAAAACAAGCCAGGCAGCCCTAGATGTCTTCCTTAGTTAGTCCCATTTGCCTACAATTACTTTTGGATTATTATTTCTACAACTTACTGATCACACTAATGTACCATGAGCTGTAGATATTATAATTTTTACGCAGGAGGTTCCCTGAGACCTGAAAGTTATTTCATGAACAAAAAGGTTCAGAAAGGCTGCTTTAAACTGATCCAAAAACATACCTATCCAAATGTCTTTTAAACATTGTAATTGTACACTTCCTTTGGCAGCTCATTCCATAGACCTGCCTCCCTCTGTGTCTCTTATGTCCAGTTTAATTTTTTTTCCTCTCACCTTAACTCTATGCCCTCTAGTTTTAGACTACCCTATCCTAGGAAAATAACTGTGATCATCCATCAATGCCCCTCATGATTTCTTTTTAATCCAGGTCTTCCCAACCTGGGGTCCACAGTGACCTTGCTTTATGGTATTGATCCATGGCATAAAGAAGTTTGGGAACCCCTGGTTTAATTTCTATAATGTTATCGCTGATCCTCCTTTGCTGCAGGGTAAATAGTCACAAGCTGTCCAGATGACAAAGATGAATGATGAAATGGATTTTAGTAAGGTGTTTGGAAAGGGTCCTCGTGGGAAGCTCAACCAGAGTAAGATGCATGCAGTCCATGGTGAATTAGCAATTTGGATTCAGAACTAGCTTGCCCAATGAAAACAGGGTAGTGGCTGATGGGACGTTTTGGCTGGAGGTCTGTGTTCCACAGGGATTTGTACTAGGACCTCTGCTATTTGTGAGGTATATAAATGACCTGAATGAAAACATACAATAGATTGGTGGGTGGGTAAGTTGGCAGGTGATATAAAGATCAGCGTAGATGACTGACAAAGAATTCATCGGGATATAGATCAGTGCAGATGAGGGCAGAGAAATGGCAGGTGGAGTTTAACCTGGCTAAATGTGAAGTGTTGAACCTTGGAAGATTAAATGTAAGGGGCAATACATTGTTAATATCAAGTGCTGATAGGCAAATGAAATGTTTGCCTTTATTAGTTCAGGAACTGAGTTCAAGAGTTGGGAAGTTATGTACATTACTGTGCAAAATCTTTGCACTGTTCCATATTTGTCAACATGGAGCAGAGAGTGAGTTTGTAAATCTGGTGGGAGGAAAGGGTTTTGGGAGTGCTGGAGCACCAAGGAAGTGTTGTGAGACAGGTGGTAGAGGAGGAGTGTCAGGGGCACAGGTGCAGATACACCCAGCCCTGAGACACTAGGCAAGGTCATTTGATTCCAAACAGTTGGTTTATTGCTCTTTACAGAATGTCTTTCTGGTACTTCCCACTCCTTTTCCTCTCCTTCTCTTTACCAAATCTTGATTCCTCTCTCCCTGCCCCCTTCCCACTCTCAGTCCACTTTAAAGAGCCATATCAAAATCAGGTTTATCATCACTCACAAATGGCATGAAATTTGTTTTGCTTTGTGGCAAAATTATAGTATAATACATAAAAATACTACAGTGCTGTGCAAAAGTCTTAGACAGCTGAGCTATATAGATGTGCCTAAAGCTTTTGCATAGTACTGTAGACTCTCTCTCTCGGGGGCTCGAACTGAGTGTAAAAAGGATTTAGCTCATCTGGGAGAGAGGCAGTGATTGGACTCTGTAGTTCATGTTTTGATGTGCTTTGAGTTTCTGGTCACTCATTTCTTTTGTTGCTATTTTGATCAGATCAGCTTGCAGATAATGAATGAAACCAAGCTAGATTGAAATGAACTGAATGTGCCTGGACTTTTGGTTTCGTGTTTTATATTCTCTGTTTTTTGCTCATTTTCTTATTTTTTGCCATTTCTGCATAGGGGAGGTAGGTTGATGTTTTTTGAATGGGTCGCAGGGTTTTCTTTGTTTCATTAGGAAGACGAATTTCAGGGTTGTGTACTGCATACATATTTTGATAATAAATGTACTTTGATTCTTAGAATCCTCCATAGAAGAAAATGCATGGCCAACTAAGTTTCTCCAGCAGTTTGTGTGTTGCTCAAGATTTCCAGCATTTGCAGGATCTCTTGAATGCAGTACATTTTTGACATGAGATCCTAACTTGTACTCCATTCATACCCTGAACCACATCTGACAGCTTCCTATCTGTTCTAGTGCTCCTTTCACTCCAGACTGAATCTGAAAGGGCCATGGGTCAACTGAAAAACAATTGGCACTGTAAGTAGATAGCATCCGGTCTAAAGTTCTAAAATGTGACAGAGGAACCTCAGTCCTAATTCACATTCTCCTCTCTCACATCTCAAAAGAACTAAATAGATAATGTGAGAGACATAATTTTAAGGTGACATCAGGAACATATGGGGGGGGTGTTGTCCGGGGTGTGTTTTTTTTTCACAGAGAAAGGTAGGTGCATGGAACAAACTTCCCAGTAGAGGAAAATACATGAGCAACACTTAAGAGACTCTCCATAGGCACATGGATGATAGAAAAAGAGAGCGATAAGTAAAAGGGAAGCTTTAGATTGACGTTAGAGTACATTAAAAGCTTTGTGCTGTAATGTTCATTGTTCTGTTTTATGTAAAATGCCAAGTGAAACTCTTTCATCTTTTATCTAATCAACATGGAGAAGTTTAGAATAAATGTTGACAAAGGAAAACTCTTCATTCCATTGCATCTCTGCCAAATCTTTACCAATCAGCTCCATGTGATTCCTGCTGTCTCACACTTTGTCCAAAATGCAGCAGTGATTTCTCCTTCCCTTCTGTTCTTGGGATGTTGACAGTAATTACTGTCTGTTTTCAATTATATAGAAACATAGAAAACTTACAGCAACAATACAGGCCCTTCGGCCCACAAAGTTGTGCTGAACATGTCACTAGCTTAGGCTACCTATAGCCTTCTATTTTACTAAGCTCCATGTACCTATCTAAAAGTCTGTTAATAGACCCTATCGTATATGCCTCCACCACCATTGCTGGCAGCCTATTCCACGCACTGACCACTCTATAAGTAAAAAAATTACCCCTGATATCTCCTCTGTACCTACTCCCCAGCTCCTTAAACCTGTGTCCTCTTGTGGCAACCATTTCATCCCCGGGGAAAAGGCCTTGGACTATCCACATGATCAGTGCCTCTCATCATCTTATACACCTCTATCAGGTCACTTCTCATCCTCCATCACTCCAAGGAGAAAAGGCCAAGTTCACTCAACCTATTCTCATAAGACATGCTCCCCAATCCAGGCAACATCCTTGTAAATCTCCTCTGCACTCATTCTATGGCTTCCACATCCTTCCTGTAATGAGGCGACCAGAACTGAGCACAGTACTCCAAGTCGGGTCTGACCAGGGTCCTATATAGTTGTTGTGAATGCACTGAATGCTGACAAGCAGAACTGGGAGAGGAGGAATTAAATGAGCTAACTGGTTGGGCATCAGGTTTCATGAATAGCCATCTCCTAGTGTGAGCCGATATACTACTTAGTTTTATTGAATTCAATTTCAGAATTTGCCACGCTGACAGTTAAACACAGCTCCTTTAGGCTTCCATTGGGGTACAATGCCATTTGGATGAGGTTTCCATTGGGGTACAATACCTTTTAGACTGGATTTCCAGTGGGGTACAGTACCATATAGAATAGATTTCCATTGGGGTACAATACCTTTTAGACTGGATTTCCAGTGGGGTACAGTACCATATAGATTAGATTTCCAGTGGGGTACAGTACCATATAGATTAGATTTCCAGTGGGGTACAATACCTTTTAGCCTGTGTTTCCAGTGGGGTACAGTACCATATAGATTAGATTTCCATTGGGGTACAATGACATTTATAATGGGTTTGCAGTCAGGTACAGTATGATTAGGCTAGGTATCCAGAGGGCTACAATACATTTAGATTTGGTTTCCTGTGGAGTACAATAGAATTTAGATTCATTCTCCAAATATGATTGAACTCATACTACAGTTTGAGAGAGAGAAGCATTAGTCACATATAGCAGTATTGCAATGGAATAAAGGGAATTACAGAGGCATGAGAGAGGAGCTTACCCAGATGGATTGGAGGAAGATACTGGCAGGGATGACAGCAGAGGAGAGATGGTTGAGGTTTCTGTGAATAGTTTGTAAAGCGCAGGATAGATATGTTCCACAGAAGAAGTAGTTCTGAAATGGCAGGGGTAAGCAACCATGGCTGACAAAGGAGGTAAAGGACTACATAAAAGCCAAGGAAAAGGCGTATTAGGTAGCAAAAGCGAGTGAGAGGTTGGATGATTGGGAAACTTTTAAAATCCAACAAAAGGCAACTAGAAAAGCTATAAGAAGGGAAAAGATGAAATATGAGGGCAAACTAGCCAATAATAGAAAACAGCATACTAAAAGTTTTTTTTAAAATTATATAAAGAATAAAAGGGTGATAAGAGTTGATATTGGACTAATGGAAAATGAAGCTGGTGAGGTAGTAATGGGGGGACAAAGAAATGGCAGATGAACTTGTGGAAGACACGAGTAGTATGCCAAAGGTCCATGAGTGTCAGGGAGCAGGACTGAGTGCCGTTGCTGTTACAAAGGAAGAAGTGCAGACTCAAAAGGTCTTAAGGCAGTAAGTCACCTGGACAAGATAGACTACATCCCATAGTCCTTGAGGGAGGTTGCTGAAGAAAAAATAGATACACTGGTCATGATCTTTCAAGAATCACTTGATTCTGGCATGGTTGGAGGACTGGAAGATTGCAAATGTCACTCCACTCATTAAGAAAGGAGGCAAAAGAAAGGAAATTATAGGCCAGTTAGCCTAACCTCAGTGGCTGGGAAAGTGTTGGAGTTTATTATTGAGGATGAGGTTTTGGGGTACTTGGAGACTAAAGATAAAATAAGTCAAAGTCAGTATGGTTTCTGTAAAGGGAAATCTTGCCTGACAAATATGTTAGAATTATGGTCCCCTAATCTGAGGAAAAATACTCTTGCCATCGAGGGAGTTCAGAGAAGGTTCACCAGATTGATTCCTGGGATGGCGGGACTTTCATATGAAGAAAGATTGAATCAACTAGGCTTATACTCACTGGAATTTAGAAGATTGAGGGGGGATCTTACTGAAACGTATAAAATTCTAAAGGGATTGGCAGGCTAGATGCAGGAAGATTGTTTCCAATGTTGGGGAAGTCCAGAACAAGGGGTCACAGTTTAAGGATAAAGGGGAAGCCTTTTAGGACCGAGATCAGGAAAAACTTCTTCACACAGAGAGTGGTGAATCTGTGGAATTCTCTGCCACAGGAAACAGTTGAGGCCGGTTCATTGGCTATATTTAAGAGGAATTTAGATATGGCCCTTGTGGCTAAAGGGATCAGGGGGTATGGAGAGAAAGCAGGTACAGGGTTCTGAGTTGGATGATCAGCCATGATCATACTGAGTGGCGGTACAGGCTCGAAGGGCCAAATAGCCTACTCTTGCACCGATTTTCTATGTTTCTATGTAACAAGAAGGGTGGGCAAAAGGAAAGGCTGTGGATGTCATTTACTTGGATTTTCAGAAGGCAATTGATAAGGTGCCTCACATAATTCTGCTTCACAAAATAAAATCCTGTGGTGTTACAGGAAATTCAGGGCATGGATAGAGGAACAGCTGACTGGCAGGAGGCTGCAAGTGGGAATAAAGGGGGCCTTTTCTGGTTGGCTGCCAGTGACTGGTGGTGTTCCTCAGGGGTTAATATTGGGACTGCTACTTTTCACATTGTTTGTCAGTGATTTAGATATTGGAATTTATGTCTTTGTGGCAAAGTTTTTTGGATGATACAAAGTTGGATGGAGAGGTGGGTAGTGTTGAGGAAGCAATGCAATTGCAGCAGGACTTAGACAAATTCAATGACTGGGCAAAAAAGTGGCAGCAGTTTGATTGGGGCATGAGTGCGCAAGTGCATGGACGTCAGCCAGTGAGAACAGCGAGAAGAGTTTAAAAGGAGACAGCTTTATAGAGTGGCATCAGAGGAGCGGGTGATGGAGTAGAGGGGGACAGATTAAGAAGGCTTTGGCTCAAAAGGGCTTTGGCGATAATGGGTTGAGGCAAGGTAGGTTGCCTGAGTAGCATACAGACAGGATGTACGTGTGTAAGGCCGGTGTTCTGTGCTCGGTGTCAGAGTCCTGGAGACTCCCGGCCTCCCAGACAAACATATCTGCACCAAGTGTGTCGAGCTGCAGCTCCTTAGGGACCACGTTAGGGAACGGGAGATGCAGCTCAATGACCTTCATCTGGTCAGGGAATGTGAGCAGGTGATAGAGAGGAGCTGACGGGAGACAGATAAGTGGGTAACCATCAGGCGAGGGAAAGGCAGGGGTCAGAGGCTAGAGAGTACCCCTCTGGCTGTACCCCTTGACAATAAGTCTTCCTGCTTGAGTACTGTTGAGGGTGACTACCTACCTGGGGGAAGCAACAGTGGTCGTGTCTCTGGCACAGAGTCCAGCCCTGTGACTCAGAAGGGTAGGGAAAGGAAGAGAAAGGCAGTAGTGATAGGGGACTCAATGGTTAGGGGGTCGGACAGGCGATTCTGTGGATGCAGGAAAGAAACTCGGATGGTAGTTTGCCTCCCAGGTGCCAGGGTCCGGGATGTTTCTGATCACATCCAAGATATCCTGAAGTGGCAGAGTTCGGGATACATATTGGTACCAACAACAAAGGCAGGGAAAGGGAGGAGGTCCTGAAATCAGACTAAAGGGAGTTAGGAAAAAGTTGAGAAGCAGGACCACAAAGGTAGTAATCTCAGGATTACTGCCTATGCCACACGACAGTGAGAATAGGAATAGAGTGAGTTGGAGGATGAAAGCGTGGCTGAGGGATTGGAGCAGGGGACAGGGATTCAGATTTCTGGATCATTGAGACCTCTTTTGGGGTAGGAGTGACCTGTATAAAAAGGCCGGATAGCACTTGAATCCCAGCGGGACCAATATCCTGTCAGGGAGGTTTGCTAAGGCTATTAGATTTTAAACTAGAATTGCTGGGGGGTAGGAACTGAACTGAAGAGACTGGGGAAGAGGCGGTTGGCTCACAAATAGAGAAAGCTTGGAGACAGTGCGAGGGGGAGGATAGGCTGATGATCGAGAAGGGACATGCTCAGACCGATGGTTTGAGATCTCTGTGCCCTCTAAGCTGTGCACATGTGCATGTGCACATACATTTTCAACCAGCGCACAAAGGAAATTAATGTGCGCACAAAAGGTTAGTTACCTAAATTAACATAGTACAGGTTCACAATCCCTTATCTGTAATTCTGAAATCCGCAGAGCTCTGAAAACCAAAGTTCTTTCTCATGGAGTATGGAATATGTTGTAACAAGGCTTGTTTGGCATGCCAACAGCTGACGTCACTCAGGTGTGACATGGCAGCACTAGCAGAGGCCACCAGACGTCAGTTGTGGCTCAGCGCTCGTGCTGGTTACACGTGCATTTGCTGTTTGCTGATATTTTGTGTTCACTGTTGACTTTGTGTTTAATTTCACTGTGAAAATGTCAAAAACAGCTGCAGATACCGCTATGGGTAACAATGAGAAAAAGAGAAGGAAGCATTTATCATTATCAATAATGCAGAAAGTGGAGTTATTGCAGAAGCTTGATCGTGGTGTGTCTGAGTGGCGTCTTACTATAACCATATAACCATATAACAATCACAGCATGGAAATGGGCCATCTCGGCCCTCCTAGTCCGTGCTGAACTCTTAATCTCACCTAGTCCCACTTACCCGCACTCAGCCCATAACCCTCTACTCCTTTCCTGTCCATATACCTATCCAATTTTACCTTAAATGACACAACTGAACTGGCCTCTACTACTTCTACAGGAAGCTCATTCCACACAGCTATCACTCTCTGAGTAAAGAAATACCCCCTCGTGTTTCCCTTAAACTTCTGCCCCCTAACTCTCAAATCATGTCCTCTCATTTGAATCTCCCCTACTCTAAATGGAAACAGCCTATTCACGTCAACTCTATCTATCACTCTCAAAATTTTAAATACCTCGATCAAATCCCCCCTCAACCTTCTACGCTCCAATGAATAGAGACCTAACTTGTTCAACCTCTCTCTGTAACTTAAGTGCTGAAACTCAGGAAACATCCTAGTAAATCGTCTCTGCACTCCCTCTAATTTATTGATATCTTTCCTATAATTCGGTGACCAGAACTGCACATAATATTCCAAATTTGGCCTTACCAATGCCTTGTACAATTTTAACATTACATCCCAACTTCTGTACTCAATGCTCTGATTTATAAAGGCCAGCATTCCAAAAGCCTTCTTCACCACCCTATCTACATGAGACTCCACCTTCAGGGAACTATGCACTGTTATTCCTAGATCTCTCTGTTCCACTGCATTCCTCAATGCCCTACCATTTACACTGTATGTTCTATTTGGATTATTCCTGCCAAAATGTAGAACCTCACACTTCTCAGCATTAAACTCCATCTGCCAACATTCAGCCCATTCTTCTAACCGGCATAAATCTCCCTGCAAGCTTTGAAAACCCACCACATTATCGACAACACCTCCTACCTTAGTATCATTGGCATACTTACTAATCCAATTTACCACCCCATCATCCAGATCATTTATGTATATTACAAACAACATTGGGCCCAAAACAGATCCCTGAGGCACCCCGCTAGTCACCGGCCTCCATCCCGATAAACAATTATCCACCACTACTCTCTGGCATCTCCCATCTAGCCACTGTTGAATCCATTTTATTACTCCAGCATTAATACCTAACGACTGAATCTTCTTAACTAACCTTCCATGTGGAAATTTGTCAAAGGCTTTGCTGAAGTCCATATAGACTACATCCACTGCCTTACCCTCGTCAACATTCCTCGTATCTTCTTCAAAAAATTCAATAAGGTTTGTCAAACATGACCTTCCACGCACAAATCCATGCTGGCTACTCCTAATCAGATCCTGTCTATCCAGATAATTATTAATACTATCTCTAAGAATACTTTCCATTAATTTACCCACCACTGATGTCAAACTGACAGGTCTATAATTGCTAGGCTTACTTCTAGAACCCTTTTTAAACAATGGAACCACATGAGCAATACGCCAATCCTCCGGCACAATCCCCGTTTCTAATGACATCTGAAAGATCTCCGTCAGAGCTCCTGCTATCTCTACACAAACTTCCCTCAAGGTCCTGGGAAACATCCTGTCAGGATCCGGAGATTTATCCATTTTTAAATTTCTTAAAAGCGCCAGTACTTCCACCTCTTTAATTGTCATAGGTTCCAGAACTTCCTTACTTGTTTCCCACACCTTACACAATTCAATATCCTTCTCCTTAGTGAATACCGAAGAGAAGAAATCGTTCAAAATCTCTCCCATCTCCCTCGGCTCCACACATAGCTGACCACTCTGATTCTCTAAGGGGCCAATTTTATCCCTCACTATCTTCTTGCTTTTAATATAACTGTAGAAACCTTTCGGATTTACTTTCACCTTATTTGCCAAACCAACCTCGTATCTTCTTTTAGCTTTTCTAATCTCTTTCTTAAGATTCCTTTTACATTCTTTATATTCCTTGAGCAATTCCTTTACTCCATGCTGCCTATACCTATTGCAGTCATCCCTCTTTTTCCGAACCAAATTTCTAATATTCCTTGTAAACCATGGTGCTTTCAAACCTTTAACATTTCCTTTCAACCTAACAGGAACATAAAGACTCTGTACCCTCATAATTTCACCCTGAAATGACCTCCATTTCTCTATTACATCCTTCCCATAAAACAACTTGACCCAATCCACTCTCTCTAAATCCCTTCGCATCTCCACAAAGTTAGCCTTTCTCCAATCAAAAATCTCAACTCTAGGTCCTGTCCTGTCCTTCTCCATAATTATATTGAAGCTAATGCTATTGTGATCACTGGACCCGAAGTGTTCCCCAACACATACATCTGTCAGCTGACCTATCGCATTCCCTAACAGGAGATCCAACACTGCCCCACCTCTAGTCGGTACTTCTATGTATTGTTGCAAAAAACTATCCTGCACACATTTCACAAACTCTAAACCATCCAGCCCTTTTACAGAATGAGCTTCCCAGTTTACGTGTGGAAAATTAAAATCTCCCACAATCACCACCTTGTGTTTACTACAAATATCTGCTATCTCCTTACACATTTGTTCTTCCAACTCATGCTCCCCATTAGGTGTCCTATAATACACTCCTATCAGTGTTACTGCACCTTTCCCATTCCTCAACTCCACCCAAATAGCCTCCCTAGAGGAGCCCTCTAATCTATACTTCCAAAGCACCGCCATAAGATTTTCTTGGACAAGCAATGCAACACCTCCTCCTCTGGCCCCTCCTACTCTATCACACCTGAAGCAACTAAATCCAGGAATATTTAGTTGCCAATCACACCCTTCCTGCAACCATGTTTCACTAATAGCTACAACATCATAATTCCAGGTATCAATCCACGCTTTAAGCTCATCCACCTTTCTTACAATGCTCCTAGCATTAAAATAGATACATTTAAGATACTCTCCATCTCCTCCTCTCTTTCCATCCCTAACAATGCATTCAAATTTATTATCCTTTTCTTTCTTCTCCCCTACATCTTTGGGCTGAGTGCATCCCTTCTCCATCACCTGCCTTTCCTCACTCACACACTGTCTATTTACTTGCTCTACTGGTGAACTAACCTCCTCTCCCATAGTTTCCTCAAATTGATTCCCGCCTCCCCCCCCCCCATCTCACTAGTTTAAAGTCTGCCCTGGAGCCCTAGCAAACCTCCCCGCTAGGATATTGGTCCCCTTAGGATTCAAGTGTAACCCGTCCTTCTTGAACAGGTCACGCCTGCCCCAGAAGACGTCCCAATGATCCAGAAACTTGAATCCCTGCCCCCTGCTCCAATCCCACAACCACGCATTCATCCTTCACCTAATTCTATTCCTACTCTCACTGTCGCATGGCACAGGCAGTAATCCCGAGATTATTACCTTTGCGGTCCTTCTTCTTAACTGCCTTCCTAACTCCCTATACTCGCGTTTCAGGACCTCTGAAGAATATGGTGTCGGAACTACCACTGTATATGACTTAAAGAAACAGAAAGACAAGTTACTGAAATCTTATAGTGACAGTGATTACCATAAACTAATGAAAAATGAAGAAGTCTTTTAAAACATCGTCTGTCGCAGTGCTGCTTCATAACTTGAGAATCCTGTTCCTGGCCCATCAGGTACCTGTAGAGTATTTAGCTTTGTTTGCCAGATGTAATGCAACTTAACTAGAGGTAGTTGTATTTATTTAGCTTAGTTTGAATCTGTATATGTCCTAGACTATTTACGTTCTACATTTATTCCAATAAGTCATTTGCCATGTGTTTGATTCGGTTCATTTGAAGCTGTAAATTTTTATGTTTTATTGAATTTTTTTTGTTGGAAGTAAAATGTACTAGTGTATTTGTGGTCTATAAGTATCCCTCTATTTCATTTATCAGTATATTGCTCTATAAATAAACTGTAATAGTATTTGTAAAAGAACGTGGATCAGGAAAACCCAGAAGTTCTCTCTCCAGCACTCATTGTTTGAGCAAGTACAGACTTTTTTTCTTGTCATTATTCCCCAAACAATACAGTATAACAACTATTCACGTTGCATTTACATTGTATTAGGTATTATCAGTAATCTAGAGATGATTTAAAGTATACGGGAGGATGTGCACAGGTCCAGAGATCCCCCAGGTCCTAAAGTCCACCTGCACTGAGCAGATTAATTATCAATATAATTATCAATTTTGCAAAATCCAAAAAATTCTGAATTCCGAAATGCAACTGGCCCCAAAGATTTTGGATAAGGGATTGTGGACCTGTAATTAATAATTATACTTATTGAAAATTATACCACATTGGAAACCAGTCTAAATGCTGTTGTATCACACAGGAAACACAGTTGTAATAGTATTGTACCCACTGGAAACCTAGTCTACATGATATTTCACCCAACTGGATAACCAACCTAAATGGTACCCACTGCATAATCAGTTGAAATAGAATTGAACCTCACTGGAAACCCACTGGATTATACCTCACCGGAAATGTTGTCTATATGGTGTTGTACCCCACTGGAAATGTTGTCTATATGGTGTTGTACCCCACTGGAAGCTACCCTAAATGGATTGTATCTCACTGGATAACCAACCTGGTTAAGTGGTCTTGTATCCAACTGAAGATCCAGTCAAACTTCTTTTGTACCCCACTGGAAATTCAGTATAAATGGTATCCCAGCGGAAACCCAGTTTAAAAAGTTTTGCTCCCCACTGGAAACCCTGTCTATATCGTATTGTAGCCTACTGGAAACCTGGTATAAATGGTATTGTACCCCACTGGAAACTTTACCTAAATTGTGTTGAACCTCACTAGAGACTTGGCCTAAATGGTTTGTACCCCACTGTCAGAATCGGAATCATATTGTATGCCATTGAATACCTCATCTAAATGGTATTATACCCCACTGAAAAATCAGTTGAAATAGAATTGTACACCAATGGAAACCCAGTCTAAATGGCATTGTACCCTACTGGAAATGTCTGTCTGGTGTTGTACTCCAATGGAAACTTTCTCCATACAGTGGTGTAACCCACAAAAAGCATAATCTAACTGGCATTGTACCCCACTAGAAACTCAGTTCACATTGTATTGTTCCCCACTGGATGCCCAGCTGAAATAATATTGTATCCCACTGGATAACCAATCTGAATGGTTTTGAACTTCACTGGGAACCCATTTAAAATGACTTTAAAATGATCCAACTGGAAACACAATATAAATGGTATTGTACCCACTGGAAACGCAGTTTAAATGGCATTTTATCCCAGTGGGAACCTAATCTAAGTGATATTGTACCCCACAGGAAAACCAGTTGATATAGTATTAGACCCCAGTGGAAGCCCAGAGTAAATGGCATGCATTCTCGATATAGCATTGTACCCTATTGGATATGCAATCTGATGCTATACTAGCCACTAAGTTTAAATGGCACTGTACCCTACTAGATAACCAATCCAAATAGTATTGAACCCCACTTGAAACCTAGTCTAACTGGTATTGAACCCCACTGGAAACACAGTCTAAATGTTGTTGAATAACACAGGAAACCCAGTCATAATAGTATTGTACTCAACGGGCAACCCATTCTAACTGGCAACGTGCCCCACTGGAAACATTGTCTATAAGGTGTTATACCCTGTTGGATGCATACACAGTATGGTATTATATCCTGCTGGATAACCAACTTGAATGGTATTGAACCCCACTGGAAACCATATATAAATTGCATTATACTCCACTGGAAATCCAGTTTAAATTGTATTGTACCCAACTCGAAATCCAGTCTAGATCATATTGTACCCCACTAGGAACCTTGTGTATATGATACTACAGGTGCTTCCCCTCTTACAAAAGTAGAGTATTCCTATGAAATTTTTCTTATGCTAAAATGGCGTAAAGCGAAGAACCATTCACTTATATGGGAAAAAATTTCGTAAAAGCGAAAATCCTCTTTGTAATGCAAAAACAGGTTACTAATGTAGGTCTTTTGTAAAAGTGAAGTGGCATAAAGTGAACATTCGTACAGCGGGGGACACCTGTATATCCAACTGAATACCCAGTGTAAGTGGCATTCTAACCCACTGGATAACCAATCTAAATTGTTTTGTACCCAACTGGAAACCATATCTAGATTGTGTTGAACCCCACAGGAAACTAGGTCTAAATGATATTGTACCCCCACTAAAATGGAATGGTATTGTACTCCACTGGATCCCTAGTCTAAATAGTATTGCACCCCAGTAGAAAATCAGTTGAAAGAGTATTGTACCCCACTGGAAACCCAGACTAAATGCATTTTACCGCACCTGAAACATTGTCTATATGGTGCTGTACCCCACTGGAAGCTACACTAAATGACATTTTACCCCACAGTATAGTAATTTGAATGTATTGAACCCCACTGTAAACTACAAACATAAATATAAATCATATTCTACCCCATTGGAAACCCTGTTTAAATTGTATTCTACCCAATGGAAACCCAGTCTAAATCATATTGTACCCCACTGGAAATGTTGTCTATATGGTGTTACACACCACTGAAACCATACATAAACTTGCATTGTATTCCACTAGATAACCAATCTGAGTGGTATTGAGCCCACTGGAAATTGAATATACAGTAAGTCGTATTGTACCCACTGGAAACACAGCTTAAATTGTAGCCCACTAGGAAGTTGGTCCATATGCCATTGTACCCAACTGAATACCGAATCTAAATGGTATTGTGACCCACTGGATAACCAGTCTGAATGGTATTGAATTTCACTGGAACCCAAATGTAAAAACTATTGGATCCCACTGGAAGCACAGGTTAATTTGATTGTACTTCACTGAAGACCCTGTCTAAAACGTACTGAACTCCACTGGAAACCCTTTCTAAATGGTATTGCACCACACCCGGAATCTTGCCTATATGGTATGGCACCTAACTGAATACCGAATCCAAACAATACTGTACCACACTGGAAGCTTAGCCTAAATGGTGTCATACCCCATGGGAAACCCAGTCCAAAATGGTATCATACCCCACTGGAAACCCAGAGTGAATGAAGCTGTACCCCACTTGGAAGCATACTCTTAATGATGGTGTACCCCAGTGGATCTGCAATCTAAATGATAATAGGCTCCTAGAGTAAATGGTACTGTACCCTACTAGATAACCAATCTAAATGGTATTGTGCACCAACGGAAACCCACACTAAATGACATTATAACACATTGTAAACCAAATCTAAATAATATTGCACCACACTGAAAACCTTGTCTGTGTGGTTTTGCACAAAAGCTCAATGGCTCAGATGGTTTTTGAACTTTGGTATGAGTCCCCAAATCCTAAAGCCTTTCTACAGGAGCATATTGAGAGCATCCTGACTGGCTGTATCACTGCCTGGTTTAGGAACTGTACCTCCCTTAATCACAGGATTCTGCAAAGAATGGTGCTGACAGACCAGAGCACCTGTACTTTCCATGATTCAGGACACTTACAAAGACAGGTGTGTCAAAATGGCCCGAAGGACCATTGGGGACCTGAGTCATCCCAACAACAAACTTTCAGTTGCTACCATCTGGGAAACGGTACCACAGCATTAAAGCCAAAACAAACAAGCTCTGGGACAGTTTCTTATACAGGGCCATCAGACTGATTAATTCACGCTGATACAATTGTATTTATATGCTAAATTGACTGTCCTGTTGTACATACTATTTATTAAAATTACTATAAATCGCACATTGCACATTAAGTCAGAAACATAATGTAAAGATTTTATCCTCGTGGATGTGAAGAATATAAGTAATAAATTCAATTCATTTCAATATTCAACAGGATAACCATTCTAAATAATATTGTTCCATCCTGAAAATTTAGTGTAAATGGTATTGTATCCCAGTGTAAACTTAGTCTAAATGGCTTTGTACCCAGGGGAAACATACTCAAAAGAGTATTATACACCACTGGAAATGTTATTATAGCCCACTGAAAGTCCAGTCTCAATGATATTGTACTCCTCTGGATAACCAATCTGAATGGCATTGTACCCCACCAGAAACTCAGTTGAAATTGCATTGTACCCCACTAGAAACCCAGTCTAAATTGCACTGTACCCCACTAGAAACTGTCTAAATGATATTCTACCACACTGGAAACCTATTCTAAATGGTATTGTATCCCACTCAATAACCAACTTGAATGGTATTGAACCTCACTGGAAAATAAATGTAAATCATATTGTACCCGAATGTAAACACAGTCTAAATGACAACCTACCACATTGGAAACCCTGCATTGTTGGCATTCTGTTGAAGGGTTTCGGCCTGAAACGTCATCACTACCTCCTCCCATAGATACTGTCTGTCCTGCTGAGTTCTGCCAGCATTTTGTGTTTTTGCAATATAATTAGTACTGGGTTTCCAATTGGGTTTAATACCCTCAACATCAAGGAGGCATTTGACCGAGTATGGCATCAAGGTGCCCTAGCTAAAATGGAGTCAATGGGAGTTAGGAGGAAAGCCCTCCTCTGATTGGAATCATACCTGACACAAAGGAAGATGCTTGTGGTGGTTGGAGGTCAATCATCTCATTCTCAGGACAACACTGCAGGAGTTCCTTAGGGAAGTGTCCTAGGACCAACCATCTTCAGCTACTTCATCGATGACCTTCCTTCCATCATGAGGTCAGAAGTAGGGATGTTTGCAGATGACCGCACAATGTCCTGCACCATTTGTGACTCCTCAGAAAGTGAAGCAGCTCAGACCCAAATGCAGGAGGACCTGGACAATACCCAGGTTTGGGCTGACAAGTGGCAAGTAACAGTCTAGCCATGCAAGTACCAGGCAATAGCTATCTCCAACAAGAGAGGCTCTAATCATCGTCCTTCGACATTCAGAGGCATCACCATCACTGAATCCCCTACTATCAACATCCTGGGGTTGCCATTGACCGGAAACTGAACTGGTCTAGCCACATAACACTGTGGCTACCAGAGCAGGTCAAAGGCTAGGAATCCTGCGGTGTGTAACTCACCTCCTGACTCCCCAAAGCCTGTCCACCATCTACAAGGCTCAGGTCAGGAGTGTAATGGAATACTCGCCACTCGCCTGGATGAGTGCAGCTCCATCAACACTCAAGAAGCTTGACACCATCCAGTACAAGGCAGTCCATTTGATTGTTCCCCCTTCCACATGCATCCAATCCCTCCACCATCAACAAACAGTTGCAGCAGTGAGTACTATCTATAAGATGCACTGTAACAACACACCAAAGTTCCTAATGCAGTACCTTCCAAACCCACGACCACTACCATCTAGAATGACAAGAACAGCAAATACCTGAGAACCTCACCACTTGGAAATCCCCCAAGTCACTCACCAAGCTGACTTGGAAACATATCACTGTTCCTTCATTGTCACTGGGTGAAAATCATGGAATTCCCTCCCTAACAGCACTGTGGGTGTACCTACACCTCAGGGACTGCAGCGGTTCAAGAAGACAGCTCATCACCACCTTCTCAAGGGCCACTAAGGATTCTTAATAAACGCTGGCTTGGCTGGCGATGCTCACATCCTGTAAATTAATAAATTAAAAAACTTTATTGAGGCCAATCAATTTTTGGTGGTTTTCAATGAGATCCCCCCCCCTTCTTCTAATTTCCAGTGAGTACAGCCACAGAGCCATCAAATGGTTCTGTACGCATTCTCTTTAAGTGGGGTGGAGGCAAGTTTAAACAAATGAATATAATACATTTGCACAAACACGAGAAAATCTGCAGATGCTGGAAATCCAAGTAACACGCACAAAATGCTGGATGAACTCAGCAGGCCGGGCAGCATCTATGGAAAAAAGTACAGTCGATGGTTCGGAACAAGAATCTTCATTATTTGCATGCACTTGTACACATCTCATGTTTAATTGATTCCTGAGAATACCTGTCGCCCATAACTGGGAAACTGTTCTCTCTCTGTTGTCTCAATACCATGGTTATAAGATCTTAAGGATTCCCAGTGTGCTTGCAGTGTGACATTTCATAATTCTCACATGTGCTGATGTGTGACATCTTTGAATAGAAAATATAAATTAGTTCTAAATTGAAGTTAGGTGTCCTAAACTCACTTGACTGCGTCAATTCATCGTGACGTAAAGAGGCTGAATGCCATCCACAACAAAGCAGTTCCACATGATGGCATCTGATCTAACACCCTGAACATTCCCGCCGCTCCCCATCAGCACTTAGCAATTGCTTTCTATGTGCCAATGGAGGCGAATGCATAGATAGCTGCCACACTGTCCTTGACAGATGGGGTCAAGGTCCAGTGGCATGGAGTGCAAGTTGACTGGGGACCTTCATTGCTGCAGCCTGCCTCACTTTCACTGACTTTGCGAGGATCATTATCTTCTGCAAGCTCCACCAAAGTGCATGACCATGCATTTTCCAACATTGTATTTGATTTGCCACTTTCTTGCCCATTCTCCTAATCTGTGTGAGTCCTTTGGCATCTTACCTGTTTCCTCAACACTACCTGCCCTTCCACCAATCTTCATATCATCTGCAAACTTGGCAACAAAGCCATCTATTCCATCATCTACATCATTGATATACAGCAAAAAAAGAAGTTGTCCCAACTTTGACACCTGCAGAACACCACTAGTCACTGGCAGCCAACCAGAAAAGGATTCTTTTATTCCCACTCATTACCTCCTACTAATCAGCCAACACACTAACCATGCCATTAACTTTCCTGTAATACCAGGTGCCTCATGTGTGGCACCTTGTCAAAGGCCTTCTGAAAGTCCAAATGTACAACACCTGCTGCATCCCCTTTATCTATCCTACTTGTAATCTCCTCAGAGAATTCCAACAGGTTCATCAGGCAAGATTTTCCCTGAAGGAAACCATGCTGACTTTGTCCTATCTTGTCCTATGACACTAAGTACTCCATCACCTCATCCTTAACAATTGACTCCAACATCTTCTCAACCACTGAGGTCAGGCTAACTGGTCTATAATTTCCTTTCTACTGCTTCTCTCCTTTCTTAAAGCATAGAGTGACATTTGCAATTTTCCAGTACTCTGGCACCATGCCAGAGTCCAATGATTTTTGAAAGATCATTACTAATGCCTTCACAAGTTCTGTCGCTACCTCTTTCAGAACCCTAGCAATTCATCTGGTCTGGGTAACTTATAAACCCTGAGCTTTCTTAGCTTTCAGCTTTTTTAGCACCTTCTCCCTTGTAATGGTAATTGCACTGACTTCTGTCCCCTCACATCCTCTGCACCTGGCACACTGCAAGTGTCTTCCACAGAGAAGACTGAAGCCTGCCATCTCCTTGTCCCCCGTTATTAATTATCTGGCCTCATTTTCAAGCGGTCCTATATCCACACTCATCTCTCGATTTTTATATACTTAAAGAAGCTTTGTCCATCCACTTTGATATTGTTTGCTAGATTGCTTTCATATTTCATCTTTCCCTTCTTAATGATTCTTTTCATTGGTTTCTCTAGGTTTTAAAAAGTTTCCCAATTCTCTGCCTTCCTGCTAATTTTTGCTTTTTTGCTCTCTCTCTCTCTCTCTCTCTCTCTCACACACACACACACACACACACACACACACACACACACACACACACACACACACACACATTTCCTTTATGGTTTTTGGGGACAGACACTGGGCATACATCATAGAGCACATTTACAATGAGAACTGCCAGCAGAGCAGCATCCATCATTAAGGACTCCCAACATCCAAGCCATAATCTCTTCTCAATGTTGTTATTGGACAGGAAGGAAGTCAGGATGCTTAGGACTCACACCACCATGTTCAGAAACAACTATTACCCTTCAAACAGCAGGCTCTTGAACCAGCATGAATAACTGCACTCACCTCGAATCTGAACTGATTCCACAATCTATCAACTCACTTTCAAGAACTCCCCAACTCAGTATTACTTATTTACTTGTTTATTATTTACACAATTTGTCTCCTTTTACTCATTGGTTTCTCAAGTGCCTTCAACACCACCATTGCTGGGGGAGAAGCTCTGTTCAATGCAGATTGGCACTTCCATTGTATCCTGAATACTGGACTATCTGACTGGCAGACCTGGCTTCAGAGCTGTGTGTCAGACATGACTATAAGCAACACTGGGGCCCCACAGGGGATTGTATTGGCTCTCTTCCTGTTTACCCTGTATACCTCAGACTTCAGATACAACACTGAATCATGTCATCTGCAGAAATTCTCTGATGACTCAGTAATAATTGGGTGTATAAAGGGAAGACAGGAGGATGAATACAGGGCCTGGTGGAGGATTTTGTCAAATAAGAACATAAGACCATAAGTCATAGGAGCAGCATCACACCATCTGGCCCATAGAGTCTGCTCCACCATTCAATCATGGATGATCCTTTTTTAAATTTTCTCCTCAACCTCAGTTCCTACCCTTCTCCCTGTAATCTTTGATGCCATGTCTAATCGAGAACCTATCAATCTCTGTCTTAACTACATGCAATGACCTGGCCTCCACAGCTGCCAATGGCACCAACTTCCACAAATTCACTACCCTTTAGCTGAAGAAACTTCTCCACATCTCTATTTCGAAAGGGTGCTCCTCTATCCCGAGGCTGTGCCCTCTTGACCTAGACTCCCACCATGGAAAACATTCTTTCCACATCTACTCTGTCCAGGCCTTTTAACAGTCAAATGGTTTCAATGAGATTCCCCCTCATCCTTCTGAATTCCAGTGAGTACAGACCCAAAGCCTCCAAACGTTCCTCATATGATAACCCTTTCATTCCTGGAATCATGCTTGGGAACCACAAGGGTAAGAAAGACCTCATATTATGAAAATAATCGGCACGTTTATTTCTACTACCAAAGTGCATGATCATGCATTTTCCAACATTGTACTTCATTTGCCACTTTCTTGCCCATTCTCCTAATCTGTCAAAGTTCTTCCACATCCTACCTGTTTCTTCAGCACTAACTGCCCCTTCACCAATCTTCATATCATCTGCAAACCTGGCAACAAAGCCATCTATTTCATCATCTGAATCATTTATATACAGCATAAGAAGAAGTGGTCCCAACACTGACCCCTACAGAAATGGTGCAAGCTGAATTATCTACAGCTCAATGTCAGTAAGACAAAGGAGATGGTGATGGGCTTCAAGAAGACTAAGCCAGCACTGCTTCCTGTTACTATTGATAGTGAGACCGTGGATGTGGAATACACCTACAAGTACCTGGGAGTGTGCCTGAACAACAGACTTGGGTGGAACAGATGGACCAGAGTTGCCTCTACCTCCTGAGGAGGTTGAAGTACCTTGGAGTATGCAGGCCACTCCTTCTCATGTTCTACCAGTCTGTTGTCACTAGTACAACCTTCCATGCAGTGGTTTGCCGGGAAAATGGCATCAACATGGGTGATGCCAATAGGCTCAGTAAACTGATAAGAAAGGCTGGCTCTGTTGTAGGAGTCAGACTGGACACACTGGAGGCTGTGGTAGAACAAAAGACCCTACGGAAAATCCTGGCAATTCTGGAGAATGTTTCTCACCCTCTCTCCGCATGCAACCTTGGCTGAACAGAAGAGCATTTTCAGTAATGGACTAAGACAACTGCGCTGCTCCAAAGAACGCGAAATGAGGTCTTTCTTACCCTTAGTCATTATAACCATATAACAATCACAGCACAGAAACAGGCCATCTCGGCCCTCCTAGTCCGTGCCTTTATCTTTACCTAGTCCCACCTACTCACACTCAGCCCATAACCCTCCACTCCTTTCCTGTCCATATACCTATCCAATTTTACCTTAAATGACACAACTGAACTGGCCTCTACTACTTCTACAGGAAGCTCATTTCACACAGCTTTCACTCTCTGAATAAAGAAATACCCCCTCGTGTTTCCCTTAAACTTTTGCCCCCTAACTCTCAAATCATGTCCTCTCGTTTGAATCTCCCCTACTCTAAATGGAAACAGCCTATTCACGTCAACTCTATCTATCTCTCTCAAAATTTTAAATACCTCGATCAAATCCCCCCTCAACCTTCTACGCTCCAATGAATAGAGACCTAACTTTTCAACCTTTCTCTGTAACTTAAGTGCTGAAACCCAGGTAACATTCTAGTAAATAGTCTCTGCACTCTCTCTAATTTATTGATATCTTTCCTATAATTCGGTGACCAGAACTGTACACAATATTCCAAATTTGGCCTTACCAATGCCTTGTACAATTTTAACATTACATCCCAACTTCTGTACTCAATGCTCTGATTTATAAAGGCCAGCATTCCAAAAGCCTTCTTCACTACCCTATCTACATGAGACTCCACCTTCAGGGAACTATGCACTGTTATTCCTAGATCTCTCTGTTCCACTGCATTCCTCAATGCCCTACCATTTACACTGTATGTTCTATTTGGATTATTCCTGCCAAAATGTAGAACCTCACACTTCTCAGCATTAAACTCCATCTGCCAACGTTCAGCCCATTCTTCTAACTGGCATAAATCTCCCTGCAAGCTTTGAAAACCCACCTCAATATCCACAACACCTCCTACCTTAGTATCATCGGAATACTTACTAATCCAATTTTGCACCCCAGCATCCAGATCATTTATGTATATTACAAACAACATTGGGCCCAAAACAGATCCCTGAGGCACCCCGCCAGTCACCAGCCTCCATCCTGATAAACAATTATCCACCACTACTCTCTGGCATCTCCCATCTAGCCACTGTTGAATCCATTTTATTACTCCAGCATTAATACCTAACGACTGAACCTTCTTAACTAACCTTCCATGTGGAACTTCGTCAAAGGCAAGTGTTCTATATTATGCTCTATAATGAATCAACCTATAGCTGGGAAGTGATACCCCCCACCCTGTTAGACTGTTATTTTAACCCTTCTTTAAGCTCTGTTTAGCTCTGTTTACCACACCCTGCTATCACAGACACTCTGTGCAATACTACCATCACTTCATATCTGGATGGTGTGAATGTGAACCCAATACTGTAGAGTATTACAGTATTAGAGTATTAGAGCATTACTGTCTGATCAATGTGAGCCTGGAAATCTTGTAATTTTTGACTTGTAAATCTTGTACAACTTATTTTAAAGTAACCTTTATATTCTTTTTACTTCTCTCCTAATACTTGTACATCTGTGCACTTGTATTGCTACTGTGACACTGTAATTTCCTTCGGACTCAATGAAGTATCTATCGGTTGTTTTTCAGTCTTTGTTGATGTATAACTTTACATCAGTTCTATTATATTCCTGAAAATGGCTGCAAAACAATGAATCTCAGAGTAGTATGTGGTGACATTTACATATGTTAATAACCCCAAATTTACTTTGACTTTGAGCTTTGGAACTCCCAGCCCAAAGGCAGAACCCTCACTAAAAGGGAGCAGGAGTTTGAGTGTGCTCCATGATATATAAAGCATTTAGACAGACTCATGAACAGGTAGGGGAATGGAAGGATGCAGTCATTGGGACTAGTTTCAATTGACAACAGGGTCAACACAGATCTTGTGTCCGTTCCTGGGCTATACTCTTCTGTGTTCTATATGAGGCTGTAGTTTGACCTGATCCAAGAGGCAATATAAACCTGGGATTGAATATGCAAAATCCTGAAAGGTATCATTGAAGCCACAATTTGCCTGTTAAAGAGGGCAAAGTTCTCCTCAGTGAGCTTGGACTAACATTCCAGTGCATTCACTGTAGCATCTGCCAGGGATGGTGGTGGAGGCCATACATATCAGACACATTTAAGAGACTCTTAGATAGGCACATTGATGAAAATGGAAGGCTTTTTGGGAGAGAAAGATTAGCTTGTTCTTAGAGGTGAGTAGGTTACTAGTTTGGCACAACATCTTCAGCACTGTTCAAAGATCTATAAGACTGTAAGACATGGGAGCAGTATTAAGCCATTCGGTCCATTGGGGCTGATCCGCCAGTCAATCATGTCTGACTCGTGTTCCTCTCAACCTGACACATGACTGGACCCAAGCAATAATTGTGTCTGAGCACGTTGTCCCAGACCAGGGAATTCTTCATCGTTTTATACATTCCAACAAGCACAAAAATCATGGAGAAACACACACTGGAGGGATTCCATCGATCAAGGTTCAAGATTCAAGATTGTTTAATGTCATTTCCAGAAAGCATGTAAAAGAAAACAAAATAATTGTTACTCTGGGTATGAAACACAACAAGGTAAAGACACAATAGTAATAGTAACAATGAAAAATAAACATGTAAGTACATAAGATAGCTGATATACATAGATAGATTGTATGTCCACAAAATGATGCTAAGCACAGGAGTGTCTGTACATAAGGTGACTCTGACAGGAAATGATAAAGTAGTGGAGGTGGGGGGGTATGGAGAGGTGGGTTAGTGGGTGATGATGGGAATAAGCAGTCAACCTTTTGGGCTGAGGACCTTCACTATTCATAAGGTTGTGGAGTACTGGGATGGTAGAGATAACATTTTCAGAGCCTTTTTTTCATACTAAACACTGTTGAATTAACAGAACAACCACCTCATAAGGATAATGAATCTAAATCGAACCTGCATCTCCTCCAGTTCATAATCAGCAGACAAACGGCAGACACGACAAATGGGGATCAGTTCACGGACCTTTAGATAAAACTGTGGGGGTGTGGAATTAATGGAAGGAATGATTTGAATTGTACATGATGAATATTTCGTCCATTTTTCTACTTGAACAAACGGATGAAATTAAGTATGCTGTCGCTTGGTTGAGCTGTAACAGTGGCTCTGCATCACTTACTGATATGCAGCTTTCTTAAGGGGATTAAGACCTGTATTAAAGTTCTAAACAGTGATAATTACTGCTGCTGAATGACCTACACAGGCTGCATTACCAAGTCACTCATAAAACAACGTGCTGCATAAACAAACAAGGGTCTGCTACAAAAGTGGCGTGTTGCCATGGGGAGAGCTCTACGTATTCTTTTAAAACTCTACAGAGTAATATTTAAAAGAATATTTACTTGGAAATCTTGTTTCCAATACTTTTATTCAAAGCGGAACATGTTAGCTTCTGATCCTTTTCTACTTTTGTTAAGTCTGATCGACACAAAAACAGCAGCTGTACATGTGGAATACAGATAGACAGATAATTGCATTCCACATGCATTACACACTCACTGTGACCTGCCTTTGAAGCAGGTCAGGCTGGGCTGCCTTATGTTGCACTCCTCCTTGTGATCACATACAAAAATGATAAAGGTTGCATTTCTATGGTGCCGTCATCACCACAGGATGTCCAAATCCAGTGAAGTAACATGGAACGTAGAACTCTGCAGTACAGTACAGGTTCTTTGGCCCACAATGCTCATCCAACCTTTTAACCTACTCTGAAATCAATCTGACCCTTTCATCAAACCTTGCCCTCTATTTCTCTAGGTTGACCATGCATGTTGCGTCTTAGCTGTCTACATGATATACAAGCCAGGGCAGTACAACATGGAGAGCAAGCCATTGCCCATGGAGCAGGCTCCCCTCTCCACACAGCTGGTGAATCCAAAGGGACAGCAAAGATTGATACAGTTTTGCACCAGTGGCATCGCAGGGGTTACCAGTCAATGTTGAATTTAATGTAGAATTGTCTTAGGGACTCCAGCTCTGGATTTTCCCATGAGAGGGTATAAGCACTAGGCAGCAGAGGCTTGATATGAGAGTTTTCTTTCAGTTAGATGAGTTGCCAACCATGGATTACGAGAACCATCGATGTGAAGATCTATAAATGTCCCTAACATATCTTCCTCTACCACCACCCCTGGTAGTGAGCTCTATCCACCCCCTACTCTCTGTGTAAAAAAACTTAGCTCTGATATCTCTTCATATTTTCCTTCAATCACCTTAATATTATGCCCTGTCACATTTGCTATTTTTGCCCTTGCAAATAGCCTTTAGCTGCTTGCTCTACCTCTGCCTCTTATCATCTTGTATACCTATATCAAATCACCTCTCATCCTTCTTCACCCAAAGAGAAAAAGCCCTAGCTCACTCAGCCTATCCTCATATGATATGTTGTCTAATCCAGGTAGCATCCTGGTAAGCTTCCTCTGCATCCTCTCTAACGCTACCACCTTTTTCTTACAAAAGGAAGACTATGAGAATGATTCCAGGATGAAAGAGTTAACCTGTGAGTAGCTCTGGGATTGTACTTGCTGGAGTTAGAAGAATGCAGGGGATCTCAATGAAACCTATCGAATATTGAAAGGCCTAGATATTGGACCACTGGGAAAGGATGCTGGAGAGGTAGAAATGGGGGACAAGGAAATGGCAGGTGAACTTAGTAAGTATCTTGCATCAGTGTTCACTGTGGAATGCCAGAAGTTTGAGAGTGTCCGGTGCAGAACTGAGTGCACTTGCTGTTACTCGGAGGATGGACCAGACGATCTACACCTCAGGGTTCTAAAAGAGGTTATGGAGGCATTAGTAATGATCTTTCAAGAATCACTAGATTCTGGAATGGTTCTAGAGGACTGGAAAATTACAAATGTCACTCCACTCTTCAAGAGAGAGGCAGAAGAAGGAAAATTATAGGCTAGTGTAACGTACCCCATAACTGGGTCACTTACCAGCAAAGATAGAGAGGTCCGTTGAAGTCTGATGGTACTATTTTTGACAGTATTTATTGATAAAAATACACAAAAATAATATCAATGCAAACATACAGATAATATACGTTGTCGATACTAAATCTAAAAAGCGCGGGTATAATAATAATAATCAATAAGAAATAGCTCTTTCGTTGTCTAGGGGATAATGTATTGTCCGATGGAAATATAAAAGTCATTAGCTCATTCAGGCTGTAGCCTTTGGTTGGAGTCAAGAGAGACAGATATTTAAACTTGCCAGCTTTTCCTTTTTACGATGTCGATCCTTCGAGAGTTCCGTTTTTGTAGTTGGTCCCATATCTAAGCCGTTCCGTGGACGCCTGCCAATTCCTAGGCCAAGGAAAAGGACGCACGCGAGCCCCACTGGCTGTCGCTATTAAACGCTGTCATGGGATTTCTAGCGTTTCTCCGGGTGCGTCTCCAGGGGCCATTCCCCAGACCCTCTTTTATCCCCACTCACGGGGTCTCAGATGTCACTCAGGGTGGAATGATGTCATCCCCCAACCAGCCCACGTTGCCTGAGGGCTTCCATGAAGCACAGTACTCAATACACAATTCCGTCACCAAGAGACAATGACCTTTTCCGTGGCTTTGTATCGCTGAGGGCCAGGACATTCCAAACGTCTCTCTCTCATTTCCTGGGTCTCCTGCCCTGACTTAATAGCGATCTTACAATTCTCAAAAAGGAGGGGGGTGCAGACGTAACACTAGTTAGCCTGACTTCAGTCGTTGGGAAGATGTTGGAGTCAATTGTTAAGGGTGAGGTCTTGGGTTACTTAGAGGCACATAACAAAATAGGCCTAAGTCAGGATGATTTCGAGTATTGTGAGCAGTTCAGGGCTGCTTATCAATAAGAAAGGATATGCTGACATTGGAGACGGTTCAGAGGAGATTCATGAGAATAATTTCAGGAATGAAAGGGTTATCATATGAGCAGTGATTAAAGGGCCCTGGGCTTGTACTCACCTGAATTTAGAAGAATGAGGGAGAATTTCATTGAAACCTGTCAAATGTTGAAAGGCTTAGATAGAGTGGATGTGGAGAGGATGTTTCCTTTGGTGGGGAGTCTAGGGCTGGAGGGCACAGCCTCAGAATTAGAGTGACAACTATTGAGGAAGAATTTCTTTAGCCAGAAGATGGTGAATCTGTAGAATTCATTGCACCAAGAGGCTCTGGATTAGTCAGGACGTGAAAGGTTGTGGGGAGAAGGCAGGAGAGTAGGGTTGAGAGTCATGATGAAATGGCGGAACAGACTCAATGAGCCAAATGGCCTAAATCTGCTCCTTTGTCTTTAGCCTTATGATCTATAGATAGAGTGGATGTGGAGAAGATATTTCCTATAGTGGGTGAATCCAGAACCAGAGGACACAGTCTAAGTATAAGGATGTTCCTTTAGAACAGAGATGAGGAGGAATTTCTTCAGTCAGAGGGCAGTGAATCCATGGAATTGATTACTACAGATGCCTGTGAAGGCCAAGTCATTGAATATATTTAAAAAAGAGGTTGATAGGATCTTAATTTGTTAGGGCATCAAAGATTACAGGTTAAAGGCAGAAGATTGGGGTTGAGAAGAACAGGATTGAGAGATATAATAAATCAGCCATGATGGAATGTAAGAGTAGACTCGATGGGCCGAGTGGCCTAATTCTGCTCCTATGTCCTATGGTCTTATGGTCATAATCTGGAGATTTCTATTTTTGAGGTCCTGCTTTTGAGCTCATTTCCTACATTCCCTACATTTTACCTGAAGGATCACATCCCTCTGTCATTCTCTCTCATTCTCTGTCACTGGTCATGATGTGGACCTTAACCTCTGGCTGTCCCCTCTTAGATGTTCTGTAGCTGCAGGGTGACCCTAGCTGTATCAAGGTAATGTAGTATCCTGGAATTATGTTGACTTTGCACTAAAATGGATCTTTTCCCTTCTGATTGTGTTTTCTTCTTGTCAAAATTGTTTATCATTTCTGTTTATTTTATGTTTTTTATTGTGAATGCTGTGTACATAAGATGCTGATGTCTGTGATATTGCTGCATTGCATTTGGCCATACATGTGCGTAGTGCAGTACAGCAGAAACACCTGAGATTCTGCAGATCCAGAGTAACAGAAGCGTCTCAGCCTGAAATGTTAGTTCTATAGAAGAATTCCTCCAGCAGTTTGTGTATGCTGTACCACAGCTCTTTCAGCCCATAATACTGTGCTGATTTTTAACCTGCTCTAAAATCGATCTAACCCTTGCCTCCCACATAGTCCTCCATTTTTCTTTCATCCATGTGCCTATCTAAGAGTCTCTTAAATGACCCTAATACACCTACCTCTACCGTCACTCCAATAAAATTCTCATATGCCTAAGCACAAGCAGCCACCACATGGTCCCCGACAGAGAAAGGGCCAGAATCCAGTGGCATGGAGACCAAGATGACTGATGTCTTGATAGTGGGTAGGTGATGTTGGTGACGTGTTGATCAGTTTTAACTTCCGTTGTTGAGTTTTCCTATACACTGCAGAGTGGTTTCCATACTATCCAGTGATGAAACATGCTCGGATGCTCTCTACTGTGCATCTGTAGAAGGGCATGAGTTTTCTATGTTCATGTCAGAGGGTACTGAAGATAAATTCATACCGCACAGGCTGTCGATATATCTACTGGCGTAAAATAGACAGGGAACTTACAAATAAAATAAAGAAAAAGGTCAGCATAATGTCATGGGTTGAAGGGCCTGTATTGTGCCATACTGTTCTATATTAAATTGATGATGAGGTGGGTAAGTTACAGCTCACTGACAGGCTCTGTTCATTTGGTTCAGATCAGAGACAGTACATTATAATGGCCACTGCTGGATGCTAACCTATTCACAGTGACAAAGCCTCAGCAGCACGATATCGATTACCAGAGTAACGTGGAATATTGATGTGACTATTTGAGCTCTCAACAGGATATATTTTATCACTATCTCCAGTAAATTAATACCACACTTATGCATTCAATTCCAAATAAAAACAATGGAGTTTCATGATACAGGCATTTATATGACAGATTGCTTGTGCTGTTTAACCCTGGAGTGAACCTAATGTTGTAACTACCCCAAAATCATAGAAGCACATGCAGCAACAGGGCCTTCCCAAGCTACTCAAAAGTCTGGACTTTCAGAAGGTGGTACAGAGTAAATGAATCAGGTTCAAAGTAAATTTATTATCAAAGTACATATATGCTACCATATACAATCCTGAGTTTCATTTTCTTCTGTGCATTCTCAATAATAACCATAATAGAATCAATTTAAGACCTCACCAAATGGGTGTTCAACCAGCGTGCTATCTCCTTTGATTCAGGAGCCTGCTGGTTGAATTGTAATAACTGCTCCTGAACCTGATGGTGTGAGTCCTGATGCTCTTGTACCTCCTTCCTGATGTCAGCAGCAAGAAGAGAGCATGACCTGGGTGGTGGTGGTCCCTGATGATGGATGCTGCTTTCCTATGACACTGCTCCATGTAGATCTGCTCAATGGTGGGGAAGGCTTTACTCATGATGGACTGGACTGTATCCATTACTTTTTGTAGAATTTTCCCTTCAAGTGCATTGGTGTTTCCATACCAGGCTGTGATGCAGCCACTCTCCACTACACATCTATAGAAGTTTGTCAAGTTTTAGATGTCATGCCAAATCTTCACAAACTTATAAGGAAGTAAACGTACTGCCATACTTTCTTCATAATTGCATTTATGTGCTGGGTCCATCACAGGTCCTCTGAATAACACCGAGGAATTTCAAGTTGCTGGTCCTCTCCACCTCTGATCCCTTGATGAGGACTGGCTCATGGACCTCTGCTTTCTTCTTCCTGAAGTCAATAGTCAGCTCCTTGGTCTTGATGACATTGAGAGAGATCATAAGGCCATAAGATATAGGAGCAGAATTAGGCCATTTGACCCATCGTCTCCTATGCCATTTCATAAAGGCTGACCCATTTCCCTCTGAGCCCCATTCATCTGCCTTTCCCCATATCCCTTCATGCCTTGAGTAATCAAGAATCTATCAACCTCTGCCTTAAATGTACCTATTGACTTGATCCTCAACAGCTGCCTGTGGCAACAAATTTCACAGATGGACCACTCTTTGGCAAAAAAAATTCCTCCTGTCTGTTCAGCCTCCATTCTGAGGCCATGTTCTTTAGTCTTAGGCTCCCCCACCATAGGAAACATCCTCTCCAAATCTATTCTAACGAGCCCCTTTCAATATTTGATGGGTTTCAATGAGGTCCTCCTTGTTCTTCTGAATTCTAGTGAGTACAGATCCAGAGGCATCAAATGTCCTTATATGATAAGCCTTTCAATTCTGGAAACAGTTTTATGAAACTCCTTTGAATTCTCTCTGAAGTCCTTGCTTAGATAAGGGGCCCAAAAACTACTTATAATCTCCAAGTGAGGCCCCACCACTGCTTTATAAGGCCTCAATATGACATCCTTACATTTATATCTAGTCCTCCTGAAATGAATTCTAACGTTGTGTTACATACCATAGATCACACAATGAGTCAGGTTTTGATGTTAAAACCATTATCTTTATTAGTATCTCCTCATAATATAGAAAATTAAATGAAATAAACAAAAGTTAACAGTTGTGTGTGTGGGTGTGTGTGTCCCAAGCTGTCAAGCTTAGGAACAGTTCTTAAAGTTGTAAGGTGGCAAACTAGAAAAGGCCCAGTAATCCACAGAATAAATGAAGGGAGAGATTTGTAAATCCACATTAAAGTGTAGAGGGAAAGCAATTACGAAGAATTCCACATGTTCCACACTGGGAAAACAAAGTAACAGTCGCCAGAGACCTTATCCGTCGAGTTGTTCTGAAATCCACATAGAATTATCCCAAGGTGACAGTCACGGAATATCCCTTTGCACAAGTGTTTACCACATAGCACACCTGAATCCAGGAAAGGTTAACGGAAGTGGTGGCCACAGGATACTCCAACAAAATCCACATATGGATCATCCGAAGTGGCAGTCACATATCTAATGCACCGTGTGTCATTAATCAACCCAATCTTGGGCATGGGAAAGTATCAGACTTTACCCATATCATAGCAAATTACTGCCAGCAGCTTGCAGTCCAAACTTCCTCTCTCTCTCTCTCTCTTCCCTTCTACTGAAAGTCCCAGCAGTCTGTCTCAGCTTGTTATACTGATGTCATAGTCCCACCTCATTCAGTCATTTTTAAAGTGACACCCACAATACAAAACAGTGGTCACGTAACTTCTCCCCCAAAAAGGGAAAATTTGCTCTCTAAGAGCAAAATTTTAACTGCAAACTACAATATGTGAAACAATAAGTTTACAGTAACCATATAGCATGCTACAGACTAATACAACATATTACAGAAGCGTAATCAAATAATAAATTCCACTCCACTATTAAAAATACATTGCAAGATAAACATCTGGAAAGACAATTGGTAATTATATTATCCTTGCCTTTAATATGAGTAATCATAAGATCATACTCCTGCAAAATCAAACTCTATTGTTGAATTGGAGCTTCCTTTACCATTTTCCTTAACTATGCCCTGACCTACAACATAATCAAGACAGGTCACAGTAGCATGGCCAAATTCACTCTTAGGTAAGTTAACTGTAAGATTGGCCTTTGAGAGCCTGTTAAACAGCTTTTCCACTGCAGAGATATGAGCTTCCCAAGTGTTATTTCCTGTGACTAAATCATCAATATGGGCATCTGTGTGTTCTAACCCTTGAATTACAGAATTAATCATTCTCTGGAATGTTACTGGAGCATTTTTCATTCCAAATGGCAAAACATTGTATTCATACAACCTAGAAGGCATTACAAATGCAGAAATTTCTCTACCTCTATCCGTTAATGGAACACACCAATACCCTTTTAACAGATCAATCTTTGTAAGAAACATAGCTTTTCCAACCTTGTCTACACAATCATTCACCTTAGGGATGGATACTCATCTGTTTTTGTTACAACATTCACCTTTCTGTAACCAGTGAAAAACCTGATACTACCATCTGGTTTAGGTACCATAACACAAGGTGATTCCAATCTGAAGTAGAATGCTCAATAATACCATTTTCCAACATATACTTAGTTTCTTGTTCAACAAATCTACATTTTTCAATATTCATGTGATACAGATATTGCTTTATGGGTTTGGCATCACCGACATCTACATCATGTGAGGCTACTGTGGTTCTTTTTGGAACATCAGGGAACAAATCCTTAAATGTCATGATCAACTGCTTCATTTGCTGCCACTGCTGTGGTTGTAAATGAGCCAATTTCTCATCAATATTTTCTAAAACAGTCAAATTTATCAATCTGGCTGAAATAATGTTTGGTTTAAAATAGGCCTCAGATAGGGTGTTGCTCCTTATCTTGAGAGGGGCCTCAACATGGTAAAAGAGACTAACATGTCAGAACAGGAATGGGGACAGTAAATAAAATAGTTGGCCACCAAGAAATTCATCTCTTGGCAGATTGAGCAGAGGTGCTTGACAAAGGTGTCTCCCAATTTATGTCAGGTCTCACCAAAGTAGAGGATTCACAGGAGAAATGTTGCCTCACCTGGGAGGTCAGTTTGGGCCCTGAATGGAGGTGATGGGGGAGGTGAATAGGCAGATGTAAAACTGCTGTTGCTTGCAAGGATATGTGCCAGGAGGGAAATTAGTGGGGAAGGATGAAAGTTCAAAGTTCAGATTAAAATTCCTTATCAGAGTACATACATTTCACTACAGATTCGTTTTCTGTGGGCATACTTAGAAAATCTATAAAACAGTAACTGTAAATATCAGGAACTGTTTAACTATAAACAAACTGTGCAAGTAAATAACAAGCATGAAATAACAATATAATGGTCTTTAAGTGAGTGTAGCTATCCCTTTTTGTTCAAGAGTCTGATGGCTGAGGGGTAGTAACTGTTTTTGATTTGAGTCCTGAGGCTCCTGTATGGCAGCAGTGAGAAGAGCATCGGCCTCCCGGGTGCCAGCATCCGGGATGTCTCTGACCGGGTGCATTACGTCCTGGTACGAGAGGTGGTGAGGATCTCTGATCATTGATGATGCTTTATACATTACTGTACTAAGTAGCATCAATCATCAGAGATGTGCTCAATGGTCAGGAGGGCTTACTCTGTGATATACTGGGCTGAATCCGCTATCTTTTGTAGGATTTTTTGTAGACCTATCTATCTATCTATCTTTTGTAGATCTTTTACAGAAAGCAGCTGATTGGGCAATCAAGGTCAGGTGACCAAGCAGTTTGAAAAGCTCAAACAAATAAATAGAGTGGTAGCTCAAGTGGAGTGGCCTGTGGAAAGCGGCCAGTGAGTGAGTGGGCCAGTGAAGGAGTGGAGATTTGAGGCTTTGACTCAAGAGGCTTCAACAAGAAGAGGCAGAGGACGAGCTTGCTCCGTTAGTCTTTAGACAATAGACAATAGGTGCAGAAGTAGACCATTCGGCCCCTCGAGTCTGCACCGCCATTCTGAGATCATGGTTGATCATTCACTATCAATACCCAGTCCCTGCCTTGTCCCCATATCCCTTGATTCCCCTATCCATCAGATATCTATCTAGCTCCTTCTTGAAAGCATCCAGAGAATTGGCCTCCACCGTCTTCCGAGGTAGTGCATTCCACACCTGCACAACTCTCTGGGAGAAGAAGCTCTTCCTCAACTCTGTTTTAAATAACTGACCTCTTATTCTCAATCCATGCCCTCTGGTATTGGACTCTCCCAACATCTGGAACATATTTCCTGCCTCAATCCTATCAAATCCTTTAATTATCTTAAACATTTCAATCAGATCCCCTCTCAATCTCCTCAATTCCGGCGTGTACAAGCCCAATCTCTCCAATCTCTCTGCGTAAGACAGCCCTGCCATCTCAGGAATCAACCTAGTGAATCTACGCTGCACTTCCTCAACTGCCAGAATGTCCTTCCTTAAACCTGGAGACCAAAACTGTACACAATATTCCAGGTGTGGTCTCACCAGGGCCCTGTACAAATGCAAAAGGACATCCTTGCTCTTGTATTCAATTCCCCTTGTAACAAAGGCCAACATTCCATTTGCCCTCTTCACTGCCTGTTGCACTTGCTCATTCACCTTCATTGACTGGTGAACTAGGACTCCTAGGTCTCTTTGCATTTCTCCCTTACCTAACTCTACACCGTTCAGACAATACTCTGCCCTCTTGTTCCTGCTTCCAAAGTGGATAACTTCACATTTATTCACATTGAATGACATCTGCCAAGTATCTGCCCACTCACCCAGCCTATCCAAGTCTCCCTGTATTCTCCTAACGTCCTCTTCACATGTCACACTGCCACCCAGTTTAGTATCGTCAGCAAACTTGCTGATATAGTTTTCAATGCCCTCATCTAAATCATTGACATAAATCGTAAAGAGCTGTGGTCCCAATACAGAGCCCTGTGGTACCCCACTAGTCACCTCCAGCCAGTCCGAGAAACACCCATTCACTGCTACCCTTTGCTTTCTATCTGCCAACCAGTTTTCTATCCATGTTGAAACCCTGCCCCCAATGCCATGAGCTCTGATTTTACTCACCAATCTCCTATGTGGCACCTTATCGAATGCCTTCTGAAAAACTAGGTACACTACATCCACTGGCTTACCCTCGTCTAACATCCTTGTTACACCCTCAAAAAACTCCAACAGATTAGTCAAGCATGATTTGCCCTTGGTAAATCCATGCTGGCTCGGCCTAATCCTATTTCTGCCATCTAGATGTGCCACTATTTCGTCCTTAATAATGGACTCAAGCATCTTCCCCACGACTGACGTTAGGCTAACAGGGCGATAGTTCTCCGTTTTCTCCTTCCCTCCCTTCTTGAAAAGTGGGATAACATTAGCCACTCTCCAACCTTCAGGAACTGATCCTGAATCTAAGGAACATTGGAAAATGATTACCAATGCATCCGCAATTTCCTGAGCCACCTCTTTTAGAACCCTCGGATGCAGACCATCTGAACCCGGGGATTTATTAGCCTTCAGTCCTACCAGTCTACTCATCACAGTTTCTTTCCTAATGTCAATCTGTCTCAATTCCTCTGATATCTTATGACCCTGGCCCATCCATACATCTGGGAGATTGCTTGTGTCCTCCCTGGTGAAGACAGATCTAAAGTACGCATTAAATTCTGTTGCCATTTCCCTGTTTCCCATAACAATTTCTCCCAATTCATTCTTCAAGGGGCCAACATTGTTCTTAACTATCTTCTTTCTCTTCACATAGCTAAAAAAGCTTTTGCTATCCCCTTTTATATTCCTGGCTAGACTGAGCTCATACCTGATTTTTTCTCTCCGTATTGCTTTTTTAGTTAAGATCTGCTGTTCCTTAAAACTGTCCCAATCATCTGTATTCCCACTCATCTTAGCCCTGTCATACTTCTTTTTCTTTAATGCTATACAATCTCTGACTTCCTTTGTCAACCACTGTGGCCCCTTCCCCCTCTTTGAATCCTTCCTTCTCATTGGAATGAACTGCTTTTGCATCTTTTGTATTATGCCAAGAATATCTGCCATTGCTGATCCACTGTCTTTCCTGCCAGGGCATCCACCCATTTAACTTTGGCCAGCTCTTCCCTCATGGCTCCGTAATCTCCTTTATTTAATTGCAACACTGACACCTCTGATCTGCCCTTATCCCTCTCAAATTGTAGATAAAAACTTATCATGTTATGATCACTACTTCCTAATGGCTCCTTTACTTCAAGATCACTTATCAATTCCTGTTCATTACACATCACCAAGTCCAAAATAGCCTCGTTCCTGGTTGGCTCAAGCACAAGCTGTTCCAAAAATACATCCCTTAGACACTCCACAAACTCCCTATCCTGGGGTCCAGCACCTACCTGATTCTCCCAGTTCACCTGCATGTTGAAATCTCCAATAACGACTACTTTACCTTTAGCACATGCCAATGTTAACTCCCTAATCAACTTGTACCCAATATCCACGCTACTGTTTGGGGGCCTGTTCACAACACCCATTAGGGTCTTTTTACCCTTACTGTTCCTCAGCTCAATCCACACAGATTCTACTTCCCCTGTTCCCAAGTCACCTCTTGCTAAGGACTGAATCTCATTCCTCACCAACAGGGCCACCCCACCCCCTCTTCCCATATTTCTGTCTCTACGATAGCACGTATACCCTGGTACACTCAATTCCCAGGCCTGATCCCCTTGCAGCCATGTCTCCGTTATCCCAACAATATCGTAGTTCCCCATTTTCATCTGAGCTTCAAGCTCATCTGTCTTATTTCTGACACTACGCGCATTCAAGTATAGAATTCTGAGCCCATTCCTCCTCTCTTTGCTTAAAACACTGTCTACTGTACCTAACCCAGCTCCTTGAACTTCCATCGGGCAAATTGCACCCTGAATTTTGATGACCTTCTCAAGATCACCCAAACCTTCTACTCATTTAACCCCATGCTCCTTCTGACCAACCCTCTGGATCTGGATCCCTGCCCCCTGCACATCTAGTTTAAACCCCCCTGTCTTTACAATACCTCCTGAGATGGTGATGTGCCTCTCCTGTGAGATGTGGCAGTCTTGGGGGAACTCCCCTCTCCCGCGGAGTCATATCTGCCAGAAGTGCTTGCGGCTGGGCGATCTGGAAGACTGTGTGAGGAATCTGGAGCAGCAGCTGGATGACCTTCCACTCATAAGGGAGAATGAGGCAGTCATAGATGAGAGCTACAGGGAGGTAGTCAGACCTAGGCTGCTGGAAGCAGGTAATTGGATGACAGTCCAAGGGGGGAAAACGAAGGAGAGTAGACAGGTAGTGCAGAGCAGCCCTGTAGCCATTCCCCTGAATAATAAGTTTACTGTCCTGGATGCTGTTGGTGAGGACAACCGACCAGGTGTGAGCCACGGTGGCAGTGCCTCTGGCACTGAGTCCGACCCTGTGGTGCAGAAAGATGTGACGGAGAAGAGGAGAGCTGTCGTCATTGGAGACTCTATAGTCAGGGGAGCAGACAGGAGATTTTGTGGATGTGAGAAGGAAACCCGCATGGTTTGTTGCCTCCCGGGTGCCAGGGTCCGGGATGTCTCTGACCGGGTGCATGACATCCTGCTACGAGAGGGAAAGCAACCAGAAGTCGTGATACATGTTGGGACCAACAACATAGGCAGGAAGAGGGATGAGGTCCTGAAGTGTGAGTTTCGGGAACTAGGCAGAAGGCTGAAGAACAGGACCTCAAGGGTGGCGTTCTCAGGATTGCTGCCAGTGCTACGTAATAGTGATGGTAAGAATTGCAGTTGAATGAGTGGCTGAGGAGTTGGTGCAGGGGGCAGGGTTTTAGATTTTTGGACCATTGGGATCTCTTCTGGGGAAGGTGGGACCTGTACAGATTGGATGGGTTGCACCTGAACTCGAGGGGGAGCAATATCCTTGCTGGTAGGTTTGTTAGCATGGTTCAGGAGGGTTTAAACTAATTTGCAAGGGGGATGGGACCTGGAGAGATAGAGCAGTGAAAGAAGTGCATGGAGTAAAGCCAGATCTAACATATACAGAGGCTTTGAGGAACGAGCAGCAGAATAAAGGGTGTAAAGGTAGAAAGGTAGAAGGGCTAAAGTGTGTGTACTTCAATGCAAGAAGCATCAGGAACAAAGGTGATGAACTGAGAGCTTGGATACGTACATGGAATTATGATGTAATGGCCATTACAGAGACTTGGCTGGCACCAGGGCAGGAATGGATTCTAAATATTCCTGGATTTCAGTGCTTTAAAAGGGATGGGGGGGGAGGGGAGGAGGGGTGGCATTACTAGTCAGGGATACTATTACAGCTGCAGAAAGGGTGGATAATGTAGCAGGATCTTCTTTTGAATCAGTATGGGTAGAAGTCAGGAGCAGGAAGGAAGCAGTTACTCTACTGGGGGTATTTTATAGACCCTTGGTAGCAGCAGAGATACCAAGGAACAGATTGGGAGGCAGATTTTGGAAAGGTGCCAAAATAACAGGGTTGTTATCAATGGTGACTTTAACTTCCCTAATATTGATTGACACTTGTTTAGTTCCAAGGGTTTAGATGGGGCACAGTTTGTTAAGTGTGTCCAGTGCACCCGGGAGGCAACAAACCATGTGGATTCCTGTCACAGTATGTTGACAGGTTGACAAGGGGGAATGTCATACTAGATTGAGTATTAGGTAATGAACCAGGTCAGGTCACAGATCTGTCAGTGGGTGAGCATCTGGGGGACAGTGATCACCACTCCCTGAACTTTAGCATTATCATGGAAAAGGATAGAATCGGAGGACAGGAAAATGTTTAATTAGGGAAGGGCAAATTATGAGGCTATAAGGCTAGAACTTGCGGGTGTGAATTGGGATGATGTTTTTGCAGGAAAATCTACTATGGACATGTGGATGATGTTTAGGGATCTCTTGCAGGATGTTAGGGATAAATTTGTTCCGATGAGGAAGGTAAAGAATGGTAGGGTGAAGGAACCATGAGTGACAAGTGAAGTGGAAAATTTAGTCAGGTTGAAGAAGGCAGCGTACATGAGGTTTAGGAAGCAAGAATCAGATGGGTCTATTGAGGAATATAGGGTAGCAAGAAAGGAACTTAAGAAGGGGCTGAGAAGAGCAAGAAGGGGGCATGAGAAGGCCTTGGTGAGTAGGGTAAAGGAAAACACCAAGGCATTCTTCAATTATGTGAAGAAGAAAAGGATGACAGGAGTGAAGGTAGGACCGATTAGAGATAAAAGTGGGAAGATGTTCCTGGAGGCTGTGGAAGTGAGCGAGGTCCTCAATGAATACTTCTCTTCACTAATCACCAATGAGAGGGAACTTGATGACGGTGAGGACAATACGAGTGAGGTTGTTGTTCTGGAGCATGTTGATATTCAGGGAGAGGAGGTGTTAGAGTTGTTAAAATACATTAGGCCAGATAAGTCCCTGGGGCCTGACGGAATATTCCTCAGGCTGCTCCACAAGGCAAGGGAAGAGATTGCTGAACCTCTGGCTAGGATCTTTATGTCCTCATTATCCACGGGAATGGTACCGGAGGATTGGAGGGAGGTGAATGTTGTCGCCTTGTTCAAAAAAGGTAGTAGGGATAGTCCAAGTAATTATAGACCAGTGAGCCTTACGTCTGTGGTGGGAAAGCTGTTGGAAGAGATTCTTAGAGATAGGATCTATGGGCATTTAGAGAATCATGGTCTGATCAGAGACAGTCAGCATGGCTTTGTGAAGGGCAGATCATGCCTAACAAGCCTGATAGAGTTCTTTGAGGAGGTAACCAGGCATATAGATGAGGGTAGTGCAGTGGATGTGATCTACATGGATTTTAGTAAGGCATTTGACAAGGTTCCACATGGTAGGCTTATTCAGAAAGTCAGAAGGCATGGGATCCAGGGAAGTTTGGCCAGGTGGATTCAGAATTGGCTTGCCTGCAGAAGGCAGAGGGTTGTGGTGGAGGGAGTACATTCAGATTGGAGGGTTGTGACTAGTGGTGTCCCACAAGGATCTGTTTTGGGACCTCTACTTTTTGTGATTTTTATTAATGACCTGGATGTGGGGGTAGAAGGGTGGGTTGGCAAGTTTGCAGATGACACAAAGGTTGGTGGTGTTGTAGATAGTGTAGAGGATTGTCGAAGATTGCAGAAAGACATTGATAGGATGCAGAAGTGGGCTGAGAAGTGACAGATGGAGTTCAACCCAGAGAAGTGTGAGGTGGTACATTTTGGAAGGACAAACTCCAAGGCAGAGTACAAAGTAAATGGCAGGATACTTGGTAGTGTGGAGGAGCAGAGGGATCTGGGGGTACATGTCCACAGATCCCTGAAAGTTGCCTCACAGGTAGAGAGGGTAGTTAAGAAAGCTTATGGGGTGTTAGCTTTCATAAGTCGAGGGATAGAGTTTAAGAGATGCGATGTAATGATGCAGCTCTATAAAACTCTAGTTAGGCCACACTTGGAGTACTGTGTCCAGTTCTGGTTGCCTCACTATAGGAAGGATGTGGAAGCATTGGAAAGGGTACAGAGGAGATTTACCAGGATGCTGCCTGGTTTAGAGAGTATGGATTATGATCAGAGATTAAGGGAGCTAGGGCTTTACTCTTTGGAGAGAAGGAGGATGAGAGGAGACATGATAGAGGTGTACAAGATATTAAGAGGGATAGATAGATTGGACAGCCAGCTCCTCTTCCCCAGGGCACCGCTACTCAATACAAGAGGACATGGCTTTAAGGTAAGGGGAGAGAAGTTCAAGGGGGATATTAGAGGAAGATTTTTCACTCAGAGAGTGGTTGGTGCGTGGAATGCACTGCCTGAGCCAGTGGTGGAGGCAGATACACTAGTGAAGTTTAAGAGACTACTAGACAGGTATATGGAGGAATTTAAGGTGGGGGGGTTATATGGGAGACCGGGTTTGAGGGTCTGCACAACATTGTGGGCTGAAGGGCCTGTAATGTGCTGTACTGTTCTATGTTCTATTTTACACTCAAGGGCATTGGTGTTCCCATATCAGGCCATAATGCAGCCAATCAGCACACTTTCCACCGCTCATCTCTGGAGTTTGCCAAGGTTTCCAATGACATGCTGAATCTCCTGCGGAGTAAATGCGCTGTCGTGCTTTCTTCACAATTATATCTATATGATGGGTCTAAGGACAGGTCCTCTGAGATAGTGACACCCAGGAATTTAAAGTTATTGACCCTCTCCACCTCTGATCCTCCAGTGATTACTGACTCATGGACCTCTGGTTCCCCTACCCTGAAATCCATAATCAGTTCCTTGGTCTTATTGACATTGAGTGAGAGGTTGTTGTTATTACACCACTCTGCCAAGTTTTCAATCTCCCTCCTGTATGCTGATTCATCTTCTCCTTTCATACAGCCCACAGCAGTGGTATCATCAGCAAACTTGTATATGGTGTTGGAGTTGTACTTTGTTACAGAGACATAATCAGAATCAGGTTTATTAACACCAGCATGTGATGTGAAATTTGTTAACTTAGCAGCAGCAGTTCAATGCAATACATTATCTGGCAGAGAGAAAAGAAAATAATAATAAATAAAATAAAAAATAATAATAAATAAACAAGTAAATCAATTATGTATATTGAATAGATTAAAAAACCATGTAAAAACAGAAATACTGTATATTTAAAAAAACGTGAAGTAGTGTCCAAAGATCAGGAATCAGATGGCAGAGGGGAGGAAGCTGTTCCTGAATCGCTGAGTGTGTGCCTTCAGGCTTCTGTACCTCCTACCTGATGGTAACAGTGAGAAAAGGGCATGCCCTGGGTGCTGGAGGTCCTTAATAATGGGCTCTGCCTTTCTGAGACACCGCTTCCTAAAATTGTCCTGGGTACTTTGCAGGCTAGTGCCCAAGATGGAGCTGACTAGATTTACAACCTTCTGCAGCTTCTTTCGGTCCTGTATAGTAGCCCCTCCATTCCAGACAGTGATGCTGTCTGTCAGAATGCTCTCCACAGTACAACTATAGAAGTTTTTGAGTGTACTTGTTGACATACCAGGCTGAAAAACGAGTAGATTAGGGAGCTAAGTCCACATCACTGCAGTGTTCCTGTGCTGATGGAGATTATGGAGGAAATGTTGCTGCCAATCCAAACTGACTGGGGTCTGAGAGTGAAGAAATCCAGGAACCAATTGCACAAAAGGATATTCAGGCCCTGGTCTTGGAGTTTACTGGTCAGTTTTGATGGTGTTAAAATGCTGAGCTGAAGTCGAAAAAGAGCATCCTAATGTGTGCTGATGGAGACAAGGGAATCCCTGTAGAAAATGAGGGCGGTGGGGGGAAGGTACAGATATGTTTGGTGGAAGAATCTTGTTGAAGATGGCTATTGAGGTGTTGGATATGGAGGCTCATGAGATGGTAGATGAGAACAAGAGGAACTCAATCACTGTTAAAGAAGTGAGAAGATGGGGTGAGTGCGAGTATCCAGGAAATGGAAGCGATGTAGGTGAGGGCAGCATCTTGCTGGAAGAAGTGAAACCATGTTTTTTGAAGAAGGAGAACATCTGGAAAGGAAAGCCTCATCCTGGGAACAAATGCAATGGAGACTAAGGAACTCAAAAAAGGGAATTGCATTTTTACACGAGACAGGGTGGGAAGAGGGATAGTTCAGACAGCAATGGGAATTGGTAGGTTGATAAAAAAATGCCAGTAGGCAGTTTGTCTACGGGACCAAGTGAATTTAAGGGCAGGATAGAAACTGGTTAGTTAAAACTCTGTTGTCATTGCTGAGGACAAGGACATTACAGTGCAAGTCCATTCAGTGCAAAGCTGCAGACCAGCAATTCAATCACTAAAAACATAACGACTACATTTAAAATAACGTCTGAGTTATTTAGAGTGACATTGAAGTTACAACTGAGTTAACAAAAAGCAACTCTAAAATGGGGCATTGTTCAGTTGTACAGCAGCCCAGGGGAAAAGACTATTTTTCAGTCTGGATCACAAACAAGAGAAAATCTGCAGATGCTGGAAATCCAAGCAACACACACAAAATGCTGGAGGAACTCAATAGGCCAGGCAGCATTTATGGAAAAGAGTCTTTCTGAAGGGTTTCAGCCTGAAATGTTGACTGTACTCTTTTCCTAGGTGCTGCCTCACCTGCTGAGTTCCTCCAGCATTTTGTGTGTGTTTTTCAGTCTAAATGTCTGTGCAGAGGTGTTTCTATTTCCTGCTGGATGGTAAAAGGTTGAAAAGCTGATTACTGAAGTGAGATGAATCCGTCAGGATCTTGCGAGCATGCCATAGACATGGCAAGTTGTAGATGAATTCCAATGATGCTCTGTGCAGTCCTGATCACTTGCTGAAGTGTTTTTTGGCTGATTTTATTGCAGCTAGTATATGACTGCCATGCAGTATGTCAGTATGCTCTCAATTATACATCCATAAAGGTTTACCAGCAGCTTTTGGGGCAGATGTCCTCTTTAACCTTCTAAGGGAATATAGGCACTGCTGAGCCTTCCCTACAATTTGGAGGCAAAGTCCATGAAATTGACAAGCTTATCATGGGAGCATGAAGTGGCACCAATGTAGTCGTCAATATTGGGCAGGAAGAGTTGAGAGCATTACTGGGGAATGCTTGGAACATAGAATGTTCCACATAGCCAGTGAAAGTTTGGGAATAGCTAGGGCAATTACAGATGCGCATGGCTACCCCTTGGGTTTGGAGAAAGTTGTAAGAGCCAAAAGAGAAATTTTTGACCATAAGATACAGGAGCAGAAGTAGGCCATTTGGCCCATCGATTCTGGCTGATCCAATTCTTCCAGTCATCTCCACTCCCCTGCCTTCTCACCATACCCTTTGATGTCCTGACTAATCAAGAATATATTTCTGCCTTAAATAAACCCAGTGACGTGGCCTCCATAGTCGCTCATGGCAACAAATTCCACAGATTTTCCACCCTCTGACTAAAGTAATTTCTACCCATCTCTGTTCTAAATGGATGTCTTTCAATCCTGAAGTCATGTCGTTTTGTCCTAGACTCCTCTACTATGGGAAATAACTTTGCCATATGTTGAGGGTGAAATCCATTTCTGCCAGTTGGAAGAAGGTGGTAGTGGCGGGGAATGGTTGGGTCTTTTATTGAGAAGGAAGCAGAGAGCTTTAGGGCCTTCTTGATGGGGGATAGAAGTGCTTCTGGATTGGACATCCATGAAAATGAGGTGGTCAAGGTCAGGAATTGAAAGTTACTGAGATTGCGAGCATGAGAAGAGTGGTGGCAAGGGAGATAGAATGGAGTTGAAGTATTCAGATGTGAGTTCAGTGTGGCAGAGATAATGGATCTACCTGGACAATTAGGTTTGTAGATCTTGGGTAGGAGGTAGAGACGAGCAGTGTGGGGTAAGAAACTATGAGTTTGGTAATAGTAGATGGGAGCTCTCCAGAGTTAATAAAGTTAGTGATGGTGTCGGATTTTAATTTTAAGGAGGAATGTATAGGACGGATGTCAGAGGTTATGTAGGTTTCTTTTACATAGAAAGTAGTGAGTGTGTAGATCACCCAGGCAGAAGTGGTGGTAGATGCTTTAGGGATGTTTAAGAGAATCTTAGGGATGAAAGGAAAATGGAGGATTACATATGAGTGAAAGGTTAGATTGATTTTAGTAGATTAAAAGTTCGGCACAATATCCTGGGCTAAAGGACCGGTTGCACTTGAATCCGAGAGGGAACAATATCCTGGCAGGCAGGTTTGCTAAGGCCGTTGGGGTGAGTTTATACTAGAATTGCTTGGCAGTGAGAACAAAACTGAAGAGATGGTGAAGGGGCGGTTGGCTCACAAATAGAGAAAGCTTGTAGACAGTGTGAGAGGGAAGATAGGCAGGTGATAGAGAAGGGACGGGCTTAGACCGATGGTTTGAAATGTGTCTATTTTAATGCAAGAAGCATCATGAACAAAGCGGATGAGCTTAGAGTGTGGATCAGTATTTGGAGCTATGATGTGGTGGCCATTATGGAGACTTGGATGGCTCAGGGCCAGGAATGGTTACTTCAAGTGCCAGGCTTTAGATGTTTCAAAAAGGACAGGGGTGGAGGCAAAAGAGGTGGGGGCATGGCACTGTTGATCAGAGATAGTGTCACGGCTGCAGAAAAGGGAGTTTTTTATAGACCACCTCCTTGCTCTATGACTGAATTACCACTTCCTTTCCATTTCAGTTCTGTTCGTGTAACCTCTGACCTGCAACCTGTGATCCCTGCTGCTCAAGTTGACAGACACATCCTCCACACATCCATCTGTCATGTCTGTCACATTTCATTTACATCTTGTCCCTTATGTCAAGACTGGAATGATCAGCCCCTCAGTGGTTCCACCATCACTGGCTGTAGGTTAAATGTCCTGCAGATTGGCCTACAGGGAAGACCAATGGACTATTTATCTTCCTGACCTCTGCCGCATTGGTTCCTGTCAGTGACTGGTGTGCAACTCCCCTGTGTACAGACTGGTGTGGTCCGTACAATACCCACGTACAACATCAGTGTGGGACACGTGTGAGTTTCCCTTTGTACTGGCTCTTAGTCCCGATGCAGGTTTCGACCTGAAGCAATGGCGATTCCATTCACCCTCTGGATATTGTTCTGCCTGAGTTCGTCCCACTGCTGCAGATTGCAGTGCCGGCAGTTTCATCCGGTATCTCCTGAGGAACCAATGAACTCCGTGAGCAGTCTCAACTTCCAGAGCAGAGAATTCCCAAGATTCACCATCGTCTGAATGAAGATCGTGGTCCTACTTCTCGGCCTGAGCCAGTGACAGCTGGTTTGGGACCCTCAGCAGAGAAACCTCCTCCACATCATGATCCAGACGTTCTACGAGGTAAACTCTCGTTCTTCTAAACGGTAGGGAATGGATGTCCCACCCACACGATCCCTCCTCATGCATTATATCCTCCAGACAGGAAACAGCCTAGTTAATCTAGATACATAAAGTACACAGCACAGAAACAGGCCCTTTGACCCATCTAGTCTATGCCAAACTGATAACTTACCTAGTCCCATCGACCTGCGCTGGACCAAAGCCCTCCATACCCCTCCCATCCATGTACTTATCCAAACTTGTCTTAGACTCACCCACCAGGGGAAACGTCTTTTCCACAAAAACCCTGTCTAGGCCTTTCAACATTCAAAAGGTTTCAATGAGATCCCCTCTCATCCTTCTGAATTCCAGTGAGTACAGACAATAAGTACTCCTGTTTGAGTACTGTTGTGGGGGACAGCCTACCTGGGGGAAGCGACAGTGGCTTTGCCTCTGGCACAGAGTCTGGCCCTGTGGCTCAGGAGGGTAGGGAAAGGAAGAGGATGGCAGTAGTGATAGGGGACTCAATGGTTAGGGGGGGGTCAGACGGACAATTCTGTGAACGCAGGAGAGAAACATGGATGGTAATTTGTCTCCCAGATGCCAGGGTCCAGGATGTTTCTGATCACGTCCACAATATCCTGAAGTGGGAAGGAGAACAGCCTTGGTACCAACGACATAGGTAGGAAAAGGGAGGAGGTTCTGAAAACAGACTACAGGGAGTGAGGAATGAAGTTGAGAAGCAGGACCTCAAAGGTAGTAATCTCAGGAACACTGCCTGTGCCACACGACACTGAGTATAGGAATAGGATGAGCTGGAGGATAAATGCATGGCTGAGGGATTGGAGGAGGGGCAGGGATTCAGATATCTGGATCATTGGGACCTCCTTTGGGGCAGATGTGACCTGTACAAAAAGGACAGGTTGCACTTGAATCCTGGTGGACCAATATCCTGGCGGGCCAGTTTGCTGAGGCTGTTGGGGAGAGTTTAAATGAGAATTGCTGGGGGGTGGGAACTGAACTGAAGAGACGGAGGAAGAGGCGGTTGACTCAAAAATAGAAAAAGCTTGTAGACAGTGCGAGGGGATGGCAGGCAGATGATAGAGAAGGCATACACTCAGACCAATGGTTTGAGATGTGTCTACTTTAATGCAAGATGCATCTTGAAGAAAGCGGATGAGCTTAGAGTGTGGATCAGTACTTGGAGCTATGATGTGGTGGCCATTACAGAGACTTGGATGGCTCAGGGGCAGGAATGGTTACTTAGAGTGCCAGGCTTTAGATGTTTCAGAAAGGACAGGAAGGGAGGCAAAAGAGGTGGGGACATGGCACTGTTGATCAGAGATAGTGTCACGGCTGCAGAAAAGGAGGAAATCATGGAGGGATTGTCTACTGAGACTCTGTGGGAGGAAGTTAGAAACAGGAAGGGGTCAATAACTCTTCTGGGTGTTTTTTTTTGGACCACCCAATAGTAGACAATAGACAATAGGTGCAGGAGTAGGCCATTCGGCCATTCAAGACAGCACTGCCATTCACTGTGATTATGACTGATCATCCATAATCAGTACCCTGTTCCTGCCTTCTCCCCATATCCCTTGACTCCACTATCCTTAAGAGCTCTATCTAACTCTTTCTTGAAAGCATCTAGAGAATTGGCCTCCACTGCCTTCTGAGTCAGAGCATTCCACAGATCCACAACTCTCTGGTGAAAAAGTTTTTCCTCAACTGCGCCTAAATGACCTACCCCTTATTCTTAAACTGTGGCCTCTGCTTCTGGACTCCCCCAACATCGGGAACATGTTTCCTGCCTCTAGCATGTCCAATCCCTTAATAATCTTCTATGTTTCAATTAGATCCCCTCTCATCCTTCCAAATTCCAGTGTATTCAAGCCCAGTCGCTCCAATCTTTCAACATATGACAGTCCAGCCATTCCAGGAATTAAACTTGTGAACCTATGCTGCACTCCCTCAATAGCAAGAATGTCCTTCCTCAAATTTGGAGACCAAAACTGAACACAATACTCCAGGTGTGGTCTCACCAGGGCCCTGTACAACTGCAGAAGGACCTCTTTGCTTCTATACTCAGCTGTCCTTGTTTTGAAGGCCAACATGCCATTAGCTTTCTTCACTGCCTGCTGTACCTGCATGCTTGCTTTCAGTGACTGATGAACAAGGACACCTAGATCTTGTTGAACTTCCACTTTTCCTAACTTGACACTATTCAGATAGTAATCTGCCTTCCTGTTCTTGCCACCAAAGTGGATGACCTCACATTTATCCACATTAAACTGCATCTGCCAAGCATCTGCCCACTTACTCAACCTGTCCAAGTCACCTGCATTCTCCTAACATCCTTCATCATATTTCACACTGTCACCCAACTTTGTGTCATCTGCAAATTTGCTGATGTTACTTTTAATCCCTTCATCTAAATCATGAATGTATATTGTAAATAACTGCGGTCCCAGCACAGGGCCTTGCGGTACCCCACTAGTCACTGCCTGCCATTCTGAAAAGGACCCATTAATCCCTATTCTTTGTTTCCTGTCTGCCAACCAATTTTCTATCCATGTTAGTACCCTACCCCCAATACCATGTGCTCTAATTTTACCCACTAATCTCCTATGTGGGACCTTATCAAAGGCTTTCTGACAGTCCAGGCACACTACATCCACTGGCTCTCCCTTGTCCATTTTCATAGTTACATCCTCTAAAAATTCCAGAAGATTAGTCAAGCATGATTTCCCCTTCATAAATCCATGCTGACTCGGACCAATCCTGTTACTGCTATCCAAATGTGCCGCTATTTCAGCTTTTATAATTAATTCCAGCATCTTCCCCACCACTGATGTCAGGCTAACTTGTCTATAATTTCCTGTTTTCTCTCTCCCTCCTTTCTTAAAAAGTGGGATAACATTAGCTACCCTCCAATCCTGAGGAACTGATCCTAAATCGATAGAACATTGGAAAATGATTACCAATGCATCCACGATTTCTAGAGCCACATCCTTAACTACCCTGGGAAGGAGACCATCAGGCCCTGGGGATCTATCAGCCCTCAGTCCCATCAGTCTACCCAACACCACTTTCTGCCTAATGTGAATTTCCTTCAGTTCCTCAGTTACCCTAGGTCCCCTGGCCACTATTACATCTGGGGGATTGTCTGTGTCCTCCTTAGTGAAGACAGATTGAAAGTACCTATTCAACTCGTCTGCCATTTCCTTGTTCCCTATAATAAATTCACCCGTTTCTGCCTTCAAGGGCCCAACTTTGGTCTTAACTAATTTTTTTCCTCTTCACATACCTAAAGAAGCTTTTACTACCCTCCTTTATATTCTTGGCTAGCTTACCTTCATACCTCATCTTTTCTCCCCTTATTGCCTTTTTAGTTATCTTCTGTTGCTCTTTAAAAGTTTCCCAATCCTCTGGTTTCCCGCTCATCTTTGCTATGTTATACTTCTCTTTTATTTTTATACTGTCCTTGACTTCCCTTGTCAGCCATGGTCGCCCTTAGAATCTTCCTTCCTCTTTGGAATGAACTGATCCTGCACCTTCTGTATTATTCCCAGAAATACCTGCCATTGTTGTTCCACTGTCATCCCTGTTAGGGTATCCTTCCAGTCAACTTTAGCTAGCTCCTCCCTCCTGGCTCCATAGTCCCCTTTGTTCAACTGTAATACTGACACTTCCGAACAGGCATCGAGGAGCATCGAGGAGCAGATCCTGGAATGGTGCAGTAATAACAGGGTTGTCATGGTAGGAGATTTTAATTTCCTAAATATTGTTTGGCATCTCCCTACAGCGAGGGGTTCAGATGGGGTTGGAGTTTATTAGGTGTGTTTAGGAAGGTTTCCTGCATAATATGTAGATAAGCCTACAAGAGGCAAGGCTGTATTTGATCTGGTATGGGAAATGAACCTGGTCAGGTGTCAGGTCTCTCAGTGGGAGAGCATTTTGGAGATAGTGATCACAATTCTATCTCCTTTACCATAGCATTGGAGAGGGATAGGAATAGACAAGTTAGGAAAGCATTTAATTGGAGTAAGAGGAAATATGAAGCTATCAGTCAGGAACTTGGAAGCATAAATTGGGAACAAATGTTGTCGGGGAAATGTACGGCAAAAATGTGGCAAATATTCAGGGGATATTTGTGTGGCGTTCTGCAAAGGTACATTCCAATGAAACAGGGAAAGGAAGGTAGGGTACAGGATTGTGGTGTACAACGGCATTTGAAAATCAAGAAGAAAAGTAAAGCTTACAAAAGGCTCAAAAAACTATGTAATGATAGAGATCTAGAAGATTATGAGGCTAGCAGGAAGGAGCATAAGAATGAAATTAGGAGAGCCAGAAGGGGCCATGAGAAGGTCTTGGTGAGCAGGATTAAGGAAAACCCCAAGGCATTCTGCAAGTATGTGAAGAGAAAGAGGATAAGACGGGAGAGGATAGGACCAATCAAGTATGGCAGTGGAAAAGTCTGTATGGAACTGGAGGAGATAGCAGAGATACTTAATGAATACTTGGCTATGGAAAAGGACCTTAGCAATTGTAGGGATGACTTACAGCGGACTGAAAAGCTTGAGCATATAGACATTAAGAAAAAGGCTGTGCTGGAAGGCATGAAGTCGGATAAGTCACCAGGACCAGGCGAGATCTACCCCAGGCTACTGTGGGAAGCAAGGGAGGAGATTGCTGAGCCTCTGGCGATGATCTCTGCATCATCAATGGGGACAGGAGAGGTTCCAGAGGACTGGAGATTTGCAGATGTTGCTTCTCTATTCAAGAAAGGGGCTAGAGATAGCTCAGGAAATTATAGACCTTTAGTAGTTGGTAGGGGGTTGACTTTTTTATATAAATAAAAATTATTTTATGATGTATGTCCTATCTTTAAATTTTTGATTACAGAGTGGTATACCTTTATGTGATATGCTATAACATTTTGATCAGTTTTATTACAACATATGAATGTACGCAATTTATGTTGAGATGTATCTATGTGTTGCACTCTGTAAATCTTGTTTTTTCTTCTGAATAAAAATACAGTAAAAAAAAAGAAAAGGAAATTATAGACCAGTGAGTCTTACTTCAATGGTTGGTAAGTTGATGGAGAAGATTCTGAGAGGCAGGATTTATGAACATTTGGAGGGGTATAATATGATTAGGAATAGTCAGCATGGCTTTGTCAAGGGCAGGTCGTGCCTTACGAGCCTGATTGAATTTTTTGAGGAAGTGACTAAACATATTGATGAAGATAGAGTCATAGATGTAGTGTATATGGATTTCAGCAAGGCATTTGATAAGGTACCCAATGCAAGGCTTATTGAGAAAGTAAGGAGGCATGGGATCCAAGGGGTCAGTGCTTTGTGGATCCAGAATTGGCTTTCCCACAGAAGGAAAAGAATGATTGTAAACAGTTCATATTCTGCATGGAGGTCGGCAACCAGTGGTGTACCTCAGCGATCTGTTCTGGGACCCTTACTCTTCATGATTTTTATAAATGACCTGGATGAAGAAGTGGAGGGATGGGTTAGTAAATTTGCTGATGACACAAAGGTTGGGGGTGTTGTGGATAGTGTGGAGGGCTGTCAGAGTTTACAGTGGGACATTGATAGGATGTAAAACTGGGCTGAGAAGTGGCAGATGGTGTTCAACCCAGGTAAGTGTGAGGTGGTTCATTTTGATAGGTCAAATATAAATTGGATTGAATGATCTTTATTGTCATTATACATAGGTACAATGAAACTCTGTTTGGCTTCCTCTCAGGTAATCAAAGAAAGAGCTAGATAAAAACAAGACAGTAATAGAAAAACAGTACTAAATAGATAAGTAGCAGAAAATAAGTTGCAGCAGCACCAGAATATCACAGTAATGCACCAAGTGCCGTTAGTGCAAGTATTTGAGTCCGTGTGTGTGCTCACAGTTTCAGTCATCGTTCTGTGGGAGTGGTGTGATGATGGCAGAATATAGTAATAATGATAAGACTCTTGGCAGTGTGGAGGATCAGAGGGATCTTGGGGTTCGAGTCCATAGGACGCTCAAAACAGCTGTGCAGATTGACTCGAGGTGTACGGTGTATTGGACTTCAGTAATCGTGGAAGTGAATTTAGGAGCCGAGAGGTAATGTTGCAACTGAATCGGACCCTGGTCAGACCCCACTTGGAGTTCTGTGCTCAGTTCTGGTTGCCTACAGGAAGAATGTGGAAACTATAGAAAGGGTGCAGAGTAGATCTACAAGGATGTTGCCTGGAGTGGGGAGCATTCCTTATGAGAATAAGTTGAGTGAACTTGGCCTTTTCTCTTCGGAGCAACAGAGGATGAGAAGTGACCTGATAGAGGTGTATAAGATGATGAGAGGCACTGATCGTGTGGATAGTCAGAGACTTTTTCCCAGGGCTGGAATGGCTAACACGAAGGGCACAGGTTTAAGGTGCTTGGAAGTAGGTACAGGGGAGATGTCAGGGGTAAGTTTTTTTACACAGAGGGTGGTGAGTGTGTGGAATGGGCTGCTGGCGACGGTGGTGGAGGCGGATACAATAGGGTCTTTTAAGAGGCTCCTGAATATGTACATGGAGCTTAGAAAGATAGAGGGCTGTGGGTAACCCTAGGGAATTTCTAAAGTAAGTATATGTTCAGCATTGCACTATGGGCTGAAGGGCCTGTATTATGCTCTAGGTTTTTCTATGTTTCTGTGTTTCTATGACCTGTAATGTACTATGTGCTATGTCCTATTTTCTATCCTGTGTATCTGCCACAGCTCACTGGTGACCTTCCTGCTCCAAACCAGCATCATCAGGCACCAACTCTCCTGCTGAGACTTGGGACTTGAATAATCACTCTTGTGCTGCAGTGTTGGAGCACCTGTTTTTGAGGTGGGGCATCATTTACAATCAGTATATTGAGAAATGGGACTATGGGCTCTCAGGAAATTGAGACCGACGGGGTGGGCACTTCTATTGGCACTGACTGGTGGGGCTCAAAGGCCTGTATCTATTCTTTTTTTTAAATTGGAGTACAATGTTGAACAGGCCTTTCTGGCCAATGAGCCACACCACCCAATAACCCACCTGTTTAACCTTAACCTAATTGTGGGACAATTTACAATGACCAATTAACCTACTAACTGGTATGTCTTTGGACTGTGGGAAGAAACTGGAACACCGGAGGAAACCCAAACACACATGGGAAGAACATACACATTTTCTTACAGAGGATTTCACAATTGAACTCACTCCAAACTCCAATGCCCCAAGCTGCAATAATATCACACTGCCATGGCACTCCATGCTGTATTGCTCTGGGACTCCAATAGACCAGTCCAATTTTGTTGGTAGATCTAAAAGGTCCCATGGTGTTTCATTCATTTAACTTGCTAAAATAGATTATCTAGTCATTATTAAAATACACTTCCTCCTGCACTTTCTCCTTTTCTATCTGGCCATTACGACTTCACTAATTGTGGAAGCTCAATCTGTGCCAAATAGCAGCAGCACTTTTAACATTACGAAAACAACAACATTTCAAAAGTCAGAGGATAATGGAACAATACAGCACAATTAGAAGCCCTTTGGCCCATCAGGTCAATGCGAGCACAGGGCCCACCCAGCTGGTGTCAATTTCCTGCAGTTAGCCTATATCCCTCTAAACCCCATCACTTCGTGTACCAGTCCAAGTTTTTAAATGATACTGTCGCACCTGCCTCAGACACTTCATCTGGCAACTTGTTCAATTTACTCATCACTGTCTGGGTGTAAAAGTTGCCCCCAGGACCCTTTTAAAACTTTCCTCTTTCAATTTAAACCTTTGGCCTCTAGTTTTGGGCTCCCTTACCCTGGGGAAAAGTATAAAGGAACATATTTGCAGCAGCACCTGGCAGACAGGAACAGATGAGCAGTATGCAGACGAACTTCAGGAGTGGAAAGGAAGGGGGACTCCACCAACACAACCATCTCCCATTCTTATCTCCGCTTGCATGAACATGACTTCTCCCCATTTCCAGCTGCATAATGATCTCCCATTCCCATCTCCATCTGCATAATCACCTCTCGTCCCCATCTTCACCTAGACGATCATTTTTTGTTCCCATCTCAATCTATATGACCATCTCCCGTTCCCATATCCACCTTCATAACCACCTCATGACCCCATCTCCTGTTCCTATCTCCACCTGCACAACCTTCATTCATCCCCATCTCCACATGCAAGACTATCTCGCACAGCTCTGTCTCATCCTCCAGCACACCAACTGACAACCGGCGCACCAATCGTGGGTGCGCTCCCAGAGAGAAGGTGGCGCACAGGTCCGGACCGAGGTTTAAAAGGGAAAGCTTCACAGGAACTCGGCTATAATTAGCGCACCAATCGTGAGTTGGAGCGCTGGAAAGGTTCAGGCATAAAAAGGAGACACTGCTTAGTGGAGCAGTTGTCAAAGAAGCAGTCATTAATGGAGTGATCTGAGGCAGAGTTGTAGGGCTTTGGCTCATTCGGGCTTCGGCAATGTAGCTGGGTAGATGGGCTTAATTTTTTTTGCGGAATAGAGGGCATGTCTGTCGGGTGAGTACTTTGCTCTGGGTGTCAGATGTGGGAATCCTGGGGATCTTCCAGTCTCCCAGATGGCCAGGTACACCAAGATGCATCTTCTGAGAGACTGTTAGGGATCTGGAACTGCAGCTTGATGACCTACAGCTTATTAGGGAGAGTGAACAGGAGATAGATAGGAGCTACAAGGAGTTAATCACCTCAAGGCTGTAGGAGTTATGTAAGTGGGTAACAGTCAGAGAAGAGAAGAGATCAGATAGTAAAGAAACATAGAAAACCTACAACACAATACAGGCCCTTCGGCCCACGATGCTGTGCTGAACATGTACCTATTTTAGAAATTATCTAGGGTTACCCATAGCCCTCCATTTTTCTAAGCTCCATGTACCTGTCCAGGAGTCTCTTAAAAGACCCTATTGCTTCCGCCTCCACCACTGTTGCCAGTAGCCCATTCCATGCACTCACCACTCTCTGCATAAAAGACTTACCCCTGACATCTCCTCTGTACCTACCTCCAAGCACCCTAAAACTGTGCCCTCTCGTGGCCATCCCCCTCAGTAATCGTTATCTCATTTTGGATGTTGTTGAGGGGATGATCTGACAGAGGACGGTCACGGAGATCGGGTCTCTGGCACTGAGTCTGAGTCTAGGAGGGAAAGAGGAAGACAAGCAATGTGGTAGTCATTGGGGATTCCATAGTGAGGAGAACAAACAGGAGGTTCTGTCAGCCTGATAGAGATATCTGCATGGTGTGTTGTCTCCCAGGTGCCAGGGTACGGGATGTCTCGGATTGGGTGCAGAGTATTCTGAAGGGAGAGGGTGAACAGCCAGAAGTCTTGGTACACATTGGTACCCCTGACATGGGTAGAAAAAGGGATGAGTTCTTGAAGAGAGAATTCAGGGAGTTGGGTCGGAAGCTGAAAAGCAGGACCATTGGGGTAGTAATCTCAGGATTGCTGCCTGTACCACATGCTAATGAGCACAAAGATAGCACGATCAGGCATATTAATGTGTGCCTGAGAGACTGGTGTAGGGGGCAGGGCTTCAGGTTCCTGGATTATTGGGGCCTCTTCTGAGAGAGGTACGACCTGTACAAAAAGGACGGGTTACACCTAAACCCAAAGGGGTCCAACATCCTAACAGGCAGGTTTAATAGAGCTGTTAGGGAGGGCATAAACTAATTTGACAGAGGGATGGGAACCCGAGTGATAGGACTGAGGAAAGGGAAAATAGAAATATACCAAAGATAGCGTGCAACAGAGATGATAGAAAGGACAGGCAGGAGATGAGGCTTAATCAGAGCCAGTGGGATGAGCTACAAGCCAATAGAGGCTTGGTGCAGTTAAAACAGAAAGCAACAAATACTGGACTGAGTGTGTTGTATTTGAATGCACGCAGCATTAGAAATAAAATGGCCAATCTTGAAATTCAGCTACAGATTGGCAAGTATGACATTGTGGCCATCTCTGAAACTTGGCTGTAGGATGGCTGCCATTGAGAGCTGAACATCCAAGGATCTACATATCTGAAAGATAGGTTAGTAAGAAGAGGGGTTGGTGTGGCCCTATGTATAAGAAACAATATTAAATCATTAGAAAGGAATGACATAGAATTGGAAGGTATAGAGTCTCTATGGGTTGAGTTAAGAAATGGCAAGGGTAAAAGGACCTGAATGGCATTTGCTTACAGACCTCCAAACAGCAGCCGGGATGTAGTTAGCAAATTACAGCAGGATATAGAAATGACATGTCAGAAGGGCAATGTCATGGTAATCATTGGGGATTTTAACATAAAGTGGATTGGGAAAACCAGGTCAGTACTGGACTTCAAGAGAGAGAATTTGTAGAATGTCTAAGGGATGGAATTTTAGAGTAGCTTGTTGTTGAGCCAACTAGGGGATCGGCTGTGCTGGATTGGGTGTTGTGCAATGATCCGGAGGTGATAGGAGAGCTTGTGGTTAAGGAACCCTTCGGAATAGTGATCACAATATGATCGAGTTCACTTTGAAATTTGAGAAGGAGAAACTAAATTCCAATATGCTGATATTTCAGTGGAATAAAGGAAATTACAATGGCATGAAAGGGGAACTGGCCAAGGTTGACTGGAAAGGGACACTAGCGGGAAGGACAGCAGGGCAGAAATGGCTGGAGTTTCTGTGAAAAATGAGGGAAGTGCAAGACAGATATATTCCAAATAAGAAGAAATTTTTGAGTAGAAGAAGGACACAACCATAGCTGACAAGTGAAGTCAGAGCCAAAGTAAAAGCAAAAGAGAGTGCATATATAAAACCCAGAGCTAGTGGCGAGATAGATTGGGAAGCTTTTAAAAGCTTGCAGAAGGAAATTAAGAAGGTCATTAGCAAAGAAAAGATCAATTATGAGAGGAAGATGGTGACTAATATCAAAGAAGATACTAAAAGCTTTTTTAAATATATAAAGGGTAAAAGAGAGTTGAGGGTAGATATAGGACCAATACAAAATGATGCTTGAGATATTGTAATGAGAGATGCAGAGATGGCAGAGGAAATGAATGTGTATTTTGCATCAGTCTTCACAGTGGAAGACATCTGCAATATACCAGACATTCAAGAATGTCAAGGAGGTTGTGCAGTGAAAATTATGACCGAGAAGTAGCTCAGGAAGCTTAATGGTCTGAGGGTGGATAAATCTCCTGGACCTGATGGAATGTACCCTCGTGTTCTGAAGGAAGGAAGTAGCTGGAGAGATTATGGAGGCATCGACAATGATCTTTCAAGAATTGATAGATTCTGGCTTTGTACCGGATGACTGGAAAATTGCAAATGTTACTCTGCTATTTAAGAAGGGTGGAAGGCAGCAGAAAGGAAACTATAGATCTGTTAGCCTGACATCAGTGGTTGGAAAGTTGTTGGAATGGATTGTTAGGGATGAGATTATGGAGTACCTGGAGACACATGACATGATAGGCCAAAGCCTCAAAGCTGCTACGCAGATTGACTCTATGGTTAAGAAGGCATACGGTGTATTGGCCTTCATCAATTGTGGAATTGAATTTAAGGGCCAAGAGGTGATGTTGCAGGTATATAGGGCAGATCCAACTTGGAATACTGCGCTCAATTCTGGTTGCCTCACTACAGGAAGGATGTGGAAACCATAGAAAGGGTGCAAAGGAGATTTACAGGGATGTTCCCTGGATTGGGGAGCGTGCCTTATGAGAATAGGTTGAGTGAACTCAGCCTTTTCTCCTTGGAACAATGGAGGATGAGAAGTGACCTGATAGAGGTGTACAAGACAATGAGAGGCATTGATTGTGTGGATAGTCAGAGGCTTTTTCCCAGGGCTGAAATGGCTCGCACATGAGGGCATTGTTTTAAGGTGCTTGGAAGTAGGCACGGAGGAGATGTCAGGGGTAAGTCCATGGAATGGGCTGCCGGCTGTGGTGGTGGAGGCAGAAACAATAGGGTCTTTTAGGAGATTCCTGGATAGGTACACAGAGCTTGGAAAAATAGAGAGCTATGGGTAAGACAGGTAGTTTCAATGTAAGAACATGTTCAGCACAGCTTTGAGGGCCAAAGGGCCTGTATTATGCTGTAGGATTTCTATATTACTATGTTTCTATGTTCCCTGAAAAGAAAATCCTGCCTAACTAACCTACTGCAAGTTTGTGAGGAAATTACAAGCAGGGACACAAAGGAGATGCAGTGAATTTGGTGCACTTGGATTTTCAGAAGGACTTTGACAAGGTGCTGCACATGAGGCTGCTTAGCAAGATAAGAGCCCATGGAATTACAGGGAAGTTACTTGCATGGGTGGAGCATTGGTTGATCGGCAGAAAACAGAGAGTGGGAATAAAGGGATCCTATTCTGGCTGGCTGCCAATTACCATTGGAGTTCCACAGGGGTCAGTGTTGGGACCGTTGCTTTTTATGATGTATATCAATGATTTGGACTATGACATTAATAGATTTGTGGCTAAATTTGCTGATGATACAAAGATCGGTGGAGGAGTGGGTAGTGTTGAGAAAACAGAGAGCCTGCAGAGTCACTTAGATAGTTTAAGGGAATGGGTAAAGAAGTGGGAAATGAAATACAATGTTGGAAACAGAGGACACAGGTTTAAGGTGCTGGGGAGTAGGTACAGAGGAGATATCAGGGGTAAGTTTTTTACTCAGAGAGTGGTGAGAGCATGGAATAGGCTGCCGCAATAGTGGTGGAGGCGGAAACGATAGGGTCTTTTAAGAGACTTTTGGATAGGTACATGGAGCTTGGAAAAGTAGAGGGCAATGGGTAACCCGAGGTAGTTTCTAAGGTAGTGACATGTTTGACACAACTTTGTGGGCCGAAGGGCCTGTATTGTGCTGTAGGTTTTCTATGTTTCTGTGAAAGTGCATGGTCATGCACTTTGGTGGAAGAAATAAAACGGGCAAACTATTATTTAGAGGTAATTCAAAATGCAGAGATGCAAAGGGTCTTGGGAAACCTTGTGCAAGATACCCTAAAGTTTAACCTCCAGGTTGAGTCAGTGGTGAAGAAGGCAAATGCACTGTTGGCATTCATTTCTCGAGGTATAGAATAAGAGCAGGGATGTAAATTTGAGGCTCTATAAGGCACTCGTGAGATCACACTTGGAGTATTATGTGCAGTTTTAGGCTTTTTATTTTAGAAAGGATATACTGACATTGGAGAGGGTTCAGAGAAGATTCACGAGAATGATTCCAGGAATGAAAGAGTTACTGCATCTGGAGTGTCTGGCAGCTCTTGTGCTGTATTCTCTGGAGTTCTGGAGAATAAGGGGAGATCTCATAGAAACATTCTAAATGTTAAAAGGCTAGAACAGATTAAATATGGCAAAGTTATTTCCCATGGTAGGGGAGTCTAGGACAAGAGGGCACAACTTCAGGATTGAAGGACGTCCATTTAGAACAGAGATGCAGAGAAGTTATTTTAGTCAGAGCGTGGTAAATCTGGGGAATTTGTTACCACAAGCAGCTGTGGAGGCCAAATCATTGGGTGCATTTAAGGAAGAGATATAAAGGTTCTTGATTAGCCAGGGTATCAAAGAGTATGGGGAGAAGGCAAGGGAGTTGAGATGAAGGAATTGGATCAGCCATGATTGAATGGCAGAGCAGACTCGATGGACCAAATGGCCTACTTCCTTTCCTATATCGTATCGTCTTGTGGTCATATAGTCTCATCTCCAGCTGTATGACCATCTCTCGTCTCTTTCTCCAACAGCACGATCATGTCCCATTCCAATCTCCACCTCTACCTGTGCGACACGATTATCTCTCATACCCCGCTCGACTTAAATGATCTTCTCAAATTCCCATCTGTACTTACACGACCATCTCTTGTTCCCAACTCCACCTACGTGACCAACTTTCATCCCCATTTCCACCTGCATAACCATCTCCCATTCCCATCTTCACCTGCACCACTATCTCCCATTCCCCTCTCCAACTGCAGAATGATTTTACAACCCCATCTGTACCTACATGGCCATCTCTCATCCCAATCTCCCATTCCATTCTCCACCTGCACAACCATCAGTCGTCCCCATATCCACTTCCTTGACCTTATGCTGTTCCCATCTCCATATGCACAACCATTTCTTGTCCCCATAGCTACCTACACGACAATCTCCCATTTTCATCTCCACTTACACAACCATCAGTCATCCTCATCTCCTCCTCCATGACCATCTTGTGTTCCCATCTCCACCTGTACAACCATCTCCCATTCCCATCTCCACCTGTACAGCCATCTCCCATTCCCATCTCCACCTGTACAACCATCTCCCATTCCCATCTCCACCTGTACAACCATCTCCCATACCCATCTCCACTTGCACAATCATCTCTTCTTCTCATTTTCAGCTGATCAATAATCTTGCTTCTTGATCTCTACCAACATGACCATGTCTTGTTCCCATCTCCAATTCCCATTTTCACCTGGAGAATCATCTCTTGTCACCTTCTCCCGCTCCCATCTCCACCTCCACGACCACCTCCATGACCATCTCCCGCTCCCATCTCCACCTGCATGACCATCTTCTGTTCCCATCTCCACTTGCACAACCATCTCCCATCCCCATCTCCACCATCATGGCATTTACCATCCCTCTCCCTCTACCTGCACAGCCATTTTCTGCCCTCTCCCCTCATTCCTTACTCTCTGCCCAGCCATTTCCTATATCTGCCTCTGCATCCTCCAATAGCTGCTCAGTCCTGAAGCAAGACACCTTGTGTCAATGGAGCTACTGGACTGTTAGCTTATTTTATCATTTTCTGTGGGTTCCCATGGAGTTAGAATTGCTTTCTAATCCAGCAGGAGGAGACGAGCAGTGGCTTGGCATTCCTTTGAATGTGTGAATTTATGAAAACTTGTCATGTTACATTCAGATCCAAATAGCTCTGTACAGCACCTCAGTGATGGATATTTTTGTTCTGAGGAAAGAGTTGTACTGATGCAGATAAGTGGAACCTCAGAACATTCCAAACCATTTTATGACTAAATCTCTTTTACCGGTATTCATTCTGGTAAGAAAACAGGGCTGCTGATTTAAGATGCACAGTGAAATATACTGATTGGTTGTATCAAAGCCTGATATGGAAACACCGAAACCCATGATCAGAAAATCTGACAGAAAGCAGTGGATACAGCCCAGTCCATCACAGGTAAAGCCTCCCCACCATTAAGCAAATCTGCACAGAGTGCTGAAGCAGGAAAGTAGCTTTAATCATCAAGGACCCCCACCACCTAGGACATGCTCCCTTCTCACCAATGCCATCAGAAAAAAGATACAGGAGCTACAGGTTCAGGAACTTCTCCAGCTCTACCCCTCTACCATTGGGCTCTTGAACCAGAGGGGATGACTTCACTCACCCAGCATTGAACAGCTTCCACAACCTATTGACTGGCTTTCAAGGACTCTACAACCCATGTTCTCAATATCATTTAATATACTACAGACCCCTAATGGCTACCGAGACCTTCTTAGTGCGAGGGGTTTAGATGGGGAAGAATTTGTGAAGTGCATCCAGGAAGGCTTCTTGAATTAGTGAAAGGAGGGGTGATATTGGGCCTGATGTTAGGTAACTAACCTGGCCAAGTGACGAACCCTTTAGTGGTTGAACAGTTAGGAAACAGTGATCACATCATAACAACACACACAAAATGGTGGTGGAAAGCAGTAGGTCAGGCAGCATCTATAGGAAGAAGTACAGTCGATGTTTTGGGCCAAGACTCTTTGTCAGGACTTTGTCTCGGCCTGAAACGTCGACTGTACTTTTTCCTATTGATACTGCCTGGCCTGCTGCGCTCCACCAGCATTTTGCATGTGTTGCTTGAATTTCCAGCATCTGCAGATTTCCTTGTGTTGCGTTTTTAAATTCACATCACAACATCTAGGATAGCTAAAGATAAGGATAGGTATGGTCCTCATGGGAGAGTTTTAAATTGGACTAGGGCAAATCATGAGGGCATTAGGCAGGAACTTAGAATCATTCATTTGGAACATAATTTCTCTTCCAAGTCCACATCAGACAAGTGGAGGGTGTTTAAGGATCAATTGCACAGAGTAAAGGAAAATATGTTCCTGTTAGAAGGAAGGACAGGGATGGAAAGGTAAAGGATCCTTGGATGTCCAGAGGGGCGATGAACTTAGTCAAGAACAAAAGGAAAAGTATGTAAAACTCTGGAAGTCAGGATCAAATGAAGCACATGAGGAATATTAAGAAACCAGAAAAGAACTAAAGACGAAATTAGAAAAGCCAGGAGGGGCCATGCAAAGTCCTTGGCCAGTAGGATTGATGGGAATCCCAAGGCATTCTGTATATCCATCAACGTCAGAGGCTGACTAGGGAGAGGATAGAACAACACAAGGATGAAGTAAAACATTTGATTGGTTGCGGAGAATGTGAGTGGGGTACTTAATGAGTACTTTGCTTCAGTATTTACTAAGAGAAAGGACATGGAGGACCAGAAGATCAGTGCTGAGTGTATAAATATGTTACGTTGTTCAGAGGTCAAGAAGAAGGAAGTGTTGGGTATCCTAATGAGTATTAAGATGGGTAATTCCCCAAGACCTGATGGGATTTATCCCAGGTTATTGAAGGGAGAAGATTCCTGGGCCCTGGACCACGATCTTCATGACCTATTTCAGCACGGGCAGGGTCCTGGAGGGCTGATGAGTCGCTAATGTTGTACCTCTATTTAAGGGAAGAAGGAAAAATCCTAGGAACTAGACTGGTTAGTCTCACATCAGTTGTAAGGATATTGCTGGAGAAAATTCTTAGGGATAGGATGCATTAGCGTTTGGAAACTCATGGCCTAATTAAGGAGAGCCAGCACGGCTTTGTGTATGGCAGGTCATGCCTTACCAATGACTGAAATTTTTGACAAGGTAATGAGAGAGATTTATGAGGGTAGGGCAGTGAATGTTGAATTTTAGTAAGGCATTTGAATAGATTCTTAACAGTGTTGCTGAGCCGACAGATCTTGAGATCCAAGTTCATAGCTCCTTGAAAGTGGCTACACAGGTCAATTAGGTGGTTAGGAAGGTTTATGGAATGTTTGCTTTCATTAGTTGAGGCAATGAGTTTAAAAGTCAAGATGCCATGTTGCAACTTAATAAAACTCTGGTTAGGTCACATCTGGAGTGGTGCTTACGGTTCTGGTCATCCCGATATGGGAAGGATGTTGAGAGGATGCTGCCTGGTTTAGAGGGTGTGTGCTAACATGAGAGACTGGATAAACTTGGGCTGGTTTCTCTGGAGCGCTGGAACCTGAGGGGAGATCTGAAAGAGGTTTACGAGGTTATGAGAGGCATAGATAGAGTGGACAGAGAATATTTGTTTCCCAGGGTTGAATGTCTTATACCAGAGGACATGTATTGAAGGTGAGAGGGGGTGGGTTCAAAGGGGATGTGAGGGGTAAACTTTTTACTCAGAGTGGTGGATGCCTGGAATGTGCTTCCTGGTGTGGTAATAGAGGCAAATACATCAGAGGCTTTAAGGGACATTTGGACAGGCACATGGATGTAAGGAAGATGGCGGGATATGGTTGTGGTGTAGATAGGATGGATTAGTGTTTGAGTGGTTTTGATTTGCTTTTTAGCTGGTTCAACACAGAACTGTGGGCTGAATGACCTGTTTAAATGGTTGAAATGGTTCGATTTATAATCAGAGATTGTATACAATATAAAACCAGAAACACTTACCTTTGCAGACATCCACAAAACAAACAGAAGAACCCCAAAGGAATGAAAGACAGGAAAATGTTAGGACCCCAAAGCCCCCTCTCCCTCCACCCCATTGCAATCAGCAAAAAACATCAAAAGTATCGACTTCTCCCCACCTCTTTCAGCAAAGAGCATCAGCATCCACTAGCCCCAAGCAACAGCAAAGCACCCCAAGGGACACCATGATCTGCAATCAATGAAAACTGTTTACCCGACAGCTCGACATGCCACAGGCTCGCTCGCTCTCACTAATAAGAGACAGTGAAAGGGGAGACTAAGTCATTATTGCAGTGTTACAGTCTGCTGTGTCACTCTTTATTCCAAGATTCCCAACCTGACTGAGAGAAAGAGAGGGAGAGTGTGCATCTGCTCGACTGCAGAGACATCCTTCCATACATCTGCCACAAGGAATTCCTGAAGTTCCATCTCCCACAACACCTCAATCGGCAACATCAGCTTGAAATTGGTCATCCACAGGGTTACGCAGGGCTGCACCCCGGAGATGCCATCTTCCAAGCCGCACTTGAGTGTATTTGAGTGCATTTCTATGTTACATTGACTGTTCTATTATTATAAATTACTATGATTGCACATTGCACATTTAGACAGAGACATAACGTAAAGATTTTTACTCCTCATGTATGTGAAGGATGTAAGAAATAAAGTCAGTTCAATTGTTTCTGCTACCAAAGTGCTTGGTCATTCACTTCCTAACTCTGTATTCCATCTGCTACTTTTTTGCCCATTCTGCTAATCTAAGTCTTTCTGTGGTCTCCCTACTTCTTTAAAACTACCTGCCCAGCCACCTATCTTCATATCATCCACAAATTTTGCAACAAAACCATCATGTGCATCCTTGCAAACTTCTAAGGAAGTAGATGCACTGCCATGCTTTATTTGTAATCTGCTTCTCTAAGCAACCTGCTAACACAAGCTTTTGTCAACAACTTCAAATTTCAAAGTACCTGTCCTAGACCTAGCAGGTAAGTGCAAAGTTGCTGACCCACTCCACCTCTTAAAGCGTATTTATTAGTTTTGAAGGGATTATAGTTTTGAATGTCGAGCTGTGGTTGATAAAGAGCATCCTGATGTGTGCCTCTTTGTTGTCCATATGTTACAGGGTCAATGAAATGACATCTGTCGGGACCTGGCGTGCCAGTAGGTAAATTGGGGTGGATTCTAATCTCTGGAGTTTTCTTTGCTTTTCAGCCTCTGCCTGCAGGCAAGACAGCCAAATGATCAGATTTCCCAAATGCAGTTTGGGCATGGAACAGTATGAATTCCTTATCTTGGTATAACAGTGATCCGGTGTGTTGGGACCCCAGGTGCTACAGGTTATATGCTGATGATAATTGGGCAGAAATTTCTTCACACAAGCCTGATTGAAGTTCTCGACAATGATTTGGAATGTGTTGGGGTGCACTGTTTCTTGCTGTGTCATGGCAGCATTCAATATCTTGAGTGCCTGATTTTGGTGGTACGTAAACTGTGGTCAGGATCACAGAGAACTCTCTTGCCAAGTGGAACAGTCAGCACTTAGTTGTTAGATGTTCCAGGTTGGGGGAACAAGAGTACGACAAAATTGTAACATCTGAGCGCCAAAGAGGGTTTATTATGAAAGATAGAACCCCACCCTTTGCCTTCTCAGAATCAGCATTTTGGTGCATGCTGTATATCGGGAAGCCTTTATATCTTACCAATGTATCCGGTGTGTACAGAGTGAGTGATGCATGTTCCTGTGAAACACAGAACACAGCAGTCCCTTATTTCCTTCCAACACAGCAATCTTGCTCTGAGGTTTTCAGTCTTGTTCTCCAGTGACTATACGTTTCCTAGCAAGATGCTGGGTAGAGGAAGTTCCATTCCTCTGGGTCTCAGCCTGGTTTTGAGTCCTGCCCTCCTGCCTCGCTTTCGGCCATCGTGCTGTACCTGCACACCTGAGGGTTATGTTCATTGAGTCTTTCAGAATATTGTGAAATCACTCATTTATGAAGATGGCTTAAAATATGCTATATTTAGAAGTTCTGAAAGCAAACTGTTAACAAAAGCTTTTGTAAGCATCGGTGCCACCTTCTCTTCTGTATCAAACCAATTAATTCCGTAATTAAATGGCCAACTAAAGTAATCTATTCTGACCACATATCCTTCCATTTTCCTCACATTCATGTGCCTATTTAAGGTGAGAGATGAGTGTAGATCAGGAAACCAGGGAGAACTCCAGAGAGTGAGCCTGATGATGGTGGGGAAAATCCATTCTTTAGAACAGTGCAGAGGGAGAAGATCAGGCAACATTGACATGGATCTGCGAGAGGAAACCATGCACCATCAAACAAATGGAATTTTTGGGAGAGGTAACTCAGAGTAGATGAGCACTGGAGGATGTAATGGAGCAGACTTTGATAAAAGCCTGCATTAGAGATTAGCATGAAAGCTAATGAGGTTGGGGAAATGGGAGGTGAGCTGTTGACCAACTGGAAACAGAGTAGGTACGAAGGAGGGTGAATCTGAGTTGCCAACAGTGACTTGCAGTGTACCATGGGGATCGCTGCTGGACCCAGGTATTCATGGTATACACTCTAAACATAGAGATAAAGATTTGTATGTATATCAAAATGAGTGAAATGCATCGCTTATGTTGGGGATGTACTGAGGAAAGCCCGGCCAGTGTTGCCTCGATTTTAGCATCAACATAGCATGTCCACAACTTAATGAGGTGATCAGAACTGAACACCATATTCCAAGTGTGGTCTAACCAGGGTTTTAAAAAGCTGCAACATTACCATGTGACTGTGAACTCAATCCCAAATCAAATCAAGTTTAATTATCATTTAAACATATATGGATGCAGCTGAATGAGACAGCGTTCCTCTGGGGCCAAGATGCAAAACATGCACAGCACATTCAAACTAGCAAGCAAAAAAAAAACATTACACCAAAAAACCACTGTCCCTGTAAATTGATGGTACAGAATCCCGGCAGCGCACAGAAGCGCGTAATCCTGTCTGTTATTGCACCGATTGAACACTGGAGGGCAGCATCAACAGGAGAGGCCAGTCCCCAACAGAGCAGACACCACAGTGCACCTTCTCCAGTGCCTCTTCACCTGGACTGCAGCTTCAGGAAAGCCCGCGGCTTGAAGCCCCAGCCTTGCTACAACCAAGGCTATGCTGTTCCCACCTACCTGTTGCGCCACCAAGCAAGGGAAACAGGTCTGCAGTATGTTCCCATTATCAGTGTCCAACAGGGCCTTGCGATTGCAAGAAAACCATGCAAGACAATCACCCACAATTACAATGCACTCGCCTTCACGCACCAGCTCTGATGTCTTCAAGTAGCAGGCAGCTCCTTCGAACCCAATCCGGCTCCTCCACTGGCACGCCAGCCAGCTCCTTCGACACTCTGGCCAACTTCTCTGATCAACAAGCAGTTCACTGAAGAAGTAGACCTGCAATTCCTGAAGTTCCTGGAGTCCAGAATAGTCTTGCGACCATGAAAAACACATTTAACAAAGAAGCCCACCATCTCACTGAAGTAAGAACCATCTCCCAACTAATGAACCATTCACCTTCTCATACTTGCGTGGCAATATTGAGAGATGGGTGGCCCCAAGCAGCTGCTGCTCCTCTCCCTCTGTTAGCCCCCTCCTCGTGAAAGCACCAGGCTGCAGCTCTTCTCAGTGTAGACCAGAAAATTGTCGTGGACAAGGTGCTTCAACAGGTGACACTGCGGTGGGAGATTGCAGAGTATTAGCTCATTTACATTTCATAATTATTTGAGGTGCTTTAATATCTGGCACATTTGAAAACATCGAATATTTTGGGCAATGGACAGCCAGTTGAGCTGGAAGCTATGGCTTACCAAGCTGTTAAAGCTCTTTTTACTGAGTCATACTGACCATCCCCTCAACCAAACTCAAAAAAATTACTATGTGTGTAACCCTCAGGTTCTGTCAGCTGCATAGTCCAGGAAAGACAATCTCTGGCCCCACCAATCATATGAGATTGAGGTGCAAAACCTCCTGTTTGTGTGGATGCTGCGTGATGTGTCACCCTGTTACAAATCACACACAAAATAACAGAGTACACCAAATGCAACTAAACAGTTTAACTTTATAATTCCTATTTTGACTAAGGGTTAGTAAAGTAAAACAAAAAGAAGAGGCCCATTTTAATGAAACAGTCTACTGTGTACTAGTCGGAGCTCACAGTTTCCCTTCCGCTGGTCCTCCATCGATTTCCCCGGGCTCAGTCGACTCCCGGCCCCACTCCAAGTCCACTCCTTTCGGGTGTCTGTGGCCTCTCAGTTCTGGCATCATCTCTGTCCATCTTGAGGGTAGGTGCTGCAGTTGCAATGTCCCGCTGAACCCCCAGATATTCACAGATAGCCCACAACTCCAACCCCGCCCGATTTCACCTGACTCAGTGTGAAGGGTTGAGGATCTCTTCCTCAATCAGTGGGGAGATAACAAAAGGCAGCATATAGCACACCCTCATTTCTTCATCCTCCGAATCAGTATCCCACTCAGAGTGGGCTGGTCTAATGTCTCCTGCTGGGGGTCCTTCAGTCGCCGCAGAGTCCTCTTACTAGGCGTAGGCTCCAGGTTGGGCTCTGGATCAACCCGCACCTCTTGTTCCAAAGGCAGAGGTGGTTCCGATGGAGAATCTTGACAGGCCCATTCCCATCCTCTGGTTTCACCTGGAAAACTGGGTAGGATTGGCATCTGACTCTCCACGACATTGGGCATAGCCGCCCAGCTGTCAGCCAACTTATGCTTCCCTGGAAGCCCCAAATTCCTTAAGAGGACTCTGTCTCCCGGCAGGAGTTGGGAGAACCTCACCTTACGATCATACCTCCTCGTTTCCTTGCTTCTGCTTGGCAGCCACAACCTCAGATAATTCATAAGCCTTCTTCAGCTCCCTTCTCATATCAGACACATACTTCATATAATCTTCAGTAGCAGGTCTTCCTTGCCAGTCCCAAAACAAAGGCCGATGGGCAACCTTGTCTCACGCCCAAACATCAGGTATATGGCAAGTACCCAGCAGCTTTATTTCGTGTACAGTTGTAGCAGTGAACCAGATGTCCAAAATGTTAACTCCACTTATTCTTCTTGCTGATTTCCAAGATTCCGAGCTTGTCTAGCAAAGTTCGATTAAGTGTCCCTGGCTAGGGATCACCCTTGACTTCTTGCCTGAGCATGCTCAGCAACTCATGTGTGAGCCTACTCGAAATCCCATCCGTGAGGGGAGGCCATAATAACTGAAATACTTGGTAGGGAAAGCCTGCGCATATCTGGTATAGTGATCTGTGATGACTAAGACATTCACTGTGTTGCTGGCATCGGGTTCTATGACAGAAAATCCATACACACCAGGATCAGGAGCCTGCACTCTGCAAGTGGGTCAAGGGAGCTGCCCGCGTAGGCAGTGTTTTCCACTGTATGCATCAAATGCACGACTTGCAGTATTCTTGGACCTCCAGCTTCATTTGGGGCCAATTTGGGATCTCTGACCAATCCACAGGTCACTTCAACCCCCAAATGTCCAGAATCATGAAGTGACTTCAATTCAATCCTGTGATACTCCTCAGGCAGAACCAGCAGAGAATGTCGAGGTTGGTTCGGAGGCAATGTGACCTGGTATAGGATCTGTTTCCTCAACTCCAATCTGGGCCATTCTCTCAGTAATGGAGGCACCTCAGTTTTCGTCTCCTCCGCCTGAGCTGCGTCTCCCTTTTTGACCGCTGTCCAAACGATCCTGAAGCCTGGGTCATCTGGCTGAGCAGTTGCTACTTTCCCAGGACTCAATTCCAGTAACTGGTTTGTCTTCAGAGTAGTCAGGTTACAGTAAGCTTGTGAAATGGAATCAGCAGAAGCTCCCAATTGATCTACCACTCAATCCTGCCCTTTGCCTTCACTGTGATGGAAAACTGATAATGGCTTTCATTCCCGGATCAGGAATGCTCTCCCACTCCAGTCCTTCATGCACACATCTGGAAAAAGCATCAGCATCAATGTTCCTACTTCCCTGCCAGTACTTCAGGCTGAAATCATAGGCAGACAACACCACCAACCACCAATGGCCTGTGGCATCCAATTTTACTGACATCAGAATATAAGTTAGGGGGTTGTTGTCCGTCCTCATTTCAAACTTGGCCCCGTAGAGATAGTCACTTAACTTATCCATCACCACCCATTTCAACACCAGAAACTCCAACTTGTGCATGGGATAATTTTTCTCGGAGGGTGACAGACTCTGGCTGACAAATGCAGTGGGTCTCAACCTGGTGCCCTGATCCTGATACAGGACACTCCCCCAAAGCCCTCCCGACTGGCATCCATGTGCAGCACATACAGCAGTCGGGTCTGCAAGAGCCAGCACTGGCGCTTGGGTCAGCAGCTCCTTCATCGACTGAAAGGCCTCTTCACAGTTTGCATCCCACCTCTGTCCAAAGGGCTCCTATGGGCTAAAATACTCTTCACCCTCCTGTCCTTTTGTCCTCCTTGCTTTCTTCCCCAAGGGAGGGTAACCGCACAGAGGCTGATTCAACGGGTGACTCACTTTCGCGTAGTCTTTCACAAACCTCCAATAGTAGCTACAGAACCCGAGGAACGAGCACAGAGCGCTCACAGTCTGGGGTCTTAGCCAAGTGGAAACCATCTCGATCTTAGCTGGATCTGTAGCTACTCCCATTGTGAGACTATGTGCCCAACATAGCTAACAGATGTTTGGCAGACTGGCACTTGTCCAGAGAAAGTTTTAACCCTTCAGCTTTCAGGCAGCCTGGCACCTTCATCTGCCTCACTCCATGTTGTTCCAAGGTGGATCCAAATACTATGAAGTCATCCCGATACTCCAATACCTGAAGCAAGTTCATATCCCCCACTGTCCTCTCCATGACTCGCTGGAAAGTTGTAGGAGTCTGCGATATGCCCTGGGGCATCCTTTCAAACTGGAAGAATCCCAGGGGACGTATAAATGCCGTGTTCTCTTTGTCGGCTTCATTCATGAGGACCTGGTAATATCCACTCCTCAAATCCAAAGCACTGAACAACTTCGCACCCCTCAGACAGGCCAGCGCGTCTTCAACCCTCGAGACCGTATACTTGTCAGGGATGGTGCGCCTGTTCAGAGTCCTACAGTCCACACACATCTGTACCTTCCCATTCTTCTTCTGTGCTGCTGCTATTGGGGATGCATAGGGACTTCGGGACTTGGTGATGATCCCAGCTTCCTTCAACTTACACAAATGCTGCTGCACATCTTCCACCTCTGCAGGGGCCTATCGCCGTGACCTCTCTCTAAACGAGGTGTCCTCGGTCACACGGATAGTGTGGCAAGTGCTCCTGGAACAACCCACATCAAACTTGTCAGTGGAAAAGACACGTTCCAGCTTCAACATCTTCTCTATCAACCTTCTCTTCCACACTGCAGGCACCGGGGAGTCCCCGAAGTGGAATGACTCTGCTGTCAACTTACCCCCCTTTTCCAATAGTTTCTCCCCAGTGTGTCTCACAGGGACTCTGGACATTACCGTCACTGGGAACAGGTGCACCAGGGGCATCCCACGCTTGAAGGTGACCTCCCTCTTCGTTGTGTTCCTGACAATCACTGCCATCCTGCTTGCCGGTACAACCGAGGGCTTCTGCAGGTTGGGCCTCACCAGTACCCCAGCAGGAAATCCCGACTCCCTCTCGAGGTCTTCCGGAGCGTTCACTAAGAGGGCCTTCCCTCAGGTACTCCGGGAAATTTGGGGGTCCCCATCACTCTCACTACCTCCCTGGGCTGTAACACGATTGGCTTGGACTGTGTGAACCACACAGTCCCTCATCCAAACTCATTATCTGGCCCAGTGCAGCCATGCACTTATAACCATATAACAATTACAGCACGGAAACAGGCCATCTCGGCCCTTCTAGTCCGTGCCAAATGCTTACTCTCACCTAGTCCCACAGACCTGCACTCAGCCCATAACCCTCCATTCCTTTCCTGTCCATATACCTATCCTATTTTACTTTAAATGACAATACCAAACCTGCCTCTACCACTTCTACTGGAAGCTCGTTCCACACAGCTATCAGTCTCTGAGTAAAGAAATTCCCCCTCATGTTACCCCTAAACTTTTGCCCCCTAACTCTCAACTCATGTCCTCTTGTTTGAATCTCCCCTACTCTTAATGGAAAAAGCCTATCCACGTCAACTCTATCTATCCCCCTCATGATTTTAAATACCTCTATCAAGTCCCCCCTCAACCTTCTACGCTCCAAAGAATAAAGACCTAACTTGTTCAACCTTTCCCTGTAACTTAGGTGCTGAATCCCAGGTAACATTCTAGTAAATCTTCTCTGTACTCTCTCTATTTTGTTGACATCTTTCCTATAATTTGGTAACCAGAACTGTACACAATACAATTCCTCAAAAGCAGCTCGAAACACAGGGTGAACAGACAATGTTCTCAGGAAGCCCTCTCCTTGCAGGGTCCCATGAGCCTCCTCACAATAGACTGTTAGTCTCCACAAGAATTGGAACACCGACTCTCTCAATGGGGTCTGGACAAACTAACGCTAAAGTATCGAGGCCCTCAGCCACTCTCACATCGTCCTCCGAAAACTGCAGCTTTACTGGCAAGTAACCAACATATGGATAACCACCCATATTATCCATAAGACCCCAGATCACTAGTGCACTGAGTGGTTTCAACGGTAAATGCGTCAAATGCTGTTTGTAAAATGAACGGTACAGCAAAGTGACCTGCAACCTTGTCTTAAGTATGGTTTTAGCACAAATACCCTCTATTGGTAGTGATACACTGGAGTTTGGCCTCACTAAGCCTGCAGGAATACGGTTTTTATCTTTAGGGTGTTCCCCTCCCCGGTACACCAGGCCATCCCCTCACTGGGTCTCTTTTAAGTTTTCCCAACGTCTCTCTCTGCTTAGATACCTGGGAGCTCTCTCTGAGGGGTTTCCCGTTGTTCACACTCCTGCCTGAAGTGTCCCTCTTCACCACAGTAATAATAGACAAGTCTCATACCCCTCTTCCCCTTAAGGGGTGGGTTTCTTTCCTGAGAATAGGCAGAGACTACCATAGCTGGGTTTTTGAACCTGGGCATTTTTGCATTTATTTGCCAGAGAGGTAAAGGCGGATACTAACTCAGAATTCTCACATTTCACTGAGGGATGGGGACTCATCAGATCATCCTTCCCCTTGCCAAGCAGAAACAAGAGAATCCTGTCTTTGAAGTCTCCACTCTCAGCTACGGGAGACTTGACTTGCATTTCAGCCCGCTCACCTACAATCTCCTCTTCTCGGAAAGTATGGACAGTCTGTGGTACCACCTCTCCTGAACTGAAACAAAGTCTATGCTCACTATTTTATCAAATCACCGCTCCACAATTGTAACTTTGCCTTCAGATTTAATGGTACTTAAAAGTCGAATTACAAGACAATATTAGAAGACAGGAGTACAAATATCTACCCCACTCAACACACATGCATTCATTACCGGTAACCCTGGCAGCATCCATACCCATGTATTGTAATCACTTTACCGGACAATAGTTTAGCACAGACTTAAACATACAACCCACTGGTCCAATGCTCAGGGCAATCACACAGCATCCAACGAAATCGACCCCAGATGAGCCCCCACAACTGTAACCCTCAGGTTCTGTTAGCTGCATAGTCTAGAGAAGACAATCTCTGGCCCCATCAAATAGATGAGATTGAGCTGCAAAACCTTCTGTTTGTGTGAATGCTGGTGGTATGTCACCCTGTTACAAATCAGAACCACAAAAGAACAGACAGTACACCAAATGCAATTAAAGGGTTTAACTTTATAATTCTTATTTTGACTAAGGGTTAATAAAGTAAAACAAAAAGAAGAGGCCCATTTTAATGAAACAGTCTACTGTGTACTAGTCGGAGCTCACAGTTTCCCTTCCGCTGGTCCTCCATCGATTTCCCCGGGCTCAGTCGACTCCCGGCCCCACTCCAAGTCCACTCCTTTCGGGTGTCTATGGCCTCTCAGTTCTGGCATCATCTCTGTCCATCTTCCGCCGAACAAAAGACCCAGATCACCTCACACAACAAGAATAAAACACTCCCTTCATTGGACGGCGCACATTCCAAAGCCCCCGTTATCTCCAGTCAAAACCCAAACACTGCTGCTGCAGAAAAACCATTGCATTAGCAGTGAAACCTTTCTCACAGTGTTACATGTGGAGTTAATATGTGGAAGAACCTGCCACAGTTCAAGACCATGTCAGTGAGAGGATTTATTCAGGAGATTTCTGGCTATAGGAGAAGTTCAGACAACTTGTGACAACAAGTTATATGCACTGGCAAAATCTTCAGCAGCCTTTCTGTTTTCTCAAAACTACCTGCACCTCCACCTATCTTCATATAGTCCACAAACTTGAGTAGCAAGTCATCAATTCCATCAACCAAATTGCTGACAAATAACATAAAAAGAAGCGATCCCAACAAAGATCCCTGTGGAATATCACCAGTCACCATCAGCTATCCAGAGAAGGCTCCCTTTATTCCCACTCTGCCTCTGATCAATCTACCAAACTTCTATCCTTTCTGTAAAACCAAGGAGTCTTTTCTTGTTAAGCGGCCTCATGTGCAGCACCGTCAAACCCCTTCTGAAAATTCAAGTACACAACATCCATCTCTTTTGTCTGTTTTGTTTATTATTTGTCATGGTCCGGATTGGTTTCCCTTTAAATTTATCTAGGTTGTATTATAATCCGAACCATTGACTCCTTATTCCCCTTTAATTCCCTGTTTCACGTGTCCCTCGAGCTTGGTGATTAAGGTAATTTACTCTTGACCGAACCGGCAGTTTATAAGCCCCTGGCTTCAGCCATTCGGGGCAAGAGCGTTATGGAGCATGAGCGAAGTCATCGTAGCTACCACGAGCCAAAGTCACCTTGCCGGAGCCAACTGAGCTTCTTGCCAGAGTAAGCCATGACTCTTCCCACAGCAAGTTCCAGCAAATCGCCTTCCCTTGCCAGAGTGGGTCCGGGCAAGGTTACCCGCCAGGGTGAATTAAAAGCTCCCACAGCTAAAATCAAAATGGCCTGGGAGCAGGATTTAAATATCTCCTTATCTGAGAAGAGCTGGGATTCAGTTCTCAAATCAGTTAACTCAACCTCTCTTTGTGCTCGCCACTGCCTTTTACAGTTTAAGATTGTTCATAGAGCCCATATGTCTAAATCTAAACTATCTCGATTCTACCCTAGCGTTAGTCCGTTCTGTGATAAATGCAAGAGGAGCGTGGCCTCTCTCATCCATATGTACTGGTTCTGTCCTAGCTTGGAGAAATTCTGGAAAGATGCCTTCACTACGCTATCGTGTATTCTGAATCAGCACCTAGAACCAAACCCTTTAATTGCTCTGTTCGGTTTTTGGGGCGAGACAGATTTATGTCTGGGTCCGACCAAATGCCGAATCCTATCCTTTGCCTCTCTCCTGGCTAGACGCTTGATCCTCCTCAGATGGAGAGATGTTGCCCCGCCCACTCATGCTCAATGGCTTAACGACATCATGGCCTGTTTGGACCTCGAAAAAATTCATTATTCAGTTCTCAATTCGGATCTAAAGTTCCATAAGGTCTGGGGACCTTTTATCGAGTACTTTCATAACCTTCCTCTTGACTAGGGTTTTTTTTTCTTTTCGGTCCCTTGCTTTCAGCTCCTTTTTTTTTCCGGTAGAAGGCATTATTATCCTCTGTTGCTGAGTGTATTCACAGTCTGGGAGTTTGGCTGTCCTGACTTATACTCTCTATATTGTGTTGTGGTTGATCTGGAGTTGCTGTTGTTTTTTCTTGTGTTGTGGGGCTTGGGGAGGACACTAAGCTTACTTGTCTTTAATTCAGGTGCTTTTTTTTGCTAAATTCTCTTCCTTTGTAGCATATTGTTATTGTATGCTTAATTTTGCACTGTTTTAATGTTCCTCATTGGGATTTGGGGTTTTTAATTTGTAAAATGTTTTGAAAAACTAATAAAAAAAATTTTTTTAAAAAAAGAGCTCCCACAGCTTGGAACAAACTTGGGTCCAGTGATAGTACCGTCCGTTGTCTTGTCGTCGTGTATCCAGTTCAGTAGACAGACCGTTTGCCACTACTCGAATGGACTGTCGTTGTGTGGTCTCTGTATCCATGTCCTGTCTAAAGAGGGGTCCTGGCCCTGTACCCTAGAAGGGTCCTGACCCTGTGTTAAAGAGTCCCGGCTCCATGCCTGGTGTCTGAAGGCGGCATCCCGACTCAGTGTTTCATGTCCTGTGTTTGAATATCAAGTCCTGGCCCTGGTGTTCCAAGTCCAAAGTATCAAGTCCTGGCTGTGACGATCCAAGTGTCCCAGTCCTGGCAACACACACAAAATGCTGGTGGAACGCAGCAGGCCAGGCAGCATCTATAGGAAGAAGTGGTCTCGGCCCGAAACGTCGACAGCGCTTCTCCCTATAGATGCTGCCTGGCCTGCTGTGTTCCACCAGTATTTTGTGTGTGTTGCTTGAATTTCCAGCATCTGCAGATTTCCTGGTGTTTGTCCAAGTCCTGGCTGTGGCGATCCAAGTGTCCAAGCCTCCAAGTCCAAGGTCTGTGTTCTGAGTCCTGACTCTGATCCCCGATCTCCAAATCCTGGCCCCCCAGACCCTGAGTCCCAACCTAGTCCCGGGCCCGAGCCCTCGTCTATTACACCTATTCCCATTTCCTCTTTGCTCTCCTTGATTTCCCTGTTCTATCTTTGTGTCATGGTTCTCCTTGTAAAGAGTAATAAACTCTATTTTAGTTAACCTTACAAAAACGTGCTTGTGTCCTGCATGTGGGTCCTCCAGCACCATTGCCCCCCACAGTGTGACATTATTTCCTGAAAGAATTTCAAAAGGTTTATCAGGCAAGATTTTCCCTTAAGGAAACCATACTGACTTTGACCGGATTTATAATGGGTCTCCAAGTGCCCCGAGACCTCATCCTTGTGGAGTAGACTCGATGGCCAAATCACCTAATTCTGCTTCTATGTCTTATGGTCTTAACGATTGACTCTTAGCATCTTCCCAAACACTGAGGTCAGATGAACTGGTTTATAATTTCCTTTCTTCTGCCTCCCTCCCTCTGGAAGACTGGAATGACATTTGCAAATTTCCGCTCCCTTAGAACCATGCCAGAATCTAGTGATTCCTGAAACATCATTGCTAATGCTGTCTCCATCTTTTTCCAGCGGTCCAATATCTACTCTTGCCTTTCTTTTACTCTTTATATATCTGAAAAGAAATCCTCTTTGATAGTATTGGCTAGTTATCTTCATATTTCATCTTTTCTGTCCTTATGGCTTCTTAGTTTCCTTCTTTTATTTTTAAATACTTCCCAATCCTATAACTTCCCATGAATTTTTTGTCAGATATGTGCCTTCACTTTTGCTTTAATGTTGTCTTTGACTTCCCCTTGTCAGGCATGGTCGCATCATCCTGCCTTTAGAATATTTCTTTGGGATGTATCCACCTGTACCTTCTGAATTGACCCCTGAAAACTCAGCTTCTTCTGTTGAGATACTGCACGGAATAAGGCCCTTCTGGCCCTTTGATCCATATTGCCTGGTATTCCCTCAGCCTAATCACAGGACAATTTACAATGACCAATTAACCTTCTGGCTGGTAAGTCTTTAGCCTGTGGGAGGAAGCTGGAGCACCCGGATGAAACCCAGGGGAGGAATGTACAAACTCCTTACAGATGACATTGGAACTGAACTCCGAACTCCAGCTCCCTGATTGTAATAGTGTGTGCTAACCATTACTCTGCTGTAGCACCTGTGGCTTTTTTTTTATTGTTAAGATACTAAATAAATGAACATTGTTGATCGATGTATCATTACTTGGGTGTTAATTGATGTGCAGCAGAACCTGGGGCAGTTATAGAAGAGGGTTTTGACGAAGTCTGGTAAAATGTTTAGCTAGTAGACTCAATTACACTTTGCTCCATATATTGTGATTTAGATTGATAGTCTAATGAGTACATTTGTGCTGATGTTAAACACTGTTGTGTTTACTTAACCATATAAAAATTACAGCATGGAAACAGGCCATTTCAGCCCTTCTAGTCCGTGCCGACACTTACACTTACCTAGTCCCACTGACCCGCACTCGGCCCAAAACCCTCCATTCCTTTCCTGTCCATATACCTATCCGATTTTACTTTAAGTGGTAGAGGCAGGTTCAGTATTGTCATTTAGAGGCTCTACCTGCCTCTACTTAGAAACTTAAAATATTTTAAACATAGAAACATAGGAAACCTACAGCACAATACAGGCCCTTCAGCCCACAATGCTGTGTCAAGCATGTACATACTTTAGAAATTACCTGGGGTTACCCATAGCCCTCTATTTTTCTAAGCTCCATGAATCTGTCTAGGAGCCTCTTAAAAGACCCTATCATATCTGCCTCCACCAACATTGCTGGCAGCCTATTCCACACACTCACTGCTCTGAAAAAACTTACTCCTGACATCCCCTCTGTACCTACTCCCAAGCACCTTAAAATTGTGCCCTCTTGTGTTAGCCATTTCAGCCCTGGGAAAAAGCCTCTGACTATCCACATGATCAATGCCTCTCATCATCTTATACACCTCTATCAGGTCACCTCTCATCCTTCGTCATTCCAACAAGAAAAGGCCAGGTTCATTCAACCTATTCTTGTAAGGCATGCTCCCCAAACCAGGCAACACCCTTGTAAATCTCCTCTGCACCCTTTAATATGGTTTCCACATCCTTTCTGCAGGGAGGTGACCAGAACTGAGCACAGTTCTCCAAGTGGGGTCTGACCAGAGTCCTATATAGCTGCAAAATTATCTCTTGGCTCTTAAACTCAATCCAATGGTTGATGAAGGCCAATGCACTGTATGCCTTCTTAACCACAGAGTCAACCTGCGCAGCAGCTTTGAGTGTCCTATGGATTCAGACCCCAAGATCCCTCTGATCTTCCACACTGCCAGGAGTTCTACCATTAATACTATATTCTGCCATCATATTTGATCTACCAAGATGAACCACTTCACACTTATCTGGGTTGTACTCCATCTGCAACTTCTCAGCCCAGTTTTGCATCCTATCAATGTCCCGCTGTAACCTCTGACAGCCCTCCACACTATCCACAATACCACCAACCTTCATCAGCAAACTTACTAACCCATCCCTCCACTTCCTCATCCAGGGCATTTATAAAAATCACAAAGAGTAAGGATCCCATTACAGATCCCTGAGGCACCCCACTGGTCACCAACCTCCATGCAGAATATGACCTGTCTACAACCACACTTTGCCTTCTGTGAGCAAGCCAGTTGTGAATCCACAAAGCAATGTCCCCTTGGATCCCATGCCTCCTTATTTTCTCAATAAGCCTTGCATGGGGAGCCTTATCAACTGCCTTGCTGAAATTCATATATACTACATCTACTGCTCTTCCTTCATCAATGTGTTTAATCACATCCTCAAAATTCAATCAAGCTCATAAGGCACAACCTGCCTTTGACAAAGTCATGCTGACTGTTCCTAATCATATTATGCCTCTCCAGGTATTCATAAATCCTGCCTCTCAGGATCTTTTCCATCAGCTTAACATAGAAACATAGAAAATCTTCAGCACAATACAGGCCCTTTGGCCCATAAAGTTGTGCCAATCATGTCCCTACCTTAGAAATTGCTTGACTTACTCATAGCCCTCTATTTTTCTAAGCTCCAACATCTAAACTTACCAACATTTTGTTCATAAAAGAGTGATTGTAAGCTGCCAGGGGTCGAATTGCCTGGTTCATTCATGCCAACTCAGATTCTATCCAATGTTTGTGAATGCTGAGCTCAGGTATGTTTTGGTGATACACGTGACCTGTTGTTGTATTCCTGTTGACTCTCGGCAGTGGTGATCAATGTTTTCTCAAAACTGTGCAAGTGAGCAGCTGGCCAGTAACTGAAATGCTCTCACACAGAAAGCTGCAATTTTCTTTTAAATAACATCAATATAATTTTGAAATTATGCTAATATCATTGGGTTGAGTTGTTTTTCGATCTTGTCAATTTCCTTGCAAACATTTCGTCATGTGATGAGACATCACCAGTCCACTATTAATTGCGGCTTGTCCTCCGAATATTTGCCTTCACAAAATTATAAATCAGCTGATTGGTTGTCATTACAGAAGCCCAATTGTGATGTGGAATGAAATTTTGTCGCTGATTGATAAATAGATAAAGGACAAAAATTCAGAGGACACAAAACAAGTTACAGTTCAGTAATGATGTCTCCTTGTATGGCGGCAAAATGTTTGCAAACAAATTGCTAAGATCGGAGAATAACTCAACCCAGCCACCAACCACCTGAGCTACAAATCTTCTGAATTATTATGCTAATATAATTTTGAAATTTATGTTAATATAATTGTCAAATGCCCTGTAATTACTTGTGTTAAATAAGATCATAAGAACATAAGACATAGGAGCAGGATATGGCCATTCGGCCCATCAAGTCTGCTCCACCATTTAATCATGGATGATCCATTTTCCCCTCCTCAACCCCAGTTCATGGCCTTCTCCCTATAACCCTTGATGCCATGTCCAATTCAAGAACCTATCAACTTCTACCCTAATACTCCCAATGACCTAGCCTCCACAAATTCACCATTCTTCAGCTAAAAAAATATCTCTGCATCTCTTTTGAAAGGGTGCCCTTCTATACTGAGCCCGTGCCCTCTTGTCCTAGACTCTCCCACCATGGGAAACATCCTTTCCACATCTACTGTCTCAGACTTTCAACATTCAAAAGTTTTCAATGAAATCCCCCCTCATCCTTCTGAATTCTAGTGATTACAGACCCAGGGTCATCAAATGTTCCTGGTATGATAACCTTTTCATTCCTGGAATCATCCTTGTGAGCTTCCTCTGGACCCTCCCCATTGCCAGCTCATCTTTACCAAGATGAGGGGCCATACAAAGCCTCAGCATCACATCCCTGCCCTTGTATTCTAGACCTCTTGAAATGAATGCTAACATTTGCCTTCCTCACCACCAACTCTACCTGCAAGTTAATCTTTATGCTGTTCTGCACAAGGACTCCCAAATCCTTTTGCAGCTCAGATTTTTGGATTTTCTCCCTGTTTAGAAAATAGTCCACACATTTATTTCTTCTACTAAAGTGCATGACCATGCATTTGCCAACATAGTATTTCATTTGTCACTTTCTTGCCCATTTCCCTAATCTGTCTAAGTCCTTCAGCAGCCTACCAGTTTCCTCAACACTACTTGTCCCTCCACCAATCTTCGTATCACCTGCAAACCTACCAACAAAGCCATTGATTCCATCATTTAAATCATTGATATACAACATAAAAAGAAGTGGTCCCAACACTGACCCCTGTGGAACACCTCTAGTCACCGGCAACCAACCAGACAAGGACCCTTTTATTCCCAGTCACCACCTCCTGCCAGTCAGCCAAAGCTATAACCATGTTAGCAACTTTCCTGTAATACCACTGGCTCTTAACTTGGTAAGCAGCCTCATGTGTGGCACCTTGCCAAAGGCCTTCTGAAAGCCCAAATATACAACATCAACTGACTACATTCCCTTTATCTATCCTAGTTGTAATCTCCTCAAAGAATTTCAACAAGTTCATCAGGTAAGATTTTCCCTGAAGAAAACCATGCTGACTTTGTCCTATCTTGTCCTGTGTCACCATGTACTTCATAACTTCATCCTTAATAATTGACTCTAACATCTTTCCAACCACTGAGGTCAGACTAACTGGTCTGTAATTTTCTATCTGCTGCCTTACTCTTTCTTAAAGACTGGAGTGACATTTGCAATTTTCCAGTCCTCTGGCCCCATGCCAGAGTCCAATAACTTCTGAAAGATCATTTCCAATGCCACCATAATCTCTAACTCTACCTCTTTCAGAAACCTAAGGTGTACTTCATCTGGTCCGGTAACTTACGTACCCTTAGGTCTTTCGGCTTTTTGACCACCTCCTCTTGTAACAGTAACTGCACCCACTTCTCTTCCTTCACACTCTACAACATCAGGCATTCTGCTAGTGTCTTCCACAGTGAAGACTGATGCAAAATACTCATTTAGTTCATCAGCCACCTCCTTGTCTCCCGTTATTATTTCTCTGGCCTCATTTTCTGGTGATCCTACATCAACTCTCATCTCCCTTTTATTTTTAATATACAAACGTTTGTATTTGAAAAAAGCTTTTCCTATCCGTTTTGATACTGTTTGCTACCTTGCTTTCATATTTCATCTTTTCTCTTCTAATGATTCTTTGAGTAGGTTGAGTAGGGTTTAAAAACCCTGTAGGTTTTTAAAAGCTTCCCAATCCTCTGTTTTCCCACTGGTTTTTTCTTTGTTGTATGCCCTCTTTTTTTTAACATTAGCTTTGACTTCCCCGTCAGCCACAGTTGTACTATTTTGCCATTTGAGTATTTCTTCATTTTTCGAATACATCTATCCTGAACCTTCCTTATTTTTCCCCCGGAACTCACACCATTGCTGCTCTGCTGTCATCTCTGCCAGCAGCATCTCCTTCCAATTTACTTTGACCAACTCCTCTTTCATACCACTCTAATTTCCTTTAATCCCTGTCAAATTTCAAGTTGAACTCAATCATATTGTGATCACTGCCTCCTAAGGGCTCTTTTACCTTGAGGTCCCGAATCGCCTCCGGTTCATTGCATAACACCCAATCCAGTATAGCTGATCTCCGAGTAGGCTCAATGACAAACTGCTCTGAAAAGCAAACTCTTAGGCATTCAGCAAACTGAATCACTTGAGATCCATTACCAACCTAATCTTCCCAATCGACTTGCATGTTCAAATCTCCAATGACTATCATAATATTGCCCTTTTGACATGCCTTTTCTATTTCCTGTTGTAAGCTGTGGTTTACATCCCAGCCACTTTTGGGAGGCCTGTATATAACTGCCATCAGCGTCCTTTTACCCTTGCAGTTTCTTGACTCAACCCACAAGGATTCAACATCTTCCGATCCTATGTCACATCTTTCTACTGATTTGATGCCATTCTTTACCAGTAGAGCCACACCACCCCCACCCCCCTGCCTACTTTCCTATCCTTCTGATACAATGTTTGACCTTGGACATTCAGCTCCCAATTAGAGTCATCCTTCAGCCATGATTCAGTGATAGCCATAACATTATGCCTGACGATCTGTAATAGTTTAACAAGATCATCACCTGACTGCCTATACTCTGTGCATTGAGACACAACACTTAGAGACTATTTGCTACCCTTTTATGATTCTGCATCCCTAATGCACTGATACCCACCCTACTGGCTGCAATTTTGTCCTGTCACCTGCCTGTTCTTCCTGACAGTCTGTCAACGTGCTATCTTTGCTTTTTTAACATATGTCCTATCCTGGGTCCCATCTCTCCAGTTCCCACCCTCCTTGCCAAACTAGTTTAAACCCTTCCCAACAGCTCTAACAAACCTGCCCACAAGGATATTGGTCCCCCTTGGGTTCAGGTGCAACCTGTCATTTTTGAACAGGTCATACCTGCCCCAGAAGAGATCCCAATGATCCAAGAACCTGAAGTCCTGTCTCCTGCACCAGCTTCTCAGCCATGCATTAATCTGCCAAATCATCCTGTTTTTACCCTCACTGGCACGTGGCACAGGCAGCAATCCAGAAATGACTACCCTAGAGGTCCTGCTTCTCAGCTTTCTACCTAGCTCTCTAAATTTTCTGTTCAGGATCTCATAGCTATTCCTTCCTATATGTACCAAGACATCTGGCTGATCTCCATCCCCCTCTAAAATGCTGTTGTCGCGATCCAAGATGTCCCTGACCCTGGCATCTGGGAGGCAAAATACCATCTGGGTGTCCCGTTCTTGTCCTGTCTGGTCCCCTGACTACTGAGTCCTTTATCACAGTCACTCCCCTCTTCTTCTTCATCTTCTGCACCACGGAACCATGCTCAGTGCCAGTAACCCGGTCTCCGTGGCATTTCCCTGGGAGGTCATTCCCCCACAACAGCATCCAAAGTGGTATATTTATTATTGAGGAGAATGGCCAAAGAGGAGCTCTGTGCTAAATGCCTGTTCACATGGACTGTGCCTTTAAAAAGAGAGAGAGTGTGTGCCACTGATCCAGAGAGATAGAGAAAGAGAGAGAGAGAGAGGTGCTGAGCAGCTCGTGAGTCGCTATGGTGATGGAAGGGCGGAGCTCTATGATGGACAGCTGGTGTTCAGCATTTGGATATATACAAGGTCAGCTGGTTTTCTGGCAGACACACAGAAGAAGCAGACACTACGTAAGCTTTGATTGCCCACAAAAGGGTGAGTTTTTGAGAATTGATCGGGAGAATCAATCAGTGGCTCGTGCAGTGTGGAAAAGGGGTGAGCTGAAGAAAGCTATCGGTGTATTTATCCCTTACCTGGGTTGATAGCTTTACCACGTGAAGACGGTCCCCTTAGTGTGGTCACAGTCGGTGACCTTAAAAGGTTTTCAGAGGACAACGGGAAGATCGATGGCATCAGCTTACTTGGATAACAAATCACCTCTCTCTCTCCTCAATTCTACTCAACTCAACATCACGAACTGAACTGACCTCATTTATCTACCATCGTAAGACTGTATCACTTACCTCCTAAGTCTGAAGAAGTTTGGGGTTTTATATTTCCACACATATATGCATAAACTCTGCTAACCTGTTTGATTTACCTGGTTTTATATTACTAAATTACGTAGTTACTAATAAAATAATGTTTTGTTAACAGCAAAACCAGATTCCAGGTGTGTTCTTTTGCTGCTGGTTCTTCCAACCCGTTATGGGGTACATAACACACACCACTGTTTAAAAAAAGAATGTAGGCAAAAGGCAGGTAACTATAGTCTAGTTACTTTAACAACTGTAGTTGGGAAAATGCTTGAAGCTATCATTAAAATATCAATAACAAAGCATCTGGAAAGAAATGGATCCGTCAGGCAAAGGCGGCATGGATTCAGCAAAGGAAGGTGTTGCTTGACAATCTTACCAGAGTTCTCTGAGGATATAATGAGCACAGTGGATAGAGGAGAACAAATGGACATTATTTACTTGGATTTCCAGAAGGTGTTCAATGAGGAGCCACATAAAAGGATGCATAGAGTAAAGGTGATGAATGAGTATGAATAGAGGATTGGTTAACTTTATAGAAAGTAGAGATACATGGGTGTTGCTCTGGTTGACAAACAGTGGTGAGTGGTGAGCGGTGTGCTGCGGGGGTCGGTGCTGGGCCAGCAACTGTTCACAATATACGTTAACAATCTGGAAGACAGACCGCGTGTAGTGTATCTAAGTTTGCTGATGACTAAATTGAGTGGAAAAGCAAATTGTGTAGAAGATATGGAGAGTCTGTAGAGAGATATAGATAGGTTGAGTGAGCGGACAAGGTGGAGTACAATATTGGTAAATGTGAGGTCATCCACTTTGGAAGGAAAAATGGAAGCGAAGATTATTATTCCATCCTAACTCTGCTCCCCTAAATCTTGAGGCTATATCCCCTAGTTCTAGTCTCACCTATCAGTGGAAACAACTTTTCTGCCTCTATCTTATCTAGCCCTTTCATAATTTTATATGTTTCTATAAGATCTCCTCTCATTCTTCTGAATTTCAGTGAGTACAGACCCAGGTGACTCAATCTATCCTGTAGTCTAATCCCTCATCTCTGGAATCAACCTGGTGAACCTCCTCTGCACCGCCTTCAAAGCCAGGATATCCTTCCTCGAGTAAGGAGACCAGAACTGCACACAGAACTCCAGGTGCGGCCTCACCAGTACCCTGTATAGTTGCAGCATAACCTCCCTCCTCTTAAATTCAATCCCTCTAGCAATGAAGGCCAACATTCCATTTGCCTTCTTGACAGCCTGCTGCACCTGCAAACCAACCTGTTGTGATTCATGCACAACCACTCCATAGAACCATAGAACATGACAGTACAAAAAACAGGCCATTTGGCCCTTCTAGTCTGTGCCAAAACTTTATTCTGATAGTCCTATTGACCTGCACCCAGTCCATAACCCTCCAGACCTCTCCCTTCCATGTATCTATCCAATTTATTCTTAGAACTTAAGAGTGAGTCTGCATTTGCCTTGTCAAATGGCAGCTCTTTCCACACTCCCACCACTCTGAGTGAAGAAGTTCCCCCTAATGTGCCCCCTAAACCTTTCCCCTCTCACTCTGAAGTGATGTCCTCTCATATTTATCTCTCCTAATCTAAGTGGAAGGAGCCTACTCTCGTTTACTCTGACTATACCCCTCATAATTTTGTAACCTCTATCAAATCCCCCCTCATTCTTCTACGCTCCAAGGAATAAAGTCATAACCTGTTCAACCTTCCCTGTAACTCAACTCCTGAAGACCCGGCAACATCCTAGTAAATCTTCTCTGCACTCTTTCAATCTTACTGATATCCTTCCTATAATTAGGTGACCAGAACTGTACTCAATACTCCGAATTTGGCCTCACCAATGTCTTATACAACCTCACCATAACATCCCAACTCCTATACTCAATACTTTGATTTCTGAATGCCAGGATGCCAAAAGCCTTTACAACCCTGTCTACCTGTGACACCACTTTCAGGGAATTATACATCTGAACTCCCAGATCCCTTTGTTCCTCTGCACTCCTCAGTGCCCTACCATTTACTGTGTATGTCCTAACTTGATTTGTCCTTCCAAAATGCAACACCTCACACTTGTCTGCATTAAATTCCATCTGCCATTTTCTGCCCCATTTTCCCAGTTGGTCCAGATCTTTGAAAGCTTTGAAAACCTTCCTCGCTGTCCACAACGCCTCCAATCTTAGCGTCATCAGCAAACTTGCTGATCCAATTTACCACATTATCATCTAGATCATTGATATAGACAACAAACAACAATGGTCCCAGCACAGATCCCTGAGGCACACCACTAGTCACAGGCCTCCAGTCTGAGAAGCAATCATCCACTATCACTGTCTTCTCCCCCACAGCCAATTTCAAATCCCAGTTTACAATGTCTCCATGGATACCTACCGTCTGAACCTTCTGAACTCACCTCCCATGTGGGACCTTGTCAAAGGCTTTACTAAAGTCCATGTAGACAACATCCACAGCATTTCCTTCATCTACTTTCTCGGTCCTTGAAAAACTCTACAAGATTCATTAAACACGATCTACCACGCACAAAGCCATGCTGACTATCCTTAATCAGCCCTTGGCTGTCCAAATACTTGTATATCCGATCTCTCAGAACACCTTTCAATAATTTACCTATTACTGATGTCAGGCTCACCAGCCTGTAATTAATTACCTGGTTTACTTTTGGAGCCTTTTTTAAACAACGGAACAACATGAGCTATCCTCCAATCCTCTGGCACTGCACCCATGGCTAAGGACATTTTAAATATTTCTGCCAGGACCCCTGCAATTTCTACACCAGTCTCTTTCAAGGTCTGAGGAAATATCAAGTCAGACCCGGGAGATTTATCTATCTTTATTCACTGTAAGGCAGCAAGCACCTCCTCCTCTTTAATCTCTATATATTCCATGACACAACTGCTTGTTTCACTTCCTTCAATATACTCTATGTCAGTTTCCTGAGTAAATACTGATGCAAAAAAACTGTTTAAGATCTCCCCCATCTCCACACATAGGTGATCACTCTGATCTTCTAGGAGACCAATTTTGTCCCTTACTATCCTTTTACTCTTAATATACTTACAGAAACCCATCAGGTTTACCTTCACATTATCTGCCAAAGCAAACTCATGTCTCTTTTTACCTTCCTGATTTCCTTCTTTAGTTTTTTCTTACATTTTCTATGCTCTTCAAGTACCTCATTTGTTCCTTGTTGCCTATACTTGCTATACGCCTCTCTGTTTTTCTTAACCAGATCACCAATATCCCTTGAAAACCAAGGTTCCCTGTGCCTGTTAAGTTGGCCTTTAATCCTGGCAGGAACATGCAAACTGCACTCTCAAAATTTCACCTTTGAAGGCCTTCCACTTTCTGAACACATCCTTGCCAGAAAACATCTTATCCCAATCCACTCTTCCTAGATCCTTTCTCATTTCCACAAAATTGGCCCTTCTCCAATTTAGAACCTCAACTCGAGGACCAGACCCATCCTTATCCATAATTAACTTGAGACATTATGGTCACTGGACCCAAAATGTTCGTCTACACGTACTTCTGTCACCTGACCTGTCTGGTTCCCTAATAGGAGATCAAGCATTGCATCCTCTCTTGTAGGTACCTCTACATATTGATTTAGAAAATTTTCCTGAACACGTTTGACAAACTCCAAGCCATCTAGCCCTTTCACAATGTGGGAGTCCCAGTCAATGTGGAAAGTTAAATCCCCTACTATTAAAAATTTCTGCTCTCTCCCTGCAGATTTGCTCCTCCAATTCTCTCTGACTATTAGGCGGTCTATAATACAACCCTATTAGTGTGGTCACACCCTTCCCATTCCTCAGTTCCACCCATATGGCCTCTGTAGACAAACCCTCTGCGGAGGCTGTCCTGTCTACGCACAGTTGTGATATTTTCCCTGACTAGTAATGCCACTCCCCACTTTCATCCCTCCCCTTCTATCACGTCTGAAACAACTGAATCCCAGAACATTAAGCTGACAGTCCTGCCCCTCCTGCAACCAAGTCTCACTAAACAGCAATTATGTCATAATCCCACATGCCAATCCACGCCCTAATCTCATCTGCCTTACCTACAATACTCCTTGCATTGAAATAGATGCACCTGAGAACATTTCTGTCATGTACAAACCTTCGATTTCTGTCTATATATGCAGTCCTTGCATGAACTGTATCCTCATCCACCTCACTATCTGCTCTAACAGTCTGGCTCCCCTCTCCCTGAAAATCTAGTTTAAACTCCCCGGAGCAGCACTAGCAAGTCTACCCGTAAGGATGTTAGTCCCCCTCCAGTTCAGGTGCAAACCATCCTGTCAGATTAGGTCCCACCTTCCCTGGAACAAAGCCCAATTGTCCAGACACATGACCCCTCCCTCCTGCACCATCTCCTTAGCCACGTATTTATCTGCATTACTTTCCTATTTCTAGCATCACTAGCATGTGGCACAGGTAGCTAACTTGAGATTGCAACCCTGGAGGTCTTGTCCTTCAACTTTTCAACTAACTCCCTAAACTCTCTTTGTAGGATCTCCTCCTCCTTCTTATCCACATCATTAGTCCCTACATGGACTATGACATTTGGCTGCTCACCCACCCTCTTGAGAATACAGAGAACATGATCCAAGATATCACAGACCCTGGCAACAGACCATCCAGGATTCTCAATCTCTTCCACAGAACCTCCTATCTGTCCCCCTAATTATCAAATCCCCTATCACTACTGCTCTCCTCTTTTCCCTCCTTCCCTTCTGAACTGAGGGTCCAGTCTCGGTGCCAGAGATACAACCACTGCAACTTGTCCCTGGTAGGTCGTCCCCACCAACAGTATCCAAAACAGTATACTTATTGTTGATGGGAACGGCCACAGGGGTGCTCTGCTCTTTCTGTCTATTCCCCTTCCCTTCCTGACAGTCACCCAGCTACATGTCTCCTTACTTTTAGGGGTGACTATCTCCCTGAAACTCATGTCTATTTCTACCTCCACCTCACAAATAATCCGGAGGTCATCCAGCTCCAGCTCCAGTTCCCTAACTCAGTTTGTCAGGAGCTGCAGCTGGATGCTCTTTTTACAGATGTAGTCATCAGGGACAATTGTACTCACCCTGACTTCCCACATACTGCAAACAGAGCACCCGACTGACCTAACTGCTGCCTCCATTATCTACTCCTAAGTTAATGAAATTAATTAAAGGAACTTTCCCCACCTTACCTCACTGGGAGCAAGCTCATCCTCAGCCTCTGCTCGCCGAAGCCTCTCGAGCCAAAGCCTCAAAGCTCCACTCCTACCCTGAGCCACTCACACACTGGTCACTCCTCTTCAGTTACCCCTCCTTTTATTTGTCCCGGCCAATTTACTCAAGCACTCACTCCCTCTAATCAACTAATCAACAGTCTGTTTAACCCTTCGGTTGCCCTCCACGCTCCTTTTAAAGCACACTCACCTCAGCTGCTTCCCAGCGCTCTCCCGAGCCCCTCGCTCCTCCTCCTGCTGCGATGGTCCCGCGATCACACTGTCCAGTCCTCCTGCACAGCAGCAAAGCATGCTGCAACATTTTACCATTTAAGTAATTGGAGACATCAGGGGTAAGTTTTTTACACAGAGGGTTGTGAGTGCCTGGAATGACTTGCCAGGGATGGTGGTGGAGGCTAAAACATTAGGGGTATTTAAGAGCCTCTTGGACAGGCACATGGATGAAAGAAAAATGGAGGGTTATGTGGGTAGTTTTGATTTAGTACTTTTTTTAATGATTATATGGGTTGGCACAACATGGAGAGCTGAAGGGCCTGTACTGTGCTGTAGTGTCCTATGGTTCTATGGGTCTATAACAATCTGATCTTCCATTTTTCATTCTAAAGTGGATGACCTCACATTTACCAACATTGTACTCCACCTGTCAGACCCTTGTCCACTCACTTAACCCATTCGTATTTCTCTGCAGACTCTTTGTATCTTCTGCACAATTTGCTTTGCCAATTTAGTATTATCAGCAAACTTAGATACACTGCACTACACCAAAGCTTCTACTATAATTTCTGCCATTTCTTTCAGTACCCCGGGATGCATTCCAGCAGGACCAGGGGACTTATTCATTTGCAGGCTCACAAATTTGCTCAGCATACCTCCATAGTGATAGGTATTGTATCGAGGTCCTTGCCTCCCACGCATCCATAATATTTCTCTTTGGCCTGTTAGATGTGTCCTCCGCCATGAAGACCAACAGAAAATAGTCATTCAAAGCCTCTGTCATTCCTCATTACCCAATATCAATTCCCCCTTCTTGTCCTCCAAGGGACCTAATTTTACTTTAGCCACCCTTTTCCACTTTATATAATTATAAAACTTTTACTATCCATTTTTATATTTTGTGCTTACTTATTTTCATAATTTACCTTCCATGTCTTTATGGTTCACTTAGTGTTCTTTGTTGCTTTTTAAAGTTTTCCCCTATCTTCCAGTTTCCCATTACGCTTTTAGTTTGATGCCTTCTTTTATTTCCTTAGTTATCCAAGGCTGTCTCTCCCCACCCTGACTGTCCTTGCTTTTAGCTGGAGTTTGCCTTTGTAGAGCACCATGAAAGCCTCTATAGCCCCCTGGCTCGCCTCAGGCTCGCTCAGCTCGTTCTCGTCTAGGGGGGGCAGCCTTCGGCCCCACCAAACTGGGTAATCAGCTTGTGTGGATGCTGTGTGGTGTCCCCACCTCACCAAATAACAGACAGTACACCATATGTGATTAAATGATTACACTTTATAGATCTTACAAGAACTAAGTGATTAATAACAATACAGTATACATGAAGGAAAAGAAAATAAAGAAAAGGATCCAAAATTTATCAAAGTCCAAACCACTTCATGCACAACCGTTGGAGCTCAATTAATGAAGTCTTCTGGCCACCATTTGATCCCATCCAAACTCCTCGACTCATAGCTCAGGACCACCCAAAGTGATCAACCAAACAAGTCCGTCCTCCTGTCCTCTCCTCGCCGAACCTCCTGGCCTCGGACCCCTGCTCGGAGTCCATTCTGTTGTCCAGTTTACAGCATCACGTCCTCTCTCTCTCACCCTCTCGCGCCAACACCCCAAAATGCCCGCCAACAGTAGTTTACAGACCCAGAAGAAAGAATAACATTAATCTCAATTGGTTAACAAATGAATATAATTCTCATATCAGTAATTTTAACCCAAACAAACCAAGAGAAAGCACTTATCATAACAAAGAAGCATTCCTACTTTTAACACAAAAAGAAGCCATTTTGATTAACATACGCAGTAACAAAGAAAAAGAAGAGACCCCCTTACACCAATAAGAAACCGCCTTACACCTCTTTGAAAGTTTTCCAGTGTTCCTCAACTGTCCCACACACAGCCTGTGTTCCCAGTCTACACGAGCCAAACCCTCCCTCATCCCATTGTGGTCTCCATTGTTTAGGCATAATACACTGGCTTTCAATTGAACTATTGCACCTTCTTTTTGTATGAGAAACTCAATCATACTGTGATCACTCTTTCCAAGAGGATCCCTAACCACAAGATCACTAATGTTACCTGTCTCATTCCACAGGACCAGATCCAAGACAGCACATTCCCTTGTAGGCTCAGTAACATGCTGTTCCAAGAAAGCCATCACGGATGCATTCTATAAAGCCCTCCTCAAGACTGCCTCAACCAGCTTGATTCATCCAATCTATAATACCCTAAAGGTTAACCTCAAGTTTGAGTCAGTAGTGCAGAAGGCAAATGCAATGTTGGCATTCATTTCTCGAGGTAAAGAATATAAGAGCAGGGATGTGATGTTGATGCTCTATAAGGCACTCGTGAGACCACACTTGGAGTATTGTGTGCAGTTTTGGGCTCCTTATTTTAGAAAGGATATACTGACGTTGGAGAGGGTTCAGAGAAGATTCACAAGAATGATTCCAGGATTGAAAGGGTTACTGTATGTGGAACGCCTGGCAGCTCTTGGGCTGTATTCAGGAGTTCAGAAGAATGAGAGGGGATCTCATAGAAACATTCTGAATGTTAAAAGGCCTGAACAGATTAGATATGGCAAAGTTATTTCCTCTGGTAGGGGAGTCTAGGTCAAGAGAGCATGACTTCAAGGAAGGACGTCCATTTAGAACAGAGATGCGGTGAAATTACTTTAGTCAGAGTGTGGTAAATGTTTGGAATTCATTGCCACAAGAGGCTGTGGAGGCCGGGTGTATTTAAGGCAGAGATAGATAGATTCTTGATTAGCCAGGGCATCAAGGGGCATGGGGAAGAAGCAGGGGAGTGGGGTTGACTAGAAGAATTGGATCAGCCCATGGTTGAATAGCAGATTACACTTGATGGGCTGAATGGCCCAGTTCTGTTCCTATATCTTATGGTCTTAGGGTCTTACGTGCAAGTTAAATTTTCCCTGCTATAACTGCTGTTCCATTCTTACATATTGCAGATAGTTCTCTGTTCATCGGCTGTGCCACTGTAATGTTATTATCCGGGACAACTTCCACTAGTGATTTTTTTCCCTTTACTATTCCTAATCTCTACTCAGATGGATTCAATATTCTGTTCCTTAGATCTTATATAATCTCTCATCTTTAATTAACAGAGCTACCCCACCTCCCTTACCTTCCTGCCCATCCTTCTGTATTACCTGATATCCTTGGATATTTAATTTCCAGTCCCCTCCACCCTGCAACCACGTTTCTGTGTTGGCCATTAGATCAAATACTACCTGCATTCAGATAAAGTGCCCTTACGCTTTTAAAATCTTGTAATCTTTTTCTCTTTTGCACTTGACTTCTCTTCACTCCACTCTTACATTTCTCTTTTTTATCTTTTTGATTCGCCAGGATCCAGGTCCAATTATGGTTCAGGTGGAGCCCATCCCATCGGTACAGCTCCCTCCTTCCCCACTACTTGTGCCAGTTTCCCATGAATTCAAACCCACTTCTGCCATACCAATCCATGAGTCACATATTTAACACTCTGATTTTCTTGACCCTATGTCAACTTGCACATGGCTCAGATAGTAATGCAGAGATTACCACTGATTTGGTTCTGCTTTTTAATTTGTCCCTAGCTGCTCAAATTCCCTCAGCAGAACCTCTTTCCTCATTCTACCTATGCCTTTGGTACCTAAATGGACCGCAACAACTGGATATTTCCCCTCCCACTACAAGTTCCTCTGCAGGTCAGAAAAGATGTCCCAAACCCGGGCACCAGGCAGGTAACACAGCCTTTAGATTCTCTACCCTCACAACAGAGAGCTCTTGTCTATTGCCCTGACTATACTATACTCAATTAACACATTTCTCTTCCCTCTCCTCTTTTGAATGGCTCCCTGAACTACGGTGCCACAGTTAGCTCATCCTTCCTACAGCCCCCACTCTCATCCACACATGGAGCAAGAATCTCAGACCCGTTGGACAAGCTCAAGGAATGAGGCTCCTCCAGCACTGTCTATTGGATCCACTACCTGCCTCACTCACAGTCATACCCTCTTGTTCCTGACTACAGACTGAATTTGAAACAGCTAATCTCATGGGTGTGACTACCTCCTGAAACAGAGAATCCACGAAACACTCCCCGACTCTGATGTGCCGCCATGTTTGAAGCTCAGATTCCAGGTCATCAGCTTTGAGCCTGAGTTCCTCAAGCAGCCAACACTTGCTGCAGATGTGGTCACCAGGAACCACAATGGGGTCCACCAGCTCCCACATCATGCAGCTACGGCACATCACCTCATCCGGCATCATCCCTACTTTATTGAATTAGCTGTAATTTAGTGACCTTTTATCCAACCACTACATAAACCTTACCTGGTACTTACCTGTGCCTCCTTGCCAAAGCCTCGTTTCCACTCCTACACTCCATTGTTTAAACTCTTCTCCCCAACCTGTGCAAAGCTCTCTCTCTCTCTCTCTGCCAATCGACTGGTCCATCACGATATACATTATATATATATTCCTTAATGTAATTTCTAGTTCTTTAATTATTATGTTGCCACAAAACAACATAATTCTCAGCATTTGTCAGTGGTATTAGACATGAATCTGACTCTGATAACTGTGAGAGTGGTGTAGAGTTCCTACACTACTGGCCATAATGCAGGACAAAGAATAAATGGAGAACTCACGTTAGAATCAGATCAGATTTAATATGACCAGCAAATGTCAAGATATTTGTTAACTTTGCAGGAGCAGTACAATGCAACACAAACAGTAATGTTGGGATGCTGTTCATCAACTATAGCTCAGCATTTAATACCATCATTCCCACAACCTGACCGAGAAGTTGCAGAACCTGGGCCTCAGTACCTCCCTCGGCAACTGGATCCTTGTCTTCCTAACCGGAAGACCACTGTCTGTGCAGATTGGTGTTAACGTATCCTCTTTGCTAACAATCAACACTGGTGAACCTAGGGGTGTGTGCTCAGCCCACTGCTCTACTCTCTATATACACATGACTGTGTGGCTAGGCATAGCTCAAATGTCATCTATAAATTTGCTGATGATACAACCATTGTTGGTAGAATCTCAGCTGATAACGAGAAGGTGTACAGGAGTGAGCCAGCTACTGGAGTGGTGTCACAGAAACAACCTTGTACTCAACATCAATAAGATGAAAGAACTGATTGTGGACTTCAAGAAAGGTAAGACAAAGAAATACATATTAATCCTCACAAAGAGATCAGAAGTGGAGAGAGTGAGCAGTTTCAAGTTCCTGGGTGTCAAGATCTCTGAGGTTCTAATCTGGTCCCAACATATCGATGTAGTTATAAAGAATGCAAGACAAAGACTATACTTCACTAGGAGTTTGACGATATTTGATATGTCAACAAATACACTCAAAAACTTTTACAGATGTACTGTGGAGAGCATTCTGATAGGCAGCATGGGGGGGGGGGGTGGGGGTGAACTACTGCACAGGACCAAAAGAAGCAGTAGAGGGTTGTAAATCTAGTCAGCTCCATTTTGGACACTAGCCTACAAAATACCCAGGACATCTTCAGGGAGCGGTGTCTCAGAAAGGCAGCGTCCATTATTAAGGATCTCCAGCACCCAGGGCATGCCTTTTTCTCACTGTTACCATCAGGTAGGAGGTACAGAAGCCTGAAGGAACACACTCAGTGATTCAGGAACAGCTCCTTCCCCTCTGCCATCCTAAATGGACATTGAACCCGGGAACACCTTTTTTAATATATAGTATTTCTGTTTTTGCACAATTTTTAATCTATTCAACATAGATATACTGTAATTAATTAATTATTATTATTATTTTTCTTCTTCTTCTATATTATGTTTACATTGAACTGCTGCTGTTAAGTTAACAAATTTCATGTCACATGCCGGTGATAATAAACCTGATTCTGACTCTGCATAATAAAAACTGTGTATCACAATAAGTAAATGAATAAATATTCAACAGTTAAATTAGTAAGTAGTGTAATAAAAAAAGTAGTGAGGTAGTATTCATGGGTTCAATGTCCATTCAAAAATCAGATGGCAGAGGGGAAGAAGCTGTTCCTGAATTGTTGAGTGTGGGGCTTCAGGCTTCTGTACCTCCTTCCAGAAAGGTACTGAATAATGAATTTAAACTACACACGTTGAATACACATGTTCCAGTTAGAGTAAAGAGTGAGGCTGGAAGATTAGAGAACCTTGGTTGCTGAAAGATATTGAGGAAAAGGAGACATACAGCATGAGTTGCCGGCTGGAAATCAGGGCATCCATGAGCAGTTTCAGGCATGAGGAAGAACACTTACGAAGGAAATCAGTAGGACAAATGGTAAACACGAGGAAATCTGCAGATGCTGGAAATTCAAACAACAACACACACAAAATGCTGGTGAAACGCAGCAGGCCAGGCAGCATTTATAGGGAGAAGCGCTGTTGATGTTTCAGGCTGAGACCCTTCGTCAGGACAAATGGTACGTGAGTTATCTCCAGCAGACAATACAAAAGGAGAATCCTAGAAGTTTTTATAAGCATTTTAAGAGAGTAGGCCCCCTGCAAATTAGTGTGGTCATCTGTGTATGGAGCCACATGAAATGGACAAAGTCCAAAATAAATCAGTACTTCTGGTCTTCGAAAAGGGCAAATAAGCTAATGAGTTCAGAGTAGGGAACTTTGATGGGTCCCACATGTTAAACAAATGAAACTGAACTCAGATGAGTACAAAATTAGGCATGTTGGAAAGTTAAACCAGGACAGGACTCTGGAGAGTGTTGTTGAACAAAGAGCCTTTGGACGAGTACATGATTCTCTGAAATGAGGTACGCAGGTACACAGGGTGGTGAAAAGAATGTACAGCCCACTTGCCTTCACTAGTTGAGGCACTGAGCATTAGACCATAAGACAAAGGAGCAGAATTAGGTCGTTTGGTCCATCGAGTCTGCGCCACCATTCAATCTTGGCTGATCTTTTTCTCTTCTTCTCCTCAACCCCAGTTCCCGGCTTCTCATCGTAGTCTGTTGATACAATGTCCAATCAAGAACCTATCAATCTTTGCTTAAATACACCCAACAACCTGGCCTCCAAAGCAGCCTGTGGTAATAAATACCACAAATACACCACCCTCTAGATAAATTTCTTCACAGCTCTGTTTTAAATGGATGCCCCCACATATTCAGGTTGTGCCCTCCTCTACTCGACTCCCCCACCATAAACTCTGTCTAGACCTTTCAACATTTGAATGGTTTCTATGAGATCCCTTCTCATCCTTCTAAATTCCAGTGAGTACAGACCCAGAGCTATTAAATGTACCTCATATGATAACACTTTCATTCCCAGAATCATCCTTGTGAACCTCGTCTGAACCCTCTCCAATACCAACACATCTTTTCTTAGATGAGGAGCCCAAAACTGTTCACAAATGTTCAAGGTGAGGCCTCACCATTGTCATACAATGCCTCAGTATCACATCCCTGCTCGTGTATGCTAGACCTCTTGAAATGAATGCGCACATGGCATTTGCCTTCCTCGCACTGACTCAACTTGCAAGTTAACCTTTACAATTCTGCACAAGGACTCCCAATTCCTCTGTTTCTCAGATTTTTGGATTTTCTCCCCATTTACAAAATAGTTTGCACATTTATTTCTTCTACCAAATTGCATGACCATGCATTTTCCAACATTGTATTTCATTTGCCACTTTCTTGCCCATTCTCCTAATCTGTCTAAGTTTTTCTGCATCCTACCTGTATTCTCAACACTATCTGCCTCTCCACCAATCTTTGTATCATCTGCAAACTTGGCAACACAGCCACCTATTCCATCACTTAAATCAGCTATATACAGCATAAAAAGAAGCAGTCAATAGACAATAGACAATAGGTGCAGAAGTAGACCATTCGGCCCCTCGAGTCTGCACCGCCATTCTGAGATCATGGCTGATCATTCACTATCAATACCCAGTCCCTGCCTTGTCCCCATATCCCTTGATTCCCCTATCCATCAGATATCTATCTAGCTCCTTCTTGAAAGCATCCAGAGAATTGGCCTCCACCGTCTTCCGAGGCAATGCATTCCACACCTCCACAACTCTCTGGGAGAAGAAGTTTTTCCTCAACTCTGTTTTAAAAAACTGACCTCTTATTCTCAATCCATGCCCTCTGGTACTGGACTCTCCCAACATCTGGAACATATTTCCTGCCTCAATCCTATCAAATCCTTTAATGATCTTAAACGTTTCAATCAGATCCCCTCTCAATCTGCTCAATTCCAGTGTGTACAAGCCCAATCTTTCCAATCTCTCTGCGTAAGACAGCCCTGCCATCCCAGGAATCAACCTAGTGAATCTACGCTGCACTTCCTCAATTGCCAGAATGTCCTTCCTTAAACCTGGAGACCAAAACTGTACACAATATTCCAGGTGTGGTCTCACCAGGGCCCTGTACAAATGCAAAAGGACATCCTTGCTCTTGTACTCAATTCCCCTTGTAATAAAGGCCAACATTCCATTTGCCCTCTTCACTGCCTGTTGCACTTGCTCATTCACCTTCATTGACTGATGAACTAGGACTCCTAGGTCTCTTTGCATTTCTCCCTTACCTAACTCGACACCGTTCAGACAATACTCTGCCCTCTTGTTCCTGCTTCCAAAGTGGATAACTTCACATTTATTCACATTAAATGACATCTGCCAAGTATCTGCCCACTCACCCAGCCTATCCAAGTCTCCCTGTATTCTCCTAACGTCCTCTTCGCATGTCACACTGCCACCCAGTTTAGTATCGTCAGCAAACTTGCTGATATAGATTGCAATGTCCTCATCTAAATCATTGACATAAATCGTAAAGAGCTGTGGTCCCAATACAGAGCCCTGTGGTACCCCACTAGTCACCTCCAGCCAGTCCGAGAAACACCCATTCACTGCTACCCTTTGCTTTCTATCTGCCAACCAGTTTTCTATCCATGTTGAAACCCTGCCCCCAATGCCATGAGCTCTGATTTTACTCACCAATCTCTTATGTGGCACCTTATCGAATGCCTTCTGGAAATCTAGGTACACTACATCCACTGGCTTACCCTCGTCTAACATCCTTGTTACAGCCTCAAAAAACTCCAACAGATTAGTCCTAACACTAGTGCCGAACACAACTAGTCACTGGCAGCCAACCAGAAAAGGATCATTTTATTCCCAAGCACTGCCTCCTACCAATCAGCCAAGTTCTAACTATGTTAGTAACTTTCCTGGAATACCATGGGTTCTTAACTTGGTAAGCAGCCTCATGAGTGGCACCTTAGGGGCTGGGATGTTACACATTAAGGGTGAAGGGGGGGAAAGTTTAAAGAGAACATGGGGGGGCTTCTTCACACAGAGAGTGGTGGGAGTGTGGAATGAGCTGCCAGATGAAGTGGTAAATGCAAGCTCACTTTTAACATTTAAGAAGAACTTGGACAGGTGCATGGATGAGAGGAGTATGGAGGGATATGGTCCAGGTGCAGGTCAGTGAGTCTAGGCAGAAAAATGGTTTGGCACAGCCAAGAAGGGCCAAAGGGCCTGTTTCTGTGCTGTAATGTTCTATTACAGCTGTACCCAGAGTATTGTGTGCACCATACTACAAGAAGGTAGAGGGGGTGCAGAAAAGATCACAAAAATGTTATCTAGACTGGAGGCCTTGAGCATCAGAGGGGCTGGACAGGCTTGGCTTTTTTTTTCTCAGAGCACAGCGGTGACCTGATAGAAGTTTTTACAATTATGTGTGGTATCGATAAGAGTTGATAGCCAGAGTGTATTTTCAATAATGTAGATAGGTGAAATTAGAGAGCAAATGTTTAAGGTGAGAGAAAGAAGGTTTAAAGGGAATCTGAGTGGTAAGGGTATTTGGTGTCTGGAATGAGCTGCCAGAGGTGGGGGTGGGAAACAGTAACAACATCTGAACAGGTCAGTAGGACATAGAGAGATACGGAATTAATGCAGGGAAGTGGGGTTAGTTTCGATAGGTATGGTGAGAGAGTGCAATGAAGGACTATTTCTGTCCTGTCTGCCTCTTACAATTCTGTGCCAATCCTTCTGCCAATGGTGAGATGACAGATGATGGATTTTCCACCTGTGTGAAAACATGAGTGTGTGATTGACGTCGGTGGGACATGATTTTGTATGAAGACAGCACAAAAGAAAGAGGATTTAAAATATAAAAGTCACACTGTCCTCTGAATTATATCATCATTTCAAAGTAGTGGCTTAAGTATTGAATATCATAGCCTAAATATTCACAAAACAATTGCTAATAAAAGTATTCATTTTGCTAATGGGACAAATTGGAAATGTTAAAGATTTGATCTGCAGCCAAGAAGCTGATATTTGTGCAGAGATTGAATTAGTGGAAGGAACCGTGAGAGGAAGTGATGCACCATCAATAATTCTCGGAGACATGAGGCCAGATATAGGCTTTTATTGGCTGGAAGGAGCAGTCAGCCAGGAGGGCGTGTTCAGACAGGTATATGTAGTTCACCACAGGAAGGCTCATGGTTCAGAGTAGGATGTACCCAGCCAAGTTCCAGGGAGCCCACTGCAGGGAGCAGAGACCCTCCTCACACCTCATCCGGCCTCTCTAATCACAAGTGTGTGTGGAGACAAAGTTCAAAGTAAGCTTATTATCAAAGTATATATATCACCACATATAACCCTGAGATTCATCTTCCTGCAGGCATTCATAATTAATAAAAAAGTAGTAACAAAAATCAAGCAGATTAATAATAATCACAAACAAGAGAAAATCTTCCAATACAGGAAATCCGAGCAACACACACAAAGTACTGGAGGAACTCAGCAGGCCAGGCAGCATCTATAGGAAAAAAACTACAACTGACGTTTCAGGCCAAAACCCTTCAGCAAGACTGGAGAAAAAAAGCTGAGGAGTAGGTTTAAAAGGTGGGAGGAGGGGAGAGAGAAACACAAGGTGATAGGTGAAACTGGGAGAGGTAAGGGTGAAATGAAGAGCTGGAAAGTTGATTGGTGAAAGAGTATAGGGCTGGAGAAGGGGAGTCTGATTGGAGAGGACAGACTGCCATGGAAGAAAATAAAGGTGAGGAGCACCTGAGGGATGTCCTGCCAAAGGGTCTCAACCTAAAATTTGTTTCCATAGATACTGCCTGGCCTGCTGAGTTTCTCCAGTACTTTGTGTGTATTGAATCAATATCAAGGACATAAGGTGAAGAGTCCTTGAAAATGAGTCCACAGTGTAATGGCTTCTCTGTAATATTAACTGCTGAGGTAATGGTTTCTCTGTAGCTGCAATGTTTGGGTTATGACTGGAGATAACAGGACTTTGGTATTCAGTGGCTATCCAATGGGGGAAATGTTATTCTTTCTTGTGTGTATGCAAGCTGTTGGCCTCGTAGGCTTTTGGCAGAAGATGCGAGGGGAATGAAGAGAGGAGACACAACTTGAGAGAGTCGGTGAGCCGCCCGACCATGTGGATGCCGGGGGTCAGCGATGCACAGAAATCGAATGGTGGAAAGACGATCTTGCTGAGTAAGCTCCAATGATTTGTGCATGGCCTGTTTAATAACATTGGCATCTTTCTCTTTTATATGTTGTTTCTCTACTAACCATATAGTCAAAGTAAAAGTTATAAATCTTAATCATTTAACTGCATATTGTGTACTGTTTATGGTACTGATTTGGCACAGGGGACACATCACGCAGCGTCCACCCAAAAGAGATTTATAAAGATTGGACAGGTAGGGAGGTTATCACCCCCTAGATTAGGCTGCTAGGCAAAGTGAGTGTTACAATAGGTTATGGGAACATTTCAAATGATGGAAGAAGTGAAGTTGAGTCAAGTTATCCCTTCTGGTTCATGATTCTGATGGCTGAAGGGTAGTAACTGTTCCTGAACCTGGGGGTGTGGGTCCTGCAGCTCCTGTATCTTCTTTCTGATGACAGCAGCAAGAAGAGAGCATGACATGGATGCTGGAGTTCTTAATGATGGATACTGCAGTCCTGCGACAGTGCTCCATGTAGAAGTGATCAATGCTGGGCAGGCTGGTGGCAGTGACCTAGAGATGAAGGTTGCCTCTGCCATTCTGAACTGGGCAGCAACTTTGGCTTCGGATAGACACCAGCACGGGGTTTTCAGGGTAAAGATCAGGCCATTTGGCCTTTAAATCCTGATCTGCCAACTGCGAAAGTTCATGGTTCAGCTAATTCTTGCTCATTTCTTCATTCCTAAAGTTCTGTAATCCTGAGTGTCCCTACCACTGAACACATCAGTACCTAGGTACCCCTACCACTGAACACATCATTACCTAGGTACCCCTACCACTGAACACATCAGTACCTAGGTACCCCTACCACTGAACACATCATTACCTAGGTACCCCTACCACTGAACACATCATTACCTAGGTACACCTACCACTGAACACATCATTACCTAGGTACCCCTACCACTGAACACATCAGTACCTAGGTACCCCTACCACTGAACACATTAGTACCTAGGTACCCCTACCACTGAACATCTCAGTACCTAGATACCCCTACCACTGAACACATCATTACCTAGGTACCCCTACCACTGAACACATCATTACCTAGGTACCCCTACCACTGAACACATCAGTACCTAGGTACCCCTACCACTGGACACATCATTACCTAGGTACCCCTACCACTGAACACATCAGTACCTAGGTACCCCTACCACTGAACATCTCAGTACCTAGATACCCCTACCACTGAACACATCATTACCTAGGTACCCCTACCACTGAACACATCATTACCTAGGTACCCCTACCACTGGACACATCAGTACCTAGTTACCCCTACCACTGGACACATCATTACCTAGGTACCCCTACCACTGAACACATCATTACCTAGGTACCCCTACCACTGGACACATCAGTACCTAGTTACCCCTACCACTGGACACATCAGTACCTAGGTACCCCTACCACTGAACACATCATTACCTAGGTACCCCTACCACTGAACACATCAGTACCTAGGTACCCCTACCACTGAACATCTCAGTACCTAGATACCCCTACCACTGAACACATCATTACCTAGGTACCCCTACCACTGAACACATCATTACCTAGGTACCCCTACCACTGGACACATCAGTACCTAGTTACCCCTACCACTGGACACATCATTACCTAGGTACCCCTACCACTGAACACATCATTACCTAGGTACCCCTACCACTGGACACATCAGTACCTAGTTACCCCTACCACTGGACACATCAGTACCTAGGTACCCCTACCACTGAACACATCAGTACCTAGGTACCCCTACCACTGAACACATCATTACCTAGGTACCCCTACCACTGAACACATCAGTACCTAGGTACCCCTACCACTGGACACATCATTACCTAGGTACCCCTACCACTGGACACTTCAGTACCTAGGTACCCCTACCACTGAACACATCAGTACCTAGGTACCCCTACCACTGGACACATCAGTACCTATGTACCCATACCACTGAACACATCAGTACCTAGGTACCCCTACCACTGAATACATCAGTACCTAGGTACCCCTACCACTGAATACATCAGTACCTAGTTACCCCTACCACTGAACATCTCAGTACCTCGGTACCACTACCACTGAACATTTCAGTATCTAGATACCCCTACCACTGAACACATCATTACCTAGGTACCCCTACCACTGGACACATCAGTACCTATGTACCCATACCACTGAATACATCAGTACCTAGGTGACCCTACCACTGAACACATCAGTACCTAGGTACCCCTACCACTGAACACTTCAGTACCTAGGTACCCCTACCACTGAATACATCAGTACCTAGGTACCCCTACCACTGAACACTTCAGTACCTAGGTACCCCTACCACTGAATACATCTCAGTACCTAAGTACCCCTACCACTGAATACATCAGTACCTAGATACCCCTACCACTGAACATCTCAGTACCTAAGTACCCCTACCACTGAATACATCAGTACCTAGGTACCCCTACCACTGAACACATTAGTACCTAGGTACCCCTACCACTGAACACATCAGTACCTAGGTACCCCTACCACTGAACACATCATTACCTAGGTACCCCTACCACTGAACACATCAGTACCTAGGTACCCCTACCACTGAACACATTAGTACCTAGGTACCCCTACCACTGAACACATCAGTACCTAGTTACCCCTACCACTGAACACATCATTACCTAGGTACCCCTACCACTGAACACATCAGTACCTAGGTACCCCTACCACTGAACACATCATTACCTAGGTACCCCTACCACTGAACACATCAGTACCTAGGTACCCCTACCACTGAACACATCAGTACCTAGGTACCCCTACCACTGGACACATCAGTACCTAGGTACCCCTACCACTGGACACATCATTACCTAGGTACCCCTACCACTGAACACTTCAGTACCTCGGTACCCCTACCACTGGACACATCATTACCTAGGTACCCCTACCACTGAACACATCAGTACCTAGGTACCCCTACCACTGAACATCTCAGTACCTAGATACCCCTACCACTGAACACATCAGTACCTAGTTACCCCTACCACTGAACACATCAGTACCTAGTTACCCCTACCACTGAACATCTCAGTACCTCGGTACCACTACCACTGAACATTTCAGTATCTAGATACCCCTACCACTGAATACATCAGTACCTCGGTACCCCTACCACTGGACACATCATTACCTAGGTACCCCTACCACTGAACACATCAGTACCTAGGTACCCCTACCACTGAACATCTCAGTACCTAGATACCCCTACCACTGAACACATCAGTACCTAGTTACCCCTACCACTGAACACATCAGTACCTAGTTACCCCTACCACTGAACATCTCAGTACCTCGGTACCCCTACCACTGAATACATCAGTACCTAGGTACCCCTACCACTGGACACATCAGTACCTAGATACCCCTACCACTGAACATCTCAGTACCTAAGTACCCCCACCACTGAATACATCAGTACCTAGGTACCCCTACCACTGAACACATCAGTACCTAGGTACCCCTACCACTGGACACATTAGTACCTAAGTACCCCTACCACTGAATACATCAGTACCTAGGTACCCCTACCGCTGAACATCTCCCTACCTAGTTACCCCTACCACTGAACACATCATTACCTAGTTACCCCTACCACTGAGCACATCAGTACCTAGGTACCCCTACCACTGAATACATCAGTACCTAGGTACCCCTACCACTGAATACATCAGTACCTAGATACCCCTACCGCTGAACATCTCAGTACCTAAGTACCCCTACCACTGATCACATTAGTACATAAGTACCCCTACCACTGAACATCTCAGTACCTAGGTACACCTACCACTGAAAATCTCAGTACCTAGGTACCCCTACCACTGAACATCTCAGTACCTAGGTACCCCTACCACTGAATACATCAGTACCTAGATACCCCTACCACTGAACATCTCAGTACCTCGGTACACCTACCACTGAAAATCTCAGTACCTCGGTACCCCTACCACTGAACACATCATTACCTAGGTACCCCTACCACTGAACACATCAGTACCTAGGTACCCCTACCACTGAACATTTCAGTACCTAGTTACCCCTACCACTGAACACATCAGTACCTAGAGGGATTTGTTACAGAGACCTGTGAAAATGCCATTACAGAAATCAACCCTCCTAAAAAAAATGCATGGACTGGTTTTTCTAGATCTTGCTGAGGCATAAGTCCGTTAACTCTCATTATATTTTTAAGATGGTAGTAGGTTGGCTTCATAATTATCTTGATGTGGCAGTTAAAATTTAAGTTGGAGTCCATCACAACACCAAGGTTTTTGTTTGGATTGTGGTCTGTAACCATGGACGTTCTTAGCTAACAAACTTCTAATCACACTTTTTTGGCACCAAAAACAATTATATCAGTTTTCTCTTTGTTTAACTGGAGGAAATTTTTGCTTATCCAATTGGTGATTTCTTCAATACTGTTTCTTTCAGTGATTGTATGGGACCATGGTCACTTGATGACACTGTTATATAAACTTGAGCGTCATCCACATATTTAAGGAAAGATATTTTGTTGCTGACCATGATTTGAGCTAGAGTATGTATATGTTAAACAGAAGAGTCCCTCGTATAGATGCTTGAAGCACTCCACATGTCATTTTTGTACAGTCAGATTTGTATCCCAGCTCTCTGCTTTCTATTAGGTAACCAATCTTCTATCCATGCTGATACATCACCACCAGCGCCATGCATCCTTAGCTTATGGATAAGTCTTTTATGTGACACCTTATTAAATGCCCTCTGGAAATCCAAGTAAATAATGTTCATCTGTTCTCCTCTATTCACTGTGCTCATTATATCCTCGAAAAACTCCAGTAAGTTTGTCAAACAGCACAGACCTTTGCTGAATCCATGCTGCATCTGCCTGATGGATCCATTTCTTTCTGGATGCCTCGATTGGCTCCTGAGGCTTATCACCAGTGGCTTAGGAGCCATAGTAAGCTTGATCAGCAAGCTTTATGTTGAGATTCCCTGAGAGAAAAGAATCTGTTTGACTGGTGGTGTTAGCTTAACAAGTAAAAACTAAAGAACAACTTGGTAAACTCATCTTGCTTGTGGAATTTAAGAGCTGTTTGCCTGATGTTGTATCTGGTTATATAAATGAGCAAAAAGCATCAGGCTTTCTGCAAGCTGCCACGTTGGCAGATGAGTACATCTTATCCCACAAAGTCAGCGTTGGCAGTAAACAGCGAGCCGAGTACAGGGATAAAGATCTATCCTGTCAGGCACTGTCTTTAAATCCCATATTCCCTGCCTTGCCCTTAGCTAGGAATTTTACATTTGGATGCCACAGCTGACCGAGTGTGTTTCTACCGGAAGGAGCCCGGGAATCTGATTGCTGAATGCTCAGAGCTTTAAAAAAAAGCAGAGATCTGTGAAGCCTGTAACTTTTGGGAAAATTGCAGCAAATTTCTCACTTCCTCCAAATAATGATGTCTCAAGCAAGAAACATGCATTGGTTGGATCTTCCTCCTCTCTGATAGATGGTTTCATTTCTCCTGCCTCTGATCCTGAGTCAAAGCAACACAGGAGCTTTTCAGGATGTTTTGCCATTCTCTGATGACTCTGCATTGGGTTCAGAGACACTTGTAAAAGGGTTTGAAGCAGGTTTTTTGTCCATGCCTTTGCGTAACATTTGTCTCCAATCAGATTTGGTTTCTGGTGAAGTTTTGTTGCCCTCATTTCCCAGATCCCAACTGAAGGTGTGCCTTTCAGTCTAGGAAGCAACTTGGTGATAGAGTTCTACCTACTCCAGAAGTAGCCTCTAATCCTGTTAGGGCTCAGATGAGCTTGAATTGACTTTCCCAAACACCTTTCAGTTTCTGTTGCTATTCGTGCAATGTCAAAGCAAAGGCAGGAGCTCTGACAATCTCCCTGATATTGCCCTCTGTAACACCCTTATGGCCAAAGGTGATGTGGATCTAATAGGGTTTGGCCAAGTCTCACCCTCTTGTGAACAGCTGGTGCTTGAACAGGAAAGGGACCAGTGCCCATCTCCGCTGTTTGAAGGGGTGGTCTCAGAGGAAGCAATTGTAGGCTATTCATTTAGCAATGGGGTGTTAGTGAGAAAGTGGAATCCTCCAAAAACTTCCATTCAGGATGATTGGAGTAGCGTGCATCGAATTGTTGTGCCCAATGTTTACCAGCCTGACATATTGCATTTGACTCATGATCATTGTCTTGCTGGACATTTAGGCACTAGGAAAACTCTTGACCATGTGCTTCAGCATTTCCTCTGTCCTGTTCTGAGGCTTGATGTAGCAGAGGTCATACCAGGAGTGTCAGGTTGTTGGTAAGCCCAATCAAAGGATCCCTGTTCCTCATCTACACCCTATCCCTGCTATCGGGGTGACTTTCGGTCACCCAAGGGTGGGAATGTTATGTCCTGTACATTCCTGGCCTGTGTTTAGTCTTTAACCCTTACATACTGTTCGGGTCAAATTTGACCCGTATCTATTGAAATGGATTTTAGATCTCTGAAACATTAATTAAGGATTAATCACCCAGTTATTAATGTCAGATAGGCTATTTATATATTCTAAATAGTTCTGTGGTTCAAAATTTGGTATAGACACTTGTTATGAGGGGATTCTTGAGCTGGGTCAAAATTGACCCGGACCATACTGTGAAAGTATAGAATATAAGCAGTATGCAATATAAGCACATGTTCAAGAGTTTTCCTAGTGCCTAAATGTCCAGCAAGACAATGATCATGAGTCAAATGCAATATGTCAGGCTGGTTGCAGTTCCCTGGGATGCCTGCAATTATCCATTCATTGCTGGCATCTGCTTAAAAGCAAGGCCACCCCCACTCCCACTCTCTCTCATTCTGCAGCCAGCACTACCAGACCCACACAAGACCCTTTGATTTTATACTTATCTTTTGTTTGTGATTCCTGTTGCAGCCTGACTCTTTTGTGTTACTTCCTGGGAGCCGAATTTGTAACAGGGAGTCAGTGAGGGTTTCGTGTATCTGGATGGTTATGTGAAGTGACAGAGAGGAGACAGTGTATCTCTCATTCAGTGTATCACACCGATACTGACTGCTCTTTCTGGATGAATGCGTTGTGTGACCCAGACTCTGCAGCACTGCCCATTATTAGCATAATGACACATCTGAAGGGCAGACGTGACATTTTCACTGATGCAAATCAGAAACATTAAGGAGAATGATAATCCCAGTAATTATCATCACATGGTGCAGCAAAGTTGATATTAATGTAGTTTGTAAACTCAGCACACATTCGGTACTGGCATGTTCATGAGCCTGTTCACCTGTCGTCTCAGGTGTGTGTGTGTGTGTGTGTGTGTGTGTGTGTGTGTGTGTGTGTGTGTGTGTGTGTGTGTGTGTGTGTGTGTGTGTGTGTGTGTGTGTGTGTGTGTGTGTGTGTGTGTTTCTGTGCGTGCAGGTGTGTGTGTTTACATATATATATCTCCATTCAGACTCTCATGTACCCATCAAAAGCCCTAGTTCGCTTATCCTATCAATAGACAAGCTCTCTAATCCAGGCAGCATCCTGGTAAATCTCTCCTACACCCACTTACACATCCGTCCTATAATGAGACCACTAGAACTCAACACCGTATTTCAAGCACAAAATTCCAGTGGAACTCAGCAGATCAGGCAACTTCCATGGAAATTAACAAACAGTCAATATTTTGGGGTGAGACGCTTCATCAAGGCTGGAAAGGAAAAGGGCAGAAGCCAGTATAAGAGAATTAGAAGGTGGCAGGAGGGCAGGCCAAGTGATGGTGAGACCAGATGAGGGGAGGGAGGATGAAGTGAGAAACTGGGTGGTGAGAGGTGAAAAAGGTAAAGGGTTGATGAAGAAGGAATCTGATAGGAGAGGAGAGTGTACCATGGGAGAAAGGGAATGAGGAGAGGAACCAGAGAGAGATGATGAGCATATACCCACGAACTTGGCCTCCACCACAGTCTGTGGCAGAACATTCCACAGATTTACTACTCTGGCTAAAAATATTCCACCTTATCTCCGTTCTAAAAGGAGGCCCAGTCAGTGTTGGGAGCAGAGCAATATGAATTAAATAAAAATACAGAAGGAGGAAGCAGAGAGGCCATTGTTTGGAATAGGCCAGCAGTGAGGGTGGGAGTGTCAGGCTTTGACGAGAAGAGTCTGAGGCCAAAGAAACAGGTTAGAAGATTTGGTCTTGGTAGCCCATTGTACAGTCCAGGCAGGATGGCAGATATGACAGTGGAATGCTCCTCCTGTAGGATGTGGGAATTCATGGAACCTGATGGCCTTCCTGAAGACTACACCTGCAGGAAGTGCAGCCAACTCCAGCTCATGAAGGACCGCGTTAAGGAGCTGGGGCTGGATTTGGATGAACTTAGGATCACCCAAGAGACAGAACAATTGACAGGTGCGACTTTTGAGCAGTTGGTTACACTCAGAGTGCAGAATTCAGGGAGCAGATGGGTGAACAGTGGGGGAGGTAAAGGAAAAAGAAAGTCAGTGTAGAGCAGTGGTTCCCAACACAGGGTGTACGCCCCACAGGGGGGTAATTTGATTTTTAAGAGGGGCAATTCGAGAATGAGTTATTAACAGTGAATTTTTTCTAGTAAGTCTGTGTGAGTATGAGTGTGTGCGCGAGCTAATACATATGTGTATATACAGTATGCATACATAAAAATACTTGTGTGTATGTACATGTGTAATTGCATATGTACTGTATATATAGTGCATCACCATCATTACAACCATCAAATGGCTTTCATAATTAAATTAATGAATTGACTGATGTAGGAAGGAATGAATGAACAAGTCCAAACGTGTAAGAAACTCGTACCAGGTCGCGCCAATGCTGCTTTTTGCAGTAGCTTTCGGTTCTTGGTGGTGTGAAGGTGTGTACATTGCGTCATCTCTTTTAAACGGTGTATCTGTCTTTGTTTGCTGTAGAAACTAATTGGCATTGTTTTATTTATTATTATTATTTAAATATCATTAAATGTTCTTTTTTTTATAATTTCTTAGTAATTTCTTTCTCAGAACTTTAACAGTCCTTTGGTTCTTTTATTTTTCTCTTTCATGAATGCCATGTTCTTTGGAAGCTTGTTTAAACCAAATTAATGGTCTTTTAGGCTTCCTCCAGGTGAATAGGAGTTCACTTTTTGAATAATAAGAATTATATATCACCACAGGGGGCATCAGGATTTTAGAGGTGATTAGGTGGGGCATGGCCAAAAAAAGGTTGGGAACCATTGGTGTAGAGTCTCCTCTAGTAATTGGTGTGACTATTCCCCTCAGTAACAGGTATATCCCTGTGGATACTGCTGAGGGTGATGACCTCTCTGGGCAAAGCAGCAGCAGCCGGACCAGCAGCACTGTGGTCGGCTCTGAGCTCAGAAGTATAGGGTGAAGTCAGGTGGAGCAATAGTCATATGGGACCCGATAGTTAGGGGGACAGATAGGAGATCCTGTGGCAGCAAAAGAGAAGCCAGGAGAGTGTGTTGCCTCCCAACTGCTAGGGTCCAGACTGACAGACATACTTTATTGATCCTGAGGGAAATTGGGTTTCATTACAGTCACACCAACCAAGAATAGTGAAGAAATATAGCAATATAAAACCATAAATAATTAAATAATAACAAGTAAATTATGCCAAGTAAAATACTCCAGGACCATCCTATTGGCTCAGCGTGTCTGACACTCCGAGGGAGGAGTTGTAAAGTTTGATGGCCACAGGCAGGAATGACTTCCTATGACACTCAGTGTTGCATCTCGGTGGAATGAGTCTCTGGCTGAATGTACTCCTGTGCCTAACCAGTACATTATGGAGTGGATGGGAGTCATTGTCCAAGATGGCATGCAACTTGGACAGCATCCTCTTTTCAGACATGACCGTCAGAGAGTCCAGTTCCACCCCCACAACATCACTGGCCTTACGAATGAGTTTGTTGATTCTGTTGGTGTCTGCTACCCTCAGCCTGCTGCCCCAGCACACAACAGCAAAGGTGATAGCACTGGCCACCACAGTCTCGTAGAACATCCTCAGCATCGTCTGGCAGATGTTAAAGGACCTCAGTCTCCTCAGGAAGTAGAGACGGCTCTGACCCTTCTTGTAGACAGCCTCAGTGTTCTTTGACCAGTCCAGTTTATTGTCCATTCGTATCCCCAGGTATTTGTAATCCTCCACCATGTCCACACTGACCCCTTGGATGGAAATAGGGGTCACCGGTGCCTTAGCCCTCCTCAGGTCCACCACCAGCTCCTTAGTCTTTTTCACATTAAGCTACACATTAAGGATTAACATTAACATTAATATTAAGGATGCCTCTGAGCAGTTGCAGAATATTCTTGAAGGGGAGGGTGAGCAGCCAGAGGTTGAGGTACATGTTGTTACTATTGACATAGGCAGGAGAGGGCTAGAGGTCCTACACAGTAAGTTTGGGGAGTTAGGAAGGAGGCTGAAGAGCAGGTCCGCCGAGGTGGTAATCTCCGGATTACTCCCAGTACCACGAGCTGGGGAAGGTCGGAACAGGAAGATAGCACAGATGAATGAGTGGCTGAGGAGATGGTGCAGGGGGCAGGGTTTCAGGGTTTCCGCTGAGGTGGTAATCTCCGGATTACTCCCAGTGCCATGAGCTGGGGAAGGTCGGAACAGGAATATAGCGCAGATGAGTGAGTGGCTGAGGAGATGGTGCAGGGGGCAGGGTTTCAGGGTTTCCGCTGAGGTGGTAATCTCCGGATTACTCCCAGGGCCACGAGCTGGGGAAGGTCGGAACAGGAATATAGCGCAGATGAGTGAGTGGCTGAGGAGATGGTGCAGGGGGCAGGGCTTCAAGTTCTTGATTCATTGGAACCTTTACAAGTGGGACAGGTTGCACCTGAACTGGAGGGGAACCAATATCCTGGGAGTGAGGTTTGCTATTGGGGAGGGTTAAACTAGATTTGCAGAATTGGGAACCAAAGTGAAGAGGCAAAGGATGGTGCGGTTGGCGCACAAGTAGAGACAGTTTGTAGGGAGTTTGTGAGGAAGGATAGGCAGATTATAGAGCAATGATACACAGAGTCAGATGGTTTGAGATGAGTCTATTTTAATGCAAGGAGTATCATAAACAAGGCAGATGAACTTAGAGTGTGGATCAATACATGGAACTATGACATTGTGGCCATTACAGAGACTTCACTGTTTCAGGGACAGGAATGGATGCTGAGTGTGCCAGGCTTTAGATGTTTCAAAAAGGACTGGGAGGGAGTCAAAAGAGGTGAGAGAGTGGTACTGCTAATCCAGGTTAGTATCACAGCTGCAGAAAAGAATCAAGTCATGGAGAGATTGTGTACTGAGTCAGTGTGGTGCCCACACCCCCGACAAATGAAGTTAAATCCTCCCCAAAAGCTCCAGCAAACATACCCACAAGGATATTGGTCTCCTTCAAGTTCAGGTATAACCCATCTTTTTTGTCTTACCTTCCCCAGAAGAGGTCCCAATGATCCACAAATCCAAACTCCTGCCCTCGACACCAGTTCCTCACCCACACATTTACCGCCAAATCATCCTGTCCTTACTCTCACTGGCACGTGGCACAGGCAGCAATCAAGAGATCACTACCCTGAAGCCCTGCTTTTCAACTTTCTCCCGAACTTTCCTAATCCTATTTCAGGACTTCGTACTTTATGTCAGACTATAAATTACAGTAAGAAATATATACGTAATGTAAATTAGATTGTGTGTAATTTCCGGTCAGGGAGAGTGAGGACGTGATAGGCAGATAGTCACACCCAGGCCTGGGGAGACAGGTAATTGAGTAATAGTCAGGAGAGAGAACGGCAGAAGTCAGGTACTAGAGAGTACCCAGGTGGCTGTACCCCTTGACAATAAGTACTCCTGTTGGGGGGGTGGGGAACTATCTAACTGGGGGAAGCAATAGTGGCTGTGCCTCTGGCTCAGAAGGATAGAGAAAGGAAGAGAAAGGCAGTAGTGATAGGAGACTCTATAGTTAGGGGGTCAGACAGGCGATTCTGTAGACGCAGGAAAGAAACTCGGACGGTAGTTTGCCTCCCAGGTACCAGGGTCAGGATGTTTCTGATTGCATCCAGGATGTCCGGCAGTGGGAGGGAGAACAGCCAGAGGTCATGGTACATATTGGTACCAATGACATAGGCAGGAAAAGGGAAGAAATCCTGAAAGCTGACTACAGGGAATTAGGAAGGAAGTTGAGAAGCAGGACCACAGAGGTAGTAATCTTGGGATTACTGTCTGTGTCACAGACAGTGAGGATAGCAATAGAATGAGGTGGAGAATAAATGCGTGGCTGAGGAATTGGAGCAGGGGGCAGGGATTCAGATTTCTGGATCATTGAGACCTCTTTTGGGGCAAGTGTGACCTGTACAAAAAGAACGGGTTGCACTTGAATCCCAAGGGGACCAATATCCTGGCAGGGAGGTTTGCCAAGGCTACTGGGGAGAGTTTAAACTAGGATTGCTGGAGAGTAGGAACTGACCTGAAGAGACAGAGGAAAGGGATGTTGGCTCACAAATAGAAAAAGCTTGGAGACAGTGTGAGGGGAGGATAGGCAGGTGATAGAGAAGGGACGTGCTCAGACCGATGGTTTGAGATGTGTCTATTTTAATACAAGGGGTATTATAAATGAAGTGGATTAGCCTAAAGCGTGGGTCAGCATTTGGAGCTATGATGTGGTAGCCATTACAGAGACTTGGATGGCTCAGGGGCAGGAATGGTTACTTAGAGTGCCAGGCTGTAGATGTTTCAGAAAGGGCAGGGGTGGAGGCAAAATTGGTGGGGGCATGGCACTGTTGATCAGAGATAGTGTCACGGCTGCAGAAAAGGGTGTTTTTTTTATAGACCACCCAATAGTAACAGGGACATCAAGGAGTACATAGGGAGACATATTTTGGAAAGCTGTATTAATACAGGGTTGTCGCGGTGGGAGATTTTAACTTCCCAAATATTGATTGGCATCTCCCCAGAGTAAGGAGTTTAGATGGGGTGGAGTTTGTTAGGTGTGTTCAGGAAGGTTTCCTGACACAATATCTAGATAAACCTACAAGAGGAGAGGCTGTAATTGATCTGGTATTGGGAAATGAACCTGGTCAGCGGTCAGGTCTCTCAGTGGGAGAGCATTTTGGAGACAGTGGTCACAATTCTATCTCATTTACCATAGCATGGGAGAGGGATAGGGACAGACAAGTTAGGAAAGCATTTAATTGGAGTAAGGGGAAATATGAGACTATCAGGCAGGAAATTGGAAACAGATGTTCTCAGGGAAATGTATGATAGAAATGTGGCAAATGTTCAGGAGATATTTGCATGGAGTTCTGCATAGGTACATCCCAAAGAGACAGGGAAAGGATGGTAGGGTACAGGAACTGTGCTGTACAAAGGCTGTTGTAAATCTAGTCAAGAAGAAAAGAAGAGCTTACGAAAGGTTCAAAAAGCTAGGCAATGATAGAGATCTAGAAGATTATAAGGCTAGCAGGAAGGAGCTTAAGAAAGAAATTAGGAGAGCCAGAAGGGGCCATGAGAAGGCCTTGACAGACAGGATTAAGGAAAACCCCAAAGCATTCTACAAGTATGTGAAGAGCAAGAGGATAGGACGTTAAAGAATAGGACCTATCAAGTGTGACAGTAGGAAAGTGTGTTTGGAACCGGAGGAAATAGTAAAAGTATTTAATGAATACTTTACTTCAGTATTCATTACGGAAAAGGATCTTGGCAATTGTAGGGGTGACTTACAGTGAACTGAAAAGCTTGAGCATGCAGATATTAAGAAAGAGGATGTGCTGGAGCATTTGGAAAGCATCAAGTTGTATAAGTCACCGGAACCAGATGAGATGTAGCCCAGGCTACTGTGGGAGGTGAGGGAGGAGATTGCTGAGCCTCTGGTGATGATCTTTGCATCATCAATGGGGATGGGAGAGGTTCCAGAGTATTGGAGGGTTGGGGATATTGTTCCATTATTCAAGAAAGGGAGTAGAGATAGCCCAGGAAATTAGAGGCCAGGGAGTCTTACTTCAGTGGTTGGTGAGTTGATGGAGAAGATCCTGAGAGGCAGGATTTATGTACATTTGGAGAGGTATAATATGATTAGGAACAGTCAGCATGGCTTTGTCAAAGGCAGGTAGTGCCTTACGAGCCTGATTGAATTTTTGGAGGATGTAACTAATCACATTGTTGAAGGAAGAGCAGTAGATGTAGTGTTTTTGGATTTCAGCAAGGCATTTGATAAGGTTCCCCATGCAAGGCTTATTGAGAAAGTAAGGAGGCATGGGATCCAAGGGGACATTGCTTTGTGGATCTAGAACTGGCTTGCCCACAGAAGGCAAAGTGCGATTGTAGACAGGTCATATTCTGCATGGAGGTCGGTCACCTGTGGAGTGCCTCAGGGATCTGTTCTGGGACCCTTACTCTTCGTGATTTTTATAAATGCCCTGGGTGAGGAAGTGGAGGGATGGGTTAGTTAGTAAGTTTGCTGATGACACAAAGGTTGGAGGTGTTTTGGATAGTGTGGAGGGCTGTCAGAGGTTACAGCGGGACATTGATAGGATGCAAGACTGGGCTGAGAAGTGGCAAATGGAGTTTAACCCAGATAAGTGCGAAGTGGTTCATTTTGGTAGCTCAAATATGATTGCAGGATATAGTATTAATGGTAAGACTCTTGGCAGTGTGGAGGATCAGACGGATCTTGGGGTCTGAGTCCATAGGACACTCAAAGCTGCTGTGCAGGTTGACTCTGTGGTTAAGGTAGCATAAGGTGTATTAGCCTTCATCAATCGTGGGCTTGAGTTTAGGAGCTGAGAGGTAATGTTGCAGCTCTGCAGGACCCTGGCCAGTCCCCACTTGGAGTACTGTGCTCAGTTCTGGTCACCTCACTACAGAAAGGATGTGGAAACCATAGAAAAGGTACAGAGGAAATTTACAAGGATGTTGCCTGGATTGGGGAGTGTGCCTTTTGAGGATAGGTTGAGTGAACTCAGCCATTTTTTCTTGGAGCGAAGGAGGATGAGAGATGACCTGATAGAGGTGTATAAGATGATGAGAGGCATTGATCATGTGGATAGTCAGAGGCTTTTTCCCAAGGCTGAAATGGCTGCCACAGGAGGGCACAGGTGTAAGGAGCTTGGAAGGAGGTACAGAGGAGATGTTAGGGGTAAGTTTTTTATGCAGAGAGTGGTGAGTACATGGAATGGGCTGCCAGCAACAGTGGTGGAGGCAGATACGATAAGGTCTTTTAAGGACTCCCGGATAGGTACATGGAGCTTAGAAAAATAGAGGGCTATGGGTAACCCTCGGTAATTTTGAAAGTACATACATGTTCAGCACAGCTTTGTGGGCCAAAGGGCCTGTATTGTGCTGTAGGTTTTCTTTGTTTCTATGTTTCTAATGCAAAAGAAAAGCAAAACTAGTGAGATGGTGTTCATGGGTTCATTGGCTATTCAGAAATCTGATAGCAGAGGGGAAGTAGCTGTTCCTGAAACACTGAATGTACCTCTTCAGACTCCTGGACCTCCTCCCAAATGATAGCAATGCAGAGGGCCTGTCCTGGGTGATGGGATCCTTAATGATGAATGGTGCCTTTTGAAGCAAGTGCCGGTGAATGGGATCAGTGAAATAAGGTATTTGGCAGGATCATGATAGGTCGAGCTGAAATATACATCAGGGTTGAGGTCAGATATGAGCTGGTTGCAGTGATGGGGTGCCACGGTAGTGTGCTAACCATATAACCTACTCTAGAAGCTGCCTAGTGTTCCTTACCTATTGTTCTAAGCTCCATATAGCTATCTTAGAGTCTCTTGCCAATTATGTATGGGCAGTATTTACACAGCATTCACTCAAATCAAGGTTTCTTTAATCAGAACAGCATGATGATCCTGTTTGGCTGAACCGCAAATCATACCAACCTCAGATGTATATTGTTCATGAAAAGTGGCTCTCTCCCCTCTGAGCCCCATGGCTGTTTGCAGAGCTGGCTATCGAGATAAATTCACATAAAACCCAGTGAGGGGTTAGAGAAGTTTGTACATTCCTCTGGGTGCTCTGGTTTCCTCTCACATTGCAAAGATGTATGGGTTGGGTCAGTGAGTTCTGGGTGTGCTATGTTGCTGCCGGAAGCAGAGTGGCACTTGTGGGGTGCCCCTGGCACATCCTCAGACTGTGCTGGTCATTAACACAAACAACGCATTTCACTGTATGTGGTGATTACAAGTGTCATATCAAGCTAATCTTTAATCTTTAAAACACGATGAGTGGTTCAGGTGAAGTCTCCAACATGATAGCATGAATATTGATTTCTTCTTCCAGTAATTCTTTTCCCTTCCCCCTTTCTCTTCTTCAATTCCCCACTCTGGGCTCTTACCTCTTCTCTTCACCTACCTATCACTTCCCCCTGGGTCCCCTCCGCCTTCCCTTTCTCCCACAGTTCACTCTCCACTCCTATCAGATTCCTTCTTCTCCAGTCTTTAATCTTTCCTGCTGCCCTGGCCACACCCCTCCCTTTCTAGCTACCCTCCTTCCCCTCCTCCCACCTTTTAGTTCTGGCATCTTTCCCCTCACTTTCCAGTGCTGATGAAGGATCTCGGCACAAAACTTTGACTGCTTACTCCTTTCCATAGACGCTGCCTGACCTTCTGAATTCCTCCAGCGTTTTGTGTGTGTTGCTCTAGGATTTCAGTATCTGTAGAACCTCTTGTGTCAGGTTAAGGTGGTGTACTTAAAAGGAAAAAAACACAGGATTAATGATTAGCAGTGGATATGGATCACGAAAGATGATATAACAGGGTGTATGAAGCCTGGATGCTGGTTCGGACAACTGAAGCTGACTGGCCTGTTCTGCCTGTAACTGGAGTCGGTCTCAGTGTGCCGAGGAGGAGAGCTCAGATAAGACACAGCAGCAAAGCTTTCTCCCTGTGCTTAGGAGCCCTCTGGAACAAAGAGGAACTTCTCTGCTGATAGGAGTTTCAGAAAGCCTGGTGGCGAATTCTAAATATCAGACATAAATTATAAATCTTTTACAGATTTACCACGAGTAAGGGTCATTCTATTTGTGTTGTACATCTAATCAAGTATTTAGGCAGATTCACACAGAGTCATTTTAGAATATTTCAGATACTTCAAATGATATTGACAGAAAACTTGTGTCTAATTTCCAACAGTGCATGACAGTTTTATATTTAATTACTTGCTTCCAAAATTATTCCCTCTTGGTCACGTTCTCTTGCAGCGTCTCTGTCTGGTCATGTAAATTATCCCTACGGATGTTACTTGTTCAACACCTCTTGCTCCCCAGTGTTCATCCCTGGCCATTTCCCCATCCATCCATCACTATTCCTGGTCCCATCACCACTCCCAGTAATTTAACCTCCGCTCATCACCATTCCCATTCCCATCCCCTCTCTCCATCACCACCACAGTCCCAAACCATCTCTCCATCACCATTCCCAGTCCCATCCCCTCTCTCCATCACCATTCCTATTCCCATCCCCTCTCTCCACCACCATCCCCAGTCCCATCCACTCAATCCATCACCATTCCGAGTCCCATCCCCTCTCTACATCACCATTCCCAATTGCAACACCTCCCTCCATCATCATTCCTATTCCCATCCCCTCTCTCCACCGCCATTCCCAGACCCATTCCCTCTCTCCATCACCATTCCCAGTCCCGTTACACTCTCTGTATAAACCTATCTCTGGCATTCCATCACCCAGTGCACTCTGTATATAATCCTATCTCTGACATCCCATCACCCACCAATCTCAGTATAAACCTACCTATGACATCCCATCACCCACTGCACTCTCTGTATAAACGATCTCTGACATTCAATCACCCACTGCACTCTCTAGGTAAACCTCTCTGTGACATTCCATCAACAACCACTCTCTGTATAAACTTATCTCTGACTTCCCATCACCCACTGTACTCTCTGTATAAACCTATCTCTGACATCCAATCAACCACCACTCTCTGTATAAACCGATCTCTGACATCCCATCACCCACTGCACTCTCTGTGAAAACTTCTCTCTGTAATTCCATTAACCACAGCACTCTCTATGCAAACTTATCTCTGACATTCCATCACCAACTGCACTCCCTATGTAAACCTATCTCTGACAATCCATCACCCACCACTCTCTGTATAAACCTATCTTTGACATTCCATCATTGACACTCTCTGAATAAACCTATCTCTGACTTCCGATCACCCACTGCACTCTCTGTATAAACCTATCTCTGTTAATCCATCAACCATCACTCTCTGTACAGAACTTATCTCTGAGATCCCAGTACACACTGCACCCTCTATATAAACCAATATCTGACATTCCATCACCCACCACTCTCTCTATAAATGTATCTCTGACATTCCATCACCCACACTCTCTGTATAAACTAATCTCTAACATTCCATCACCCACTGCACACTCCAGGTAATCCTATCTCTGACATTCAAACACATACTGCACTCTCAGTATAAACCTATCTCTGACATTCCATCACCCACACTCTCTGAATAAACCTAACTCCGATTTCCGATAACCCACTGCACTCTCTGTATAAACCTGTCGCTGAGATTCCGATCACCCACTGCACTCTCCAGGTAATCCTATCTCTGACATTCCAACACACACTGCACTCTCACTATAAAGCTATCTCTGACATTCCATTACATACTGCACTATATGTATAAACCTATCTCTGACATTCCATCACCCACACTCTCTGTATAAACCTATCTCTGACATTCCATCACCCACTCTCTCTGAATAAACATAACTCTGACTTCCGATCACCCACTGCACTCTCTGTATAAACCTATCTCTGACATTCCATCACACACCACTCTCTGTATAAACCTATCTCTGACATTCCATCACCCACTGCACTATATGTATAAACCTATCTCTGACAATATATCACCCACTGCACTCTCTGTATAAACCTATCTCTGACATTCCATCACCCACTGCATTCTCTATGTAAACCTATATCTGACATTCCATCACACACCACTCTCTGTATAAACCTATCTCTGACATCCCATCACCCACTGCCCTATGTAGGTAAACCTATCTCTGACATCCCATCATCCACTACACTCTCCTTGTAAACCTCTGTCTGACATCCCACCACCCACTGCACTCTCTGTATGAAACTATCTGTGACAATCCATCACGCACTGCACTCTCTGTATAAACCTACCTCTGACATTCCAAAACTCAGTGCACTCTCTGCATAAACCTATCTCCGACAATCCATCACCCACTGCACTCTCTGCATAAACCTACCTCTGACATTCCAAAACTCAGTGCACTCTCTGTGTAAAACTATCTCTGACATCCCATCACCCACTGCACACTCTAGGTAAACCTAACTCTGACATTCCATCACCCACTGCACTCTCTGCATAAATCTATCTCAGACATTTCATCACCCACTGCACTCTCTGTATAAAACTATCTCTGACATCCCATCACCCACTGCAATCTCTATGTAAACCTATATCTGACATTCCATCACCCCCTGCACTCTCTGTATAAGCCTATCTCTGATATACCATCACCCACTGCACTCTCTGTATGCAACTATCTGTGACATCCCATCACCCAGTGCACTCTCTAGGTAAACCAAACTCACACATTCCATCACCCACTGCACTCTCTGTATAAACCCATCTCAGACATTACATCACCCACTGCACTCTCTGTATAAAACTATCTCTGACATCCCATCACTCACTGCAGTCTCTATGTAAACCTATCTCTGACATTCCATCGCCCACTGCACTCTCTGTGTAAGCCTATCTCTGATATAACATCACCCACTACACTCTCTGTATAAACCTATCTCTGACATTCCATCACACACTGCACTCTCTAGGTAAACCTCTCACTGACATTCCATCACCCACACTCTCTGTATAAACCTATCTCTGACATTCCATCATCCACACTCTCTGAATAAACCAAACTCCGACTTCCGATCACCCACTGCATTCTCTGTATAAACCTATCACTGAGATTCCATCACCAACTGCACTCACTGTATAAACCTATCTCTGACATCCCATCATCCACTACACTCTCCATGTAAACCTCTGTCTGACATCCCACCACCCACTGCACTCTCTGTATGAAACTATCTGTGACAATCCATCACGCACTGCACTCCCTGTATAAACCTACCTCTGACATTCCAAAACTCAGTGCACTCTCTGCATAAACCTATCTCTGACATTCCATCACCCACTGCCCTTTGTAGGTAAACCAAACTCTGACATTCCATCACCCACTGCACTCTCTGTATAAACCTATCTCTGACATTCCATCACCCACTGCACTATATGTATAAACCTATATCTGACATTCCATCACATACTGCACTCTCAGTATAAACCTATCTCTGACATTCCATCACCCACTGAACTATATATAAACAGATCACTGACAATATATCACCCACTGCACTCTCTGTATAAACCTATCTCTGACATTCCATCACCCACTGAACTATATATAAACAGATCACTGACAATATATCACCCACTGCACTCTCTGTATAAACCTATCTCTGACATTCCATCACCCACTGCACTCTCTGTATAAGCCTATCTCTGATATCCCATCACCCACTGCACTCTCTGTATGAAACTATCTGTGACATTCCATCATGCACTGCACTCTCTGTATCAACCTATCTCTGTCATCCCATCACCCACTGCACTCTCTAGGTAAAACTAACTCTGACATTCCATCACCCACTGCACTCTCTGCATAAATCTATCTCAGACATTTCATCACCCACTGCACTCTCTGTATAAAACTATCTCTGACATCCCATCATCCACTACACTCTCCATGTAAACCTCTGTCTGACATCCCACCACCCACTGCACTCTCTGTATGAAACTATCTGTGACAATCCATCATGCACTGCACTCTCTGCATAAACCAAACTCTGACATTCCATCACCCACTGCACTCTATGCATAAATCTATCTCTGACATTCCATCACCCTTTGCACTCTCTGCATAAATCTATCTCAGACTTTACATCACCCACTACACTCTCTGTATAAAACTAGCTCTGACATCCCATCTCCCTCTGCACTCTCTATGTAAACCTATATCTGACATTCCATCACCCCCTGCACTCACTGTATACACCTACATCTGACATTCCATCACGCAGTGCACTCTGTATATAAACCAATCACTGACAATCCATCACCCACTGCACTCTCAGTATAAAAATATCTCCGGCATTCATCACCCACTGCACTCTCTGTATAAACCTATCTCGGACATTCCATCACCCACTGCACTATATGTATAAACCTATCTCTGACAACATATCACCCCCTGCACTCTCTGTATAAGCCTATCTCTGATATACCATCACCCACTGCACTCTCTGTATGAAACTATCTGTGACATCCCATCACCCACTGAACTCTCTAGGTACACCAAACTCTCACATTCCAAAACTCAGTGCACTCTCTGCATAAACCTATCTCCGACAATCCATCACCCGCTGCACTCTCTGCATAAACCTACCTCTGACATTCCAAAACTCAGTGCACTCTCTGTGTAAACCTATCTCTGACATCCCATCACCCACTGCACACTCTAGGTAAACCTAACTCTGACATTCCATCACCCACTGCACTCTCTGCATAAATCTATCTCAGACATTTCATCACCCACTGCACTCTCTGTATAAAACTATCTCTGACATCCCATCACCCACTGCAATCTCTATGTAAACCTATATCTGACATTCCATCGCCCACTGCACTCTCTGTGTAAGCCTATCTCTGATATAACATCACCCACTACACTCTCTGTATGAAACTATCTGTGACAATTCATCACGCACTACACTCTCTGTATAAACCCATCTCAGACATTACATCACACACTGCACTCTCTGTATGAAACTATCTGTGACATTCCATCACGCACTGCACTCTCTGTATAAACCTATCTCTGATATAACATCACCCACTACACTCTCTGTATAAACCTATCTCTGACATTCCATCACACACTGCACTCTCTAGGTAAACCTCTCTCTGACATTCCATCACCCACACTCTCTGTATAAACCGATCTCTGACACTCCATCATCCACACTCTCTGAATAAACCTAACTCCAACTTACGATCAACCACTGCATTCTCTGTATAAACCTATCACTGAGATGCCATCACCCACTGCACTCTCTGTATAAACCCATCTCAGACATTACATCACCCACTGCACTCTCTGTATAAAACTATCTCTGACATCCCATCACTCACTGCAGTCTCTATGTAAACCTATCTCTGACATTCCATCGCCCACTGCACTCTCTGTGTAAGCCTATCTCTGATATAACATCACCCACTACACTCTCTGTATAAACCTATCTCTGACATTCCATCACACACTGCACTCTCTAGGTAAACCTCTCACTGACATTCCATCACCCACACTCTCTGTGTAAGCCTATCTCTGATATACCATCACCCACTGCACTCTCTGTATGAAACTATCTGTGACATCCCATCACCCACTGAACTCTCTAGGTACACCAAACTCTCACATTCCATCACCCACTGCACTCTCTGTATAAACCCATCTCAGACATTACATCACCCACTGCACTCTCTGTATGAAACTATCTCTGACATCCCATCACCCACTGCAGTCTCTATGTAAACCTATCTCTGACATTCCATCACCCACTGCACTCTCTGTGTAAGCCTATCTCTGATATAACATCACCCACTACACTCTCTGTATGAAACTATCTGTGACAATTCATCACGGACTACACTCTCTGTATAAACCCATCTCAGACATTACATCACACACTGCACTCTCTGTATGAAACTATCTGTGACATTCCATCACGCACTGCACTCTCTGTATAAACCTATCTCTGATATTCCATCACCCACCACTCTCTGTGTAAACCTATCTCTGACATCCCATCACCCACTGCAGTCTCTATGTAAACCTATCTCTGACATTCCATCGCCCACTGCACTCTCTGTGTAAGCCTATCTCTGATATAACATCACCCACTACACTCTCTGTATGAAACTATCTGTGACAATTCATCACGCACTACACTCTCTGTATAAACCCATCTCAGACATTACATCACACACTGCACTCTCTGTATGAAACTATCTGTGACATTCCATCACGCACTGCACTCTCTGTATAAACCTATCTCTGATATAACATCACCCACTACACTCTCTGTATAAACCTATCTCTGACATTCCATCACACACTGCACTCTCTAGGTAAACCTCTCTCTGACATTCCATCACCCACACTCTCTGTATAAACCGATCTCTGACACTCCATCATCCACACTCTCTGAATAAACCTAACTCCAACTTACGATCAACCACTGCATTCTCTGTATAAACCTATCACTGAGATGCCATCACCAACTGCACTCACTGTATAAACCTATCTCTGACATCCCATCATCCACTACACTCTCCTTGTAAACCTCTGTCTGACATCCCACCACCCACTGCACTCTCTGTATGAAACTATCTGTGACAATCCATCACGCACTGCACTCTCTGTATAAACCTATCTCTGACATTCCATCACCCACTGCACTATATGTATAAACCTATATCTGACATTCCATCACATACTGCACTCTCAGTATAAACCTATCTCTGACATTCCATCACCCACTGAACTATATATAAACAGATCACTGACAATATATCACCCACTGCACTCTCTGTATAAACCTATCTCTGACATTCCATCACCCACTGCACTCTCTATGTAAACCTATCTCTGACATTCCATCACCCACTGCACTCTCTGTATAAGCCTATCTCTGATATCCCATCACCCACTGCACTCTCTGTATGAAACTATCTGTGACATTCCATCATGCACTGCACTCTCTGTATCAACCTATCTCTGTCATCCCATCACCCACTGCACTCTCTAGGTAAAACTAACTCTGACATTCCATCACCCACTGCACTCTCTGCATAAATCTATCTCAGACATTTCATCACCCACTGCACTCTCTGTATAAAACTATCTCTGACATCCCATCACCCACTACACTCTCCATGTAAACCTCTGTCTGACATCCCACCACCGACTGCACTCTCTGTATGAAACTATCTGTGACAATCCATCATGCACTGCACTCTCTGCATAAACCAAACTCTGACATTCCATCACCCACTGCACTCTATGCATAAATCTATCTCTGACATTCCATCACCCTTTGCACTCTCTGCATAAATCTATCTCAGACTTTACATCACCCACTGCACTCTCTGTATAAAACTAGCTCTGACATCCCATCTCCCTCTGCACTCTCTATGTAAACCTATATCTGACATTCCATCACCCCCTGCACTCACTGTATACACCTACATCTGACATTCCATCACGCAGTACACTCTGTATATAAACCAATCACTGACAATCCATCACCCACTGCACTCTCAGTATAAAAATATCTCCGACATTCATCACCCACTGCACTCTCTGTAGAAACATATCTCGGACATTCCATCACCCACTGCACTATATGTATAAACCTATCTCTGACAACATATCACCCCCTGCACTCTCTGTATAAGCCTATCTCTGATATACCATCACCCACTGCACTCTCTGTATGAAACTATCTGTGACATCCCATCACACACTGAACTCTCTAGGTACACCAAACTCTCACATTCCATCACCCACTGCACTCTCTGTATAAACCCATCTCAGACATTACATCACCCACTGCACTCTCTGTATAAAACTATCTCTGACATCCCATCACCCACTGCAGTCTCTATGTAAACCTATCTCTGACATTCCATCGCCCACTGCACTCTCTGTGTAAGCCTATCTCTGATATAACATCACCCACTACACTCTCTGTATGAAACTATCTGTGACAATTCATCACGCACTACACTCTCTGTATAAACCCATCTCAGACATTACATCACAGACTGCACTCTCTGTATGAAACTATCTGTGACATTCCATCACGCACTGCACTCTCTGTATAAACCTATCTCTGATATAACATCACCCACTACACTCTCTGTATAAACCTATCTCTGACATTCCATCACACACTGCACTCTCTAGGTAAACCTCTCTCTGACATTCCATCACCCACACTCTCTGTATAAACCGATCTCTGACACTCCATCATCCACACTCTCTGAATAAACCTAACTCCAACTTACGATCAACCACTGCATTCTCTGTATAAACCTATCACTGAGATGCCATCACCAACTGCACTCACTGTATAAACCTATCTCTGACATCCCATCATCCACTACACTCTCCTTGTAAACCTCTGTCTGACATCCCACCACCCACTGCACTCTCTGTATGAAACTATCTGTGACAATCCATCACGCACTGCACTCTCTGTATAAACCTACCTCTGACATTCCAAAACTCAGTGCACTCTCTGCATAAACCTATCTCCGACAATCCATCACCCGCTGCACTCTCTGCATAAACCTACCTCTGACATTCCAAAACTCAGTGCACTCTCTGTGTAAACCTATCTCTGACATCCCATCACCCACTGCACACTCTAGGTAAACCTAACTCTGACATTCCATCACCCACTGCACTCTCTGCATAAATCTATCTCAGACATTTCATCACCCACTGCACTCTCTGTATAAAACTATCTCTGACATCCCATCACCCACTGCAATCTCTATGTAAACCTATATCTGACATTCCATCACCCCCTGCACTCTCTGTATAAGCCTATCTCTGATATACCATCACCCACTGCACTCTCTGTATGCAACTATCTGTGACATCCCATCACCCAGTGCACTCTCTAGGTAAACCAAACTCTCACATTCCATCACCCACTGCACTCTCTGTATAAACCCATCTCAGACATTACATCACCCACTGCACTCTCTGTATAAAACTATCTCTGACATCCCATCACTCACTGCAGTCTCTATGTAAACCTATCTCTGACATTCCATCGCCCACTGCACTCTCTGTGTAAGCCTATCTCTGATATAACATCACCCACTACACTCTCTGTATAAACCTATCTCTGACATTCCATCACACACTGCACTCTCTAGGTAAACCTCTCACTGACATTCCATCACCCACACTCTCTGTATAAACCGATCTCTGACATTCCATCATCCACACTCTCTGAATAAACCTAACTCCAACTTACGATCAACCACTGCATTCTCTGTATAAACCTATCACTGAGATGCCATCACCAACTGCACTCACTGTATAAACCTATCTCTGACATCCCATCATCCACTACACTCTCCATGTAAACCTCTGTCTGACATCCCACCACCCACTGCACTCTCTGTATGAAACTATCTGTGACAATCCATCACGCACTGCACTCCCTGTATAAACCTACCTCTGACATTCCAAAACTCAGCGCACTCTCTGCATAAACCTATCTCTGACATTCAATCACCCACCCTCTCTGAATAAACATAACTCTGACTTCCGATCACCCACTGCACTCACTGTATAAACCTATCTCTGACATTCCATCACACACCACTCTCTGTATAAACCTATCTCTGACATCCCATCACCCACTGCCCTCTGTAGGTAAACCAAACTCTGACATTCCATCACCCACTGCACTCTCTGTATAAACCTATCTCTGACATTCCATCACCCACCCTCTCTGAATTAACATAACTCTGACTTCCGATCACCCACTGCACTCTCCAGGTAATCCTATCTCTGACATTCCAACACACACTGCACTCTCACTATAAAGCTATCTCTGACATTCCATTACATACTGCACTATATGTATAAACCTATCTCTGACATTCCATCACCCACACTCTCTGTATAAACCTATCTCTGACATTCCATCACCCACCCTCTCTGAATAAACATAACTCTGACTTCCGATCACCCACTGCACTCTCTGTATCAACCTATCTCTGACATTCCATCACACACCACTCTCTGTATAAACCTATCTCTGACATCCCATCACCCACTGCCCTCTGTAGGTAAACCAAACTCTGACATTCCATCACCCACTGCACTCTCTGTATAAACCTATCTCTGACATTCCATCACCCACTGCACTATATGTATAAACCTATCTCTGACAATATATCACCCACTGCACTCTCTGTATAAACCTATCTCGGACATTCCATCACCCACTGCACTATATGTATAAACCTATCTCTGACAATATATCACCCCCTGCACTCTCTGTATAAGCCTATCTCTGATATACCATCACCCACTGCACTCTCTGTATGAAACTATCTGTGACATCCCATCACCCACTGAACTCTCTAGGTACACCAAACTCTCACATTCCATCACCCACTGCACTCTCTGTATAAACCCATCTCAGACATTACATCACCCACTGCACTCTCTGTATAAAACTATCTCTGACATCCCATCACCCACTGCAGTCTCTATGTAAACCTATCTCTGACATTCCATCGCCCACTGCACTCTCTGTGTAAGCCTATCTCTGATATAACATCACCCACTACACTCTCTGTATGAAACTATCTGTGACAATTCATCACGCACTACACTCTCTGTATAAACCCATCTCAGACATTACATCACAGACTGCACTCTCTGTATGAAACTATCTGTGACATTCCATCACGTACTGCACTCTCTGTATAAACCTATCTCTGATATAACATCACCCACTACACTCTCTGTATAAACCTATCTCTGACATTCCATCACACACTGCACTCTCTAGGTAAACCTCTCTCTGACATTCCATCACCCACACTCTCTGTATAAACCGATCTCTGACACTCCATCATCCACACTCTCTGAATAAACCTAACTCCAACTTACGATCAACCACTGCATTCTCTGTATAAACCTATCACTGAGATGCCATCACCAACTGCACTCACTGTATAAACCTATCTCTGACATCCCATCATCCACTACACTCTCCTTGTAAACCTCTGTCTGACATCCCACCACCCACTGCACTCTCTGTATGAAACTATCTGTGACAATCCATCACGCACTGCACTCTCTGTATAAACCTACCTCTGACATTCCAAAACTCAGTGCACTCTCTGCATAAACCTATCTCCGACAATCCATCACCCGCTGCACTCTCTGCATAAACCTACCTCTGACATTCCAAAACTCAGTGCACTCTCTGTGTAAACCTATCTCTGACATCCCATCACCCACTGCACACTCTAGGTAAACCTAACTCTGACATTCCATCACCCACTGCACTCTCTGCATAAATCTATCTCAGACATTTCATCACCCACTGCACTCTCTGTATAAAACTATCTCTGACATCCCATCACCCACTGCAATCTCTATGTAAACCTATATCTGACATTCCATCACCCCCTGCACTCTCTGTATAAGCCTATCTCTGATATACCATCACCCACTGCACTCTCTGTATGCAACTATCTGTGACATCCCATCACCCAGTGCACTCTCTAGGTAAACCAAACTCTCACATTCCATCACCCACTGCACTCTCTGTATAAACCCATCTCAGACATTACATCACCCACTGCACTCTCTGTATAAAACTATCTCTGACATCCCATCACTCACTGCAGTCTCTATGTAAACCTATCTCTGACATTCCATCGCCCACTGCACTCTCTGTGTAAGCCTATCTCTGATATAACATCACCCACTACACTCTCTGTATAAACCTATCTCTGACATTCCATCACACACTGCACTCTCTAGGTAAACCTCTCACTGACATTCCATCACCCACACTCTCTGTATAAACCGATCTCTGACATTCCATCATCCACACTCTCTGAATAAACCTAACTCCAACTTACGATCAACCACTGCATTCTCTGTATAAACCTATCACTGAGATGCCATCACCAACTGCACTCACTGTATAAACCTATCTCTGACATCCCATCATCCACTACACTCTCCATGTAAACCTCTGTCTGACATCCCACCACCCACTGCACTCTCTGTATGAAACTATCTGTGACAATCCATCACGCACTGCACTCCCTGTATAAACCTACCTCTGACATTCCAAAACTCAGCGCACTCTCTGCATAAACCTATCTCTGACATTCAATCACCCACCCTCTCTGAATAAACATAACTCTGACTTCCGATCACCCACTGCACTCACTGTATAAACCTATCTCTGACATTCCATCACACACCACTCTCTGTATAAACCTATCTCTGACATCCCATCACCCACTGCCCTCTGTAGGTAAACCAAACTCTGACATTCCATCACCCACTGCACTCTCTGTATAAACCTATCTCTGACATTCCATCACCCACCCTCTCTGAATTAACATAACTCTGACTTCCGATCACCCACTGCACTCTCCAGGTAATCCTATCTCTGACATTCCAACACACACTGCACTCTCACTATAAAGCTATCTCTGACATTCCATTACATACTGCACTATATGTATAAACCTATCTCTGACATTCCATCACCCACACTCTCTGTATAAACCTATCTCTGACATTCCATCACCCACCCTCTCTGAATAAACATAACTCTGACTTCCGATCACCCACTGCACTCTCTGTATCAACCTATCTCTGACATTCCATCACACACCACTCTCTGTATAAACCTATCTCTGACATCCCATCACCCACTGCCCTCTGTAGGTAAACCAAACTCTGACATTCCATCACCCACTGCACTCTCTGTATAAACCTATCTCTGACATTCCATCACCCACTGCACTATATGTATAAACCTATCTCTGACAATATATCACCCACTGCACTCTCTGTATAAACCTATCTCGGACATTCCATCACCCACTGCACTATATGTATAAACCTATCTCTGACAATATATCACCCCCTGCACTCTCTGTATAAGCCTATCTCTGATATACCATCACCCACTGCACTCTCTGTATAAACCTATCTCTGACATCCCATCACCCACTGCCCTCTGTAGGTAAACCAAACTCTGACATTCCATCACCCACTGCACTCTCTGTATAAACCTATCTCTGACATTCCATCACCCACCCTCTCTGAATTAACATAACTCTGACTTCCGATCACCCACTGCACTCTCCAGGTAATCCTATCTCTGACATTCCAACACACACTGCACTCTCACTATAAAGCTATCTCTGACATTCCATTACATACTGCACTATATGTATAAACCTATCTCTGACATTCCATCACCCACACTCTCTGTATAAACCTATCTCTGACATTCCATCAACCACCCTCTCTGAATAAACATAACTCTGACTTCCGATCACCCACTGCACTCTCTGTATCAACCTATCTCTGACATTCCATCACACACCACTCTCTGTATAAACCTATCTCTGACATCCCATCACCCACTGCCCTCTGTAGGTAAACCAAACTCTGACATTCCATCACCCACTGCACTCTCTGTATAAACCTATCTCTGACATTCCATCACCCACTGCACTATATGTATAAACCTATCTCTGACAATATATCACCCACTGCAGTCTCTGTATAAACCTATCTCGGACATTCCATCACCCACTGCACTATATGTATAAACCTATCTCTGACAATATATCACCCCCTGCACTCTCTGTATAAGCCTATCTCTGATATACCATCACCCACTGCACTCTCTGTATGAAACTATCTGTGACATCCCATCACCCACTGAACTCTCTAGGTACACCAAACTCTCACATTCCATCACCCACTGCACTCTCTGTATAAACCCATCTCAGACATTACATCACCCACTGCACTCTCTGTATAAAACTATCTCTGACATCCCATCACCCACTGCAGTCTCTATGTAAACCTATCTCTGACATTCCATCGCCCACTGCACTCTCTGTGTAAGCCTATCTCTGATATAACATCACCCACTACACTCTCTGTATGAAACTATCTGTGACAATTCATCACGCACTACACTCTCTGTATAAACCCATCTCAGACATTACATCACAGACTGCACTCTCTGTATGAAACTATCTGTGACATTCCATCACGTACTGCACTCTCTGTATAAACCTATCTCTGATATAACATCACCCACTACACTCTCTGTATAAACCTATCTCTGACATTCCATCACACACTGCACTCTCTAGGTAAACCTCTCTCTGACATTCCATCACCCACACTCTCTGTATAAACCGATCTCTGACACTCCATCATCCACACTCTCTGAATAAACCTAACTCCAACTTACGATCAACCACTGCATTCTCTGTATAAACCTATCACTGAGATGCCATCACCAACTGCACTCACTGTATAAACCTATCTCTGACATCCCATCATCCACTACACTCTCCTTGTAAACCTCTGTCTGACATCCCACCACCCACTGCACTCTCTGTATGAAACTATCTGTGACAATCCATCACGCACTGCACTCTCTGTATAAACCTACCTCTGACATTCCAAAACTCAGTGCACTCTCTGCATTAACCTATCTCCGACAATCCATCACCCGCTGCACTCTCTGCATAAACCTACCTCTGACATTCCAAAACTCAGTGCACTCTCTGTGTAAACCTATCTCTGACATCCCATCACCTACTGCACACTCTAGGTAAACCTAACTCTGACATTCCATCACCCACTGCACTCTCTGCATAAATCTATCTCACACATTTCATCACCCACTGCACTCTCTGTATAAAACTATCTCTGACATCCCATCACCCACTGCAATCTCTATGTAAACCTATATCTGACATTCCATCACCCCCTGCACTCTCTGTATAAGCCTATCTCTGATATACCATCACCCACTGCACTCTCTGTATGCAACTATCTGTGACATCCCATCACCCAGTGCACTCTCTAGGTAAACCAAACTCTCACATTCCATCACCCACTGCACTCTCTGTATAAACCCATCTCAGACATTACATCACCCACTGCACTCTCTGTATAAAACTATCTCTGACATCCCATCACTCACTGCAGTCTCTATGTAAACCTATCTCTGACATTCCATCGCCCACTGCACTCTCTGTGTAAGCCTATCTCTGATATAACATCACCCACTACACTCTCTGTATAAACCTATCTCTGACATTCCATCACACACTGCACTCTCTAGGTAAACCTCTCACTGACATTCCATCACCCACACTCTCTGTATAAACCTATCTCTGACATTCCATCATCCACACTCTCTGAATAAACCTAACTCCAACTTACGATCAACCACTGCATTCTCTGTATAAACCTATCACTGAGATGCCATCACCAACTGCACTCACTGTATAAACCTATCTCTGACATCCCATCATCCACTACACTCTCCATGTAAACCTCTGTCTGACATCCCACCACCCACTGCACTCTCTGTATGAAACTATCTGTGACAATCCATCACGCACTGCACTCCCTGTATAAACCTACCTCTGACATTCCAAAACTCAGCGCACTCTCTGCATAAACCTATCTCTGACATTCAATCACCCACCCTCTCTGAATAAACATAACTCTGACTTCCGATCACCCACTGCACTCACTGTATAAACCTATCTCTGACATTCCATCACACACCACTCTCTGTATAAACCTATCTCTGACATCCCATCACCCACTGCCCTCTGTAGGTAAACCAAACTCTGACATTCCATCACCCACTGCACTCTCTGTATAAACCTATCTCTGACATTCCATCACCCACCCTCTCTGAATTAACATAACTCTGACTTCCGATCACCCACTGCACTCTCCAGGTAATCCTATCTCTGACATTCCAACACACACTGCACTCTCACTATAAAGCTATCTCTGACATTCCATTACATACTGCACTATATGTATAAACCTATCTCTGACATTCCATCACCCACACTCTCTGTATAAACCTATCTCTGACATTCCATCACCCACCCTCTCTGAATAAACATAACTCTGACTTCCGATCACCCACTGCACTCTCTGTATCAACCTATCTCTGACATTCCATCACACACCACTCTCTGTATAAACCTATCTCTGACATCCCATCACCCACTGCCCTCTGTAGGTAAACCAAACTCTGACATTCCATCACCCACTGCACTCTCTGTATAAACCTATCTCTGACATTCCATCACCCACTGCACTATATGTATAAACCTATCTCTGACAATATATCACCCACTGCACTCTCTGTATAAACCTATCTCTGACATTCCATCACCCACTGCATTCTCTATGAAAACCTATATCTGACATTCCATCACATACTGCACTCTCAGTATAAACCTATCTCTGACATTCCATCACCCACTGAACTATATATAAACAGATCACTGACAATATATCACCCACTGCACTCTCTGTATAATCCTATCTCTGACATTCCATCACCCACTGCCCTTTGTAGGTAAACCAAACTCTGACATTCCATCACCCACTGCACTCTCTGTATAAACCTATCTCTGACATTCCATCACCCACTGCACTATATGTATAAACCTATATCTGACTTTCCATCACATACTGCACTCTCAGTATAAACCTATCTCTGACATTCCATCACCCACTGAACTATATATACACAGATCACTGACAATATATCACCCACTGCACTCTCTGTATAAACCTATCTCTGACATTCCATCACCCACTGCACTCTCAGTATAAACCTATCTCTGACATTCCATTACCTACTGTACTCTCTAGGTAAACCTCTCACTGACATTCCATCACCCACACTCTCTGTATAAACCTATCTCTGACATTCCATCATCCACACTCTCTGAATAAACCTAACTCCGACTTCCGATCACCCACTGCATTCTCTGTATAAACCTATCACTGAGATTCCATCACCAACTGCACTCACTGTATAAACCTATCTCTGACATCCCATCATCCACTACACTCTCCATGTAAACCTCTGTCTGACATCCCACCACCCACTGCACTCTCTGTATGAAACTATCTGTGACAATCCATCACGCACTGCACTCCCTGTATAAACCTACCTCTGACATTCCAAAACTCAGCGCACTCTCTGCATAAACCTATCTCTGACATTCAATCACCCACCCTCTCTGAATAAACATAACTCTGACTTCCGATCACCCACTGCACTCACTGTATAAACCTATCTCTGACATCCCATCACCCACTGCACACTCTAGGTAAACCTAACTCTGACATTCCATCACCCACTGCACTCTCTGCATAAATCTATCTCAGACATTTCATCACCCACTGCACTCTCTGTATAAAACTATCTCTGACATCCCATCACCCACTGCAATCTCTATGTAAACCTATATCTGACATTCCATCACCCCCTGCACTCTCTGTATAAGCCTATCTCTGATATACCATCACCCACTGCACTCTCTGTATGCAACTATCTGTGACATCCCATCACCCAGTACACTCTCTAGGTAAACCAAACTCTCACATTCCATCACCCACTGCACTCTCTGTATAAACCCATCTCAGACATTACATCACCCACTGCACTCTCTGTATAAAACTATCTCTGACATCCCATCACTCACTGCAGTCTCTATGTAAACCTATCTCTGACATTCCATCGCCCACTGCACTCTCTGTGTAAGCCTATCTCTGATATAACATCACCCACTACACTCTCTGTATAAACCTATCTCTGACATTCCATCACACACTGCACTCTCTAGGTAAACCTCTCACTGACATTCCATCACCCACACTCTCTGTATAAACCTATCTCTGACATTCCATCATCCACACTCTCTGAATAAACCTAACTCCGACTTCCGATCACCCACTGCATTCTCTGTATAAACCTATCACTGAGATTCCATCACCAACTGCACTCACTGTATAAACCTATCTCTGACATCCCATCATCCACTACACTCTCCATGTAAACCTCTGTCTGACATCCCACCACCCACTGCACTCTCTGTATGAAACTATCTGTGATATTCCATCACCCACCACTCTCTGTATAAACCTATCTCTGATATTCCATCACCCACCACTCTCTGTGTAAACCTATCTCTGACATCCCATCACCCACTGCAGTCTCTATGTAAACCTATCTCTGACATTCCATCGCCCACTGCACTCTCTGTGTAAGCCTATCTCTGATATAACATCACCCACTACACTCTCTGTATGAAACTATCTGTGACAATTCATCACGCACTACACTCTCTGTATAAACCCATCTCAGACATTACATCACACACTGCACTCTCTGTATGAAACTATCTGTGACATTCCATCACGCACTGCACTCTCTGTATAAACCTATCTCTGATATAACATCACCCACTACACTCTCTGTATAAACCTATCTCTGACATTCCATCACACACTGCACTCTCTAGGTAAACCTCTCTCTGACATTCCATCACCCACACTCTCTGTATAAACCGATCTCTGACACTCCATCATCCACACTCTCTGAATAAACCTAACTCCAACTTACGATCAACCACTGCATTCTCTGTATAAACCTATCACTGAGATGCCATCACCAACTGCACTCACTGTATAAACCTATCTCTGACATCCCATCATCCACTACACTCTCCTTGTAAACCTCTGTCTGACATCCCACCACCCACTGCACTCTCTGTATGAAACTATCTGTGACAATCCATCACGCACTGCACTCTCTGTATAAACCTAACTCTGACATTCCATCACCCACTGCACTATATGTATAAACCTATATCTGACATTCCATCACATACTGCACTCTCAGTATAAACCTATCTCTGACATTCCATCACCCACTGAACTATATATAAACAGATCACTGACAATATATCACCCACTGCACTCTCTGTATAAACCTATCTCTGACATTCCATCACCCACTGCACTCTCTATGTAAACCTATCTCTGACATTCCATCACCCACTGCACTCTCTGTATAAGCCTATCTCTGATATCCCATCACCCACTGCACTCTCTGTATGAAACTATCTGTGACATTCCATCATGCACTGCACTCTCTGTATCAACCTATCTCTGTCATCCCATCACCCACTGCACTCTCTAGGTAAAACTAACTCTGACATTCCATCACCCACTGCACTCTCTGCATAAATCTATCTCAGACATTTCATCACCCACTGCACTCTCTGTATAAAACTATCTCTGACATCCCATCACCCACTACACTCTCCATGTAAACCTCTGTCTGACATCCCACCACCGACTGCACTCTCTGTATGAAACTATCTGTGACAATCCATCATGCACTGCACTCTCTGCATAAACCAAACTCTGACATTCCATCACCCACTGCACTCTATGCATAAATCTATCTCTGACATTCCATCACCCTTTGCACTCTCTGCATAAATCTATCTCAGACTTTACATCACCCACTGCACTCTCTGTATAAAACTAGCTCTGACATCCCATCTCCCTCTGCACTCTCTATGTAAACCTATATCTGACATTCCATCACCCCCTGCACTCACTGTATACACCTACATCTGACATTCCATCACGCAGTACACTCTGTATATAAACCAATCACTGACAATCCATCACCCACTGCACTCTCAGTATAAAAATATCTCCGACATTCATCACCCACTGCACTCTCTGTAGAAACATATCTCGGACATTCCATCACCCACTGCACTATATGTATAAACCTATCTCTGACAACATATCACCCCCTGCACTCTCTGTATAAGCCTATCTCTGATATACCATCACCCACTGCACTCTCTGTATGAAACTATCTGTGACATCCCATCACCCACTGAACTCTCTAGGTACACCAAACTCTCACATTCCATCACCCACTGCACTCTCTGTATAAACCCATCTCAGACATTACATCACCCACTGCACTCTCTGTATAAAACTATCTCTGACATCCCATCACCCACTGCAGTCTCTATGTAAACCTATCTCTGACATTCCATCGCCCACTGCACTCTCTGTGTAAGCCTATCTCTGATATAACATCACCCACTACACTCTCTGTATGAAACTATCTGTGACAATTCATCACGCACTACACTCTCTGTATAAACCCATCTCAGACATTACATCACAGACTGCACTCTCTGTATGAAACTATCTGTGACATTCCATCACGCACTGCACTCTCTGTATAAACCTATCTCTGATATAACATCACCCACTACACTCTCTGTATAAACCTATCTCTGACATTCCATCACACACTGCACTCTCTAGGTAAACCTCTCTCTGACATTCCATCACCCACACTCTCTGTATAAACCGATCTCTGACACTCCATCATCCACACTCTCTGAATAAACCTAACTCCAACTTACGATCAACCACTGCATTCTCTGTATAAACCTATCACTGAGATGCCATCACCAACTGCACTCACTGTATAAACCTATCTCTGACATCCCATCATCCACTACACTCTCCTTGTAAACCTCTGTCTGACATCCCACCACCCACTGCACTCTCTGTATGAAACTATCTGTGACAATCCATCACGCACTGCACTCTCTGTATAAACCTACCTCTGACATTCCAAAACTCAGTGCACTCTCTGCATAAACCTATCTCCGACAATCCATCACCCGCTGCACTCTCTGCATAAACCTACCTCTGACATTCCAAAACTCAGTGCACTCTCTGTGTAAACCTATCTCTGACATCCCATCACCCACTGCACACTCTAGGTAAACCTAACTCTGACATTCCATCACCCACTGCACTCTCTGCATAAATCTATCTCAGACATTTCATCACCCACTGCACTCTCTGTATAAAACTATCTCTGACATCCCATCACCCACTGCAATCTCTATGTAAACCTATATCTGACATTCCATCACCCCCTGCACTCTCTGTATAAGCCTATCTCTGATATACCATCACCCACTGCACTCTCAGTATGCAACTATCTGTGACATCCCATCACCCAGTGCACTCTCTAGGTAAACCAAACTCTCACATCCCACCACCCACTGCACTCTCTGTATGAAACTATCTGTGACAATCCATCACGCACTGCACTCCCTGTATAAACCTACCTCTGACATTCCAAAACTCAGCGCACTCTCTGCATAAACCTATCTCTGACATTCAATCACCCACCCTCTCTGAATAAACATAACTCTGACTTCCGATCACCCACTGCACTCACTGTATAAACCTATCTCTGACATTCCATCACACACCACTCTCTGTATAAACCTATCTCTGACATCCCATCACCCACTGCCCTCTGTAGGTAAACCAAACTCTGACATTCCATCACCCACTGCACTCTCTGTATAAACCTATCTCTGACATTCCATCACCCACCCTCTCTGAATTAACATAACTCTGACTTCCGATCACCCACTGCACTCTCCAGGTAATCCTATCTCTGACATTCCAACACACACTGCACTCTCACTATAAAGCTATCTCTGACATTCCATTACATACTGCACTATATGTATAAACCTATCTCTGACATTCCATCACCCACACTCTCTGTATAAACCTATCTCTGACATTCCATCACCCACCCTCTCTGAATAAACATAACTCTGACTTCCGATCACCCACTGCACTCTCTGTATCAACCTATCTCTGACATTCCATCACACACCACTCTCTGTATAAACCTATCTCTGACATCCCATCACCCACTGCCCTCTGTAGGTAAACCAAACTCTGACATTCCATCACCCACTGCACTCTCTGTATAAACCTATCTCTGACATTCCATCACCCACTGCACTATATGTATAAACCTATCTCTGACAATATATCACCCACTGCACTCTCTGTATAAACCTATCTCTGACATTCCATCACCCACTGCATTCTCTATGAAAACCTATATCTGACATTCCATCACATACTGCACTCTCAGTATAAACCTATCTCTGACATTCCATCACCCACTGAACTATATATAAACAGATCACTGACAATATATCACCCACTGCACTCTCTGTATAATCCTATCTCTGACATTCCATCACCCACTGCCCTTTGTAGGTAAACCAAACTCTGACATTCCATCACCCACTGCACTCTCTGTATAAACCTATCTCTGACATTCCATCACCCACTGCACTATATGTATAAACCTATATCTGACTTTCCATCACATACTGCACTCTCAGTATAAACCTATCTCTGACATTCCATCACCCACTGAACTATATATACACAGATCACTGACAATATATCACCCACTGCACTCTCTGTATAAACCTATCTCTGACATTCCATCACCCACTGCACTCTCAGTATAAACCTATCTCTGACATTCCATTACCTACTGTACTCTCTAGGTAAACCTCTCACTGACATTCCATCACCCACACTCTCTGTATAAACCTATCTCTGACATTCCATCATCCACACTCTCTGAATAAACCTAACTCCGACTTCCGATCACCCACTGCATTCTCTGTATAAACCTATCACTGAGATTCCATCACCAACTGCACTCACTGTATAAACCTATCTCTGACATCCCATCATCCACTACACTCTCCATGTAAACCTCTGTCTGACATCCCACCACCCACTGCACTCTCTGTATGAAACTATCTGTGACAATCCATCACGCACTGCACTCCCTGTATAAACCTACCTCTGACATTCCAAAACTCAGCGCACTCTCTGCATAAACCTATCTCTGACATTCAATCACCCACCCTCTCTGAATAAACATAACTCTGACTTCCGATCACCCACTGCACTCACTGTATAAACCTATCTCTGACATCCCATCACCCACTGCACACTCTAGGTAAACCTAACTCTGACATTCCATCACCCACTGCACTCTCTGCATAAATCTATCTCAGACATTTCATCACCCACTGCACTCTCTGTATAAAACTATCTCTGACATCCCATCACCCACTGCAATCTCTATGTAAACCTATATCTGACATTCCATCACCCCCTGCACTCTCTGTATAAGCCTATCTCTGATATACCATCACCCACTGCACTCTCTGTATGCAACTATCTGTGACATCCCATCACCCAGTACACTCTCTAGGTAAACCAAACTCTCACATTCCATCACCCACTGCACTCTCTGTATAAACCCATCTCAGACATTACATCACCCACTGCACTCTCTGTATAAAACTATCTCTGACATCCCATCACTCACTGCAGTCTCTATGTAAACCTATCTCTGACATTCCATCGCCCACTGCACTCTCTGTGTAAGCCTATCTCTGATATAACATCACCCACTACACTCTCTGTATAAACCTATCTCTGACATTCCATCACACACTGCACTCTCTAGGTAAACCTCTCACTGACATTCCATCACCCACACTCTCTGTATAAACCTATCTCTGACATTCCATCATCCACACTCTCTGAATAAACCTAACTCCGACTTCCGATCACCCACTGCATTCTCTGTATAAACCTATCACTGAGATTCCATCACCAACTGCACTCACTGTATAAACCTATCTCTGACATCCCATCATCCACTACACTCTCCATGTAAACCTCTGTCTGACATCCCACCACCCACTGCACTCTCTGTATGAAACTATCTGTGATATTCCATCACCCACCACTCTCTGTATAAACCTATCTCTGATATTCCATCACCCACCACTCTCTGTGTAAACCTATCTCTGACATCCCATCACCCACTGCAGTCTCTATGTAAACCTATCTCTGACATTCCATCGCCCACTGCACTCTCTGTGTAAGCCTATCTCTGATATAACATCACCCACTACACTCTCTGTATGAAACTATCTGTGACAATTCATCACGCACTACACTCTCTGTATAAACCCATCTCAGACATTACATCACACACTGCACTCTCTGTATGAAACTATCTGTGACATTCCATCACGCACTGCACTCTCTGTATAAACCTATCTCTGATATAACATCACCCACTACACTCTCTGTATAAACCTATCTCTGACATTCCATCACACACTGCACTCTCTAGGTAAACCTCTCTCTGACATTCCATCACCCACACTCTCTGTATAAACCGATCTCTGACACTCCATCATCCACACTCTCTGAATAAACCTAACTCCAACTTACGATCAACCACTGCATTCTCTGTATAAACCTATCACTGAGATGCCATCACCAACTGCACTCACTGTATAAACCTATCTCTGACATCCCATCATCCACTACACTCTCCTTGTAAACCTCTGTCTGACATCCCACCACCCACTGCACTCTCTGTATGAAACTATCTGTGACAATCCATCACGCACTGCACTCTCTGTATAAACCTATCTCTGACATTCCATCACCCACTGCACTATATGTATAAACCTATATCTGACATTCCATCACATACTGCACTCTCAGTATAAACCTATCTCTGACATTCCATCACCCACTGAACTATATATAAACAGATCACTGACAATATATCACCCACTGCACTCTCTGTATAAACCTATCTCTGACATTCCATCACCCACTGCACTCTCTATGTAAACCTATCTCTGACATTCCATCACCCACTGCACTCTCTGTATAAGCCTATCTCTGATATCCCATCACCCACTGCACTCTCTGTATGAAACTATCTGTGACATTCCATCATGCACTGCACTCTCTGTATCAACCTATCTCTGTCATCCCATCACCCACTGCACTCTCTAGGTAAAACTAACTCTGACATTCCATCACCCACTGCACTCTCTGCATAAATCTATCTCAGACATTTCATCACCCACTGCACTCTCTGTATAAAACTATCTCTGACATCCCATCACCCACTACACTCTCCATGTAAACCTCTGTCTGACATCCCACCACCGACTGCACTCTCTGTATGAAACTATCTGTGACAATCCATCATGCACTGCACTCTCTGCATAAACCAAACTCTGACATTCCATCACCCACTGCACTCTATGCATAAATCTATCTCTGACATTCCATCACCCTTTGCACTCTCTGCATAAATCTATCTCAGACTTTACATCACCCACTGCACTCTCTGTATAAAACTAGCTCTGACATCCCATCTCCCTCTGCACTCTCTATGTAAACCTATATCTGACATTCCATCACCCCCTGCACTCACTGTATACACCTACATCTGACATTCCATCACGCAGTACACTCTGTATATAAACCAATCACTGACAATCCATCACCCACTGCACTCTCAGTATAAAAATATCTCCGACATTCATCACCCACTGCACTCTCTGTAGAAACATATCTCGGACATTCCATCACCCACTGCACTATATGTATAAACCTATCTCTGACAACATATCACCCCCTGCACTCTCTGTATAAGCCTATCTCTGATATACCATCACCCACTGCACTCTCTGTATGAAACTATCTGTGACATCCCATCACCCACTGAACTCTCTAGGTACACCAAACTCTCACATTCCATCACCCACTGCACTCTCTGTATAAACCCATCTCAGACATTACATCACCCACTGCACTCTCTGTATAAAACTATCTCTGACATCCCATCACCCACTGCAGTCTCTATGTAAACCTATCTCTGACATTCCATCGCCCACTGCACTCTCTGTGTAAGCCTATCTCTGATATAACATCACCCACTACACTCTCTGTATGAAACTATCTGTGACAATTCATCACGCACTACACTCTCTGTATAAACCCATCTCAGACATTACATCACAGACTGCACTCTCTGTATGAAACTATCTGTGACATTCCATCACGCACTGCACTCTCTGTATAAACCTATCTCTGATATAACATCACCCACTACACTCTCTGTATAAACCTATCTCTGACATTCCATCACACACTGCACTCTCTAGGTAAACCTCTCTCTGACATTCCATCACCCACACTCTCTGTATAAACCGATCTCTGACACTCCATCATCCACACTCTCTGAATAAACCTAACTCCAACTTACGATCAACCACTGCATTCTCTGTATAAACCTATCACTGAGATGCCATCACCAACTGCACTCACTGTATAAACCTATCTCTGACATCCCATCATCCACTACACTCTCCTTGTAAACCTCTGTCTGACATCCCACCACCCACTGCACTCTCTGTATGAAACTATCTGTGACAATCCATCACGCACTGCACTCTCTGTATAAACCTTCCTCTGACATTCCAAAACTCAGTGCACTCTCTGCATAAACCTATCTCCGACAATCCATCACCCGCTGCACTCTCTGCATAAACCTACCTCTGACATTCCAAAACTCAGTGCACTCTCTGTGTAAACCTATCTCTGACATCCCATCACCCACTGCACACTCTAGGTAAACCTAACTCTGACATTCCATCACCCACTGCACTCTCTGCATAAATCTATCTCAGACATTTCATCACCCACTGCACTCTCTGTATAAAACTATCTCTGACATCCCATCACCCACTGCAATCTCTATGTAAACCTATATCTGACATTCCATCACCCCCTGCACTCTCTGTATAAGCCTATCTCTGATATACCATCACCCACTGCACTCTCAGTATGCAACTATCTGTGACATCCCATCACCCAGTGCACTCTCTAGGTAAACCAAACTCTCACATCCCACCACCCACTGCACTCTCTGTATGAAACTATCTGTGACAATCCATCACGCACTGCACTCCCTGTATAAACCTACCTCTGACATTCCAAAACTCAGCGCACTCTCTGCATAAACCTATCTCTGACATTCAATCACCCACCCTCTCTGAATAAACATAACTCTGACTTCCGATCACCCACTGCACTCACTGTATAAACCTATCTCTGACATTCCATCACACACCACTCTCTGTATAAACCTATCTCTGACATCCCATCACCCACTGCCCTCTGTAGGTAAACCAAACTCTGACATTCCATCACCCACTGCACTCTCTGTATAAACCTATCTCTGACATTCCATCACCCACCCTCTCTGAATTAACATAACTCTGACTTCCGATCACCCACTGCACTCTCCAGGTAATCCTATCTCTGACATTCCAACACACACTGCACTCTCACTATAAAGCTATCTCTGACATTCCATTACATACTGCACTATATGTATAAACCTATCTCTGACATTCCATCACCCACACTCTCTGTATAAACCTATCTCTGACATTCCATCACCCACCCTCTCTGAATAAACATAACTCTGACTTCCGATCACCCACTGCACTCTCTGTATCAACCTATCTCTGACATTCCATCACACACCACTCTCTGTATAAACCTATCTCTGACATCCCATCACCCACTGCCCTCTGTAGGTAAACCAAACTCTGACATTCCATCACCCACTGCACTCTCTGTATAAACCTATCTCTGACATTCCATCACCCACTGCACTATATGTATAAACCTATCTCTGACAATATATCACCCACTGCACTCTCTGTATAAACCTATCTCGGACATTCCATCACCCACTGCACTATATGTATAAACCTATCTCTGACAATATATCACCCCCTGCACTCTCTGTATAAGCCTATCTCTGATATACCATCACCCACTGCACTCTCTGTATGAAACTATCTGTGACATCCCATCACCCACTGAACTCTCTAGGTACACCAAACTCTCACATTCCATCACCCACTGCACTCTCTGTATAAACCCATCTCAGACATTACATCACCCACTGCACTCTCTGTATAAAACTATCTCTGACATCCCATCACCCACTGCAGTCTCTATGTAAACCTATCTCTGACATTCCATCGCCCACTGCACTCTCTGTGTAAGCCTATCTCTGATATAACATCACCCACTACACTCTCTGTATGAAACTATCTGTGACAATTCATCACGCACTACACTCTCTGTATAAACCCATCTCAGACATTACATCACAGACTGCACTCTCTGTATGAAACTATCTGTGACATTCCATCACGTACTGCACTCTCTGTATAAACCTATCTCTGATATAACATCACCCACTACACTCTCTGTATAAACCTATCTCTGACATTCCATCACACACTGCACTCTCTAAGTAAACCTCTCTCTGACATTCCATCACCCACACTCTCTGTATAAACCGATCTCTGACACTCCATCATCCACACTCTCTGAATAAACCTAACTCCAACTTACGATCAACCACTGCATTCTCTGTATAAACCTATCACTGAGATGCCATCACCAACTGCACTCACTGTATAAACCTATCTCTGACATCCCATCATCCACTACACTCTCCTTGTAAACCTCTGTCTGACATCCCACCACCCACTGCACTCTCTGTATGAAACTATCTGTGACAATCCATCACGCACTGCACTCTCTGTATAAACCTACCTCTGACATTCCAAAACTCAGTGCACTCTCTGCATAAACCTATCTCCGACAATCCATCACCCGCTGCACTCTCTGCATAAACCTACCTCTGACATTCCAAAACTCAGTGCACTCTCTGTGTAAACCTATCTCTGACATCCCATCACCCAATGCACACTCTAGGTAAACCTAACTCTGACATTCCATCACCCACTGCACTCTCTGCATAAATCTATCTCAGACATTTCATCACCCACTGCACTCTCTGTATAAAACTATCTCTGACATCCCATCACCCACTGCAATCTCTATGTAAACCTATATCTGACATTCCATCACCCCCTGCACTCTCTGTATAAGCCTATCTCTGATATACCATCACCCACTGCACTCTCTGTATGCAACTATCTGTGACATCCCATCACCCAGTGCACTCTCTAGGTAAACCAAACTCTCACATTCCATCACCCACTGCACTCTCTGTATAAACCCATCTCAGACATTACATCACCCACTGCACTCTCTGTATAAAACTATCTCTGACATCCCATCACTCACTGCAGTCTCTATGTAAACCTATCTCTGACATTCCATCGCCCACTGCACTCTCTGTGTAAGCCTATCTCTGATATAACATCACCCACTACACTCTCTGTATAAACCTATCTCTGACATTCCATCACACACTGCACTCTCTAGGTAAACCTCTCACTGACATTCCATCACCCACACTCTCTGTATAAACCTATCTCTGACATTCCATCATCCACACTCTCTGAATAAACCTAACTCCGACTTCCGATCACCCACTGCATTCTCTGTATAAACCTATCACTGAGATTCCATCACCAACTGCACTCACTGTATAAACCTATCTCTGACATCCCATCATCCACTACACTCTCCATGTAAACCTCTGTCTGACATCCCACCACCCACTGCACTCTCTGTATGAAACTATCTGTGACAATCCATCACGCACTGCACTCCCTGTATAAACCTACCTCTGACATTCCAAAACTCAGCGCACTCTCTGCATAAACCTATCTCTGACATTCAATCACCCACCCTCTCTGAATAAACATAACTCTGACTTCCGATCACCCACTGCACTCACTGTATAAACCTATCTCTGACATTCCATCACACACCACTCTCTGTATAAACCTATCTCTGACATCCCATCACCCACTGCCCTCTGTAGGTAAACCAAACTCTGACATTGCATCACCCACTGCACTCTCTGTATAAACCTATCTCTGACATTCCATCACCCACTGCCCTCTGTAGGTAAACCAAACTCTGACATTCCATCACCCACTGCACTCTCTGTATAAACCTATCTCTGACATTCCATCACCCACCCTCTCTGAATTAACATAACTCTGACTTCCGATCACCCACTGCACTCTCCAGGTAATCCTATCTCTGACATTCCAACACACACTGCACTCTCACTATAAAGCTATCTCTGACATTCCATTACATACTGCACTATATGTATAAACCTATCTCTGACATTCCATCACCCACACTCTCTGTATAAACCTATCTCTGACATTCCATCACCCACCCTCTCTGAATAAACATAACTCTGACTTCCGATCACCCACTGCACTCTCTGTATCAACCTATCTCTGACATTCCATCACACACCACTCTCTGTATAAACCTATCTCTGACATCCCATCACCCACTGCCCTCTGTAGGTAAACCAAACTCTGACATTCCATCACCCACTGCACTCTCTGTATAAACCTATCTCTGACATTCCATCACCCACTGCACTATATGTATAAACCTATCTCTGACAATATATCACCCACTGCACTCTCTGTATAAACCTATCTCTGACATTCCATCACCCACTGCATTCTCTATGAAAACCTATATCTGACATTCCATCACATACTGCACTCTCAGTATAAACCTATCTCTGACATTCCATCACCCACTGAACTATATATAAACAGATCACTGACAATATATCACCCACTGCACTCTCTGTATAATCCTATCTCTGACATTCCATCACCCACTGCCCTTTGTAGGTAAACCAAACTCTGACATTCCATCACCCACTGCACTCTCTGTATAAACCTATCTCTGACATTCCATCACATACTGCACTCTCAGTATAAACCTATCTCTGACATTCCATCACCCACTGAACTATATATACACAGATCACTGACAATATATCACCCACTGCACTCTCTGTATAAACCTATCTCTGACATTCCATCACCCACTGCACTCTCAGTATAAACCTATCTCTGACATTCCATTACCTACTGTACTCTCTAGGTAAACCTCTCACTGACATTCCATCACCCACACTCTCTGTATAAACCTATCTCTGACATTCCATCATCCACACTCTCTGAATAAACCTAACTCCGACTTCCGATCACCCACTGCATTCTCTGTATAAACCTATCACTGAGATTCCATCACCAACTGCACTCACTGTATAAACCTATCTCTGACATCCCATCATCCACTACACTCTCCATGTAAACCTCTGTCTGACATCCCACCACCCACTGCACTCTCTGTATGAAACTATCTGTGACAATCCATCACGCACTGCACTCCCTGTATAAACCTACCTCTGACAATCCAAAACTCAGCGCACTCTCTGCATAAACCTATCTCTGACATTCAATCACCCACCCTCTCTGAATAAACATAACTCTGACTTCCGATCACCCACTGCACTCACTGTATAAACCTATCTCTGACATTCCATCACACACCACTCTCTGTATAAACCTATCTCTGACATCCCATCACCCACTGCCCTCTGTAGGTAAACCAAACTCTGACATTCCATCACCCACTGCACTCTCTGTATAAACCTATCTCTGACATTCCATCACCCACCCTCTCTGAATTAACATAACTCTGACTTCCGATCACCCACTGCACTCTCCAGATAATCCTATCTCTGACATTCCAACACACACTGCACTCTCACTATAAAGCTATCTCTGACATTCCATTACATACTGCACTATATGTATAAACCTATCTCTGACATTCCATCACCCACACTCTCTGTATAAACCTATCTCTGACATTCCATCACCCACCCTCTCTGAATAAACATAACTCTGACTTCCGATCACCCACTGCACTCTCTGTATCAACCTATCTCTGACATTCCAACACACACCACTCTCTGTATAAACCTATCTCTGACATCCCATCACCCACTGCCCTCTGTAGGTAAACCAAACTCTGACATTCCATCACCCACTGCACTCTCTGTATAAACCTATCTCTGACATTCCATCACCCACTGCACTATATGTATAAACCTATCTCTGACAATATATCACCCACTGCACTCTCTGTATAAACCTATCTCTGACATTCCATCACCCACTGCATTCTCTATGAAAACCTATATCTGACATTCCATCACATACTGCACTCTCAGTATAAACCTATCTCTGACATTCCATCACCCACTGAACTATATATAAACAGATCACTGACAATATATCACCCACTGCACTCTCTGTATAATCCTATCTCTGACATTCCATCACCCACTGCCCTTTGTAGGTAAACCAAACTCTGACATTCCATCACCCACTGCACTCTCTGTATAAACCTATCTCTGACATTCCATCACATACTGCACTCTCAGTATAAACCTATCTCTGACATTCCATCACCCACTGAACTATATATACACAGATCACTGACAATATATCACCCACTGCACTCTCTGTATAAACCTATCTCTGACATTCCATCACCCACTGCACTCTCAGTATAAACCTATCTCTGACATTCCATTACCTACTGTACTCTCTAGGTAAACCTCTCACTGACATTCCATCACCCACACTCTCTGTATAAACCTATCTCTGACATTCCATCATCCACACTCTCTGAATAAACCTAACTCCGACTTCCGATCACCCACTGCATTCTCTGTATAAACCTATCACTGAGATTCCATCACCAACTGCACTCACTGTATAAACCTATCTCTGACATCCCATCATCCACTACACTCTCCATGTAAACCTCTGTCTGACATCCCACCACCCACTGCACTCTCTGTATGAAACTATCTGTGACAATCCATCACGCACTGCACTCCCTGTATAAACCTACCTCTGACAATCCAAAACTCAGCGCACTCTCTGCATAAACCTATCTCTGACATTCAATCACCCACCCTCTCTGAATAAACATAACTCTGACTTCCGATCACCCACTGCACTCACTGTATAAACCTATCTCTGACATTCCATCACACACCACTCTCTGTATAAACCTATCTCTGACATCCCATCACCCACTGCCCTCTGTAGGTAAACCAAACTCTGACATTCCATCACCCACTGCACTCTCTGTATAAACCTATCTCTGACATTCCATCACCCACCCTCTCTGAATTAACATAACTCTGACTTCCGATCACCCACTGCACTCTCCAGATAATCCTATCTCTGACATTCCAACACACACTGCACTCTCACTATAAAGCTATCTCTGACATTCCATTACATACTGCACTATATGTATAAACCTATCTCTGACATTCCATCACCCACACTCTCTGTATAAACCTATCTCTGACATTCCATCACCCACCCTCTCTGAATAAACATAACTCTGACTTCCGATCACCCACTGCACTCTCTGTATCAACCTATCTCTGACATTCCAACACACACCACTCTCTGTATAAACCTATCTCTGACATCCCATCACCCACTGCCCTCTGTAGGTAAACCAAACTCTGACATTCCATCACCCACTGCACTCTCTGTATAAACCTATCTCTGACAATATATCACCCACTGCACTCTCTGTATAAACCTATCTCTGACATTCCATCACCCACTGCACTCTCTGTATAAACCTATCTCTGACATTCCATCACCCACTGCACTATATGTATAAACCTATATCTGACTTTCCATCACATACTGCACTCTCAGTATAAACCTATCTCTGACATTCCATCACCCACTGAACTATATATACACAGATCACTGACAATATATCACCCACTGCACTCTCTGTATAAACCTATCTCTGACATTCCATCACCCACTGCACTCTCCATGTAAACCTATCTCTGACATTCCATCACCCACTGCACTCTCTGTATAAGCCTATCTCTGATATCCCATCACCCACTGCACTCTCTGTATGAAACTATCTGTGACATTCCATCATGCACTGCACTCTCTGTATCAACCTATCTCTGTCATCCCATCACCCACTGCACTCTCTAGGTAAAACTAACTCTGACATTCCATCACCCACTGCACTCTCTGTATGCAACTATCTGTGACATCCCATCACCCAGTGCACTCTCTAGGTAAACCAAACTCTCACATTCCATCACCCACTGCACTCTCTGTATAAACCCATCTCAGACATTACATCACCCACTGCACTCTCTGTATAAAACTATCTCTGACATCCCATCACTCACTGCAGTCTCTATGTAAACCTATCTCTGACATTCCATCGCCCACTGCACTCTCTGTGTAAGCCTATCTCTGATATAACATCACCCACTACACTCTCTGTATAAACCTATCTCTGACATTCCATCACACACTGCACTCTCTAGGTAAACCTCTCACTGACATTCCATCACCCACACTCTCTGTATAAACCTATCTCTGACATTCCATCATCCACACTCTCTGAATAAACCTAACTCCGACTTCCGATCACCCACTGCATTCTCTGTATAAACCTATCACTGAGATTCCATCACCAACTGCACTCACTGTATAAACCTATCTCTGACATCCCATCATCCACTACACTCTCCATGTAAACCTCTGTCTGACATCCCACCACCCACTGCACTCTCTGTATGAAACTATCTGTGACAATCCATCACGCACTGCACTCCCTGTATAAACCTACCTCTGACATTCCAAAACTCAGCGCACTCTCTGCATAAACCTATCTCTGACATTCAATCACCCACCCTCTCTGAATAAACATAACTCTGACTTCCGATCACCCACTGCACTCACTGTATAAACCTATCTCTGACATTCCATCACACACCACTCTCTGTATAAACCTATCTCTGACATCCCATCACCCACTGCCCTCTGTAGGTAAACCAAACTCTGACATTGCATCACCCACTGCACTCTCTGTATAAACCTATCTCTGACATTCCATCACCCACTGCCCTCTGTAGGTAAACCAAACTCTGACATTCCATCACCCACTGCACTCTCTGTATAAACCTATCTCTGACATTCCATCACCCACCCTCTCTGAATTAACATAACTCTGACTTCCGATCACCCACTGCACTCTCCAGGTAATCCTATCTCTGACATTCCAACACACACTGCACTCTCACTATAAAGCTATCTCTGACATTCCATTACATACTGCACTATATGTATAAACCTATCTCTGACATTCCATCACCCACACTCTCTGTATAAACCTATCTCTGACATTCCATCACCCACCCTCTCTGAATAAACATAACTCTGACTTCCGATCACCCACTGCACTCTCTGTATCAACCTATCTCTGACATTCCATCACACACCACTCTCTGTATAAACCTATCTCTGACATCCCATCACCCACTGCCCTCTGTAGGTAAACCAAACTCTGACATTCCATCACCCACTGCACTCTCTGTATAAACCTATCTCTGACATTCCATCACCCACTGCACTATATGTATAAACCTATCTCTGACAATATATCACCCACTGCACTCTCTGTATAAACCTATCTCTGACATTCCATCACCCACTGCATTCTCTATGAAAACCTATATCTGACATTCCATCACATACTGCACTCTCAGTATAAACCTATCTCTGACATTCCATCACCCACTGAACTATATATAAACAGATCACTGACAATATATCACCCACTGCACTCTCTGTATAATCCTATCTCTGACATTCCATCACCCACTGCCCTTTGTAGGTAAACCAAACTCTGACATTCCATCACCCACTGCACTCTCTGTATAAACCTATCTCTGACATTCCATCACATACTGCACTCTCAGTATAAACCTATCTCTGACATTCCATCACCCACTGAACTATATATACACAGATCACTGACAATATATCACCCACTGCACTCTCTGTATAAACCTATCTCTGACATTCCATCACCCACTGCACTCTCAGTATAAACCTATCTCTGACATTCCATTACCTACTGTACTCTCTAGGTAAACCTCTCACTGACATTCCATCACCCACACTCTCTGTATAAACCTATCTCTGACATTCCATCATCCACACTCTCTGAATAAACCTAACTCCGACTTCCGATCACCCACTGCATTCTCTGTATAAACCTATCACTGAGATTCCATCACCAACTGCACTCACTGTATAAACCTATCTCTGACATCCCATCATCCACTACACTCTCCATGTAAACCTCTGTCTGACATCCCACCACCCACTGCACTCTCTGTATGAAACTATCTGTGACAATCCATCACGCACTGCACTCCCTGTATAAACCTACCTCTGACATTCCAAAACTCAGCGCACTCTCTGCATAAACCTATCTCTGACATTCAATCACCCACCCTCTCTGAATAAACATAACTCTGACTTCCGATCACCCACTGCACTCACTGTATAAACCTATCTCTGACATTCCATCACACACCACTCTCTGTATAAACCTATCTCTGACATCCCATCACCCACTGCCCTCTGTAGGTAAACCAAACTCTGACATTCCATCACCCACTGCACTCTCTGTATAAACCTATCTCTGACATTCCATCACCCACCCTCTCTGAATTAACATAACTCTGACTTCCGATCACCCACTGCACTCTCCAGATAATCCTATCTCTGACATTCCAACACACACTGCACTCTCACTATAAAGCTATCTCTGACATTCCATTACATACTGCACTATATGTATAAACCTATCTCTGACATTCCATCACCCACACTCTCTGTATAAACCTATCTCTGACATTCCATCACCCACCCTCTCTGAATAAACATAACTCTGACTTCCGATCACCCACTGCACTCTCTGTATCAACCTATCTCTGACATTCCAACACACACCACTCTCTGTATAAACCTATCTCTGACATCCCATCACCCACTGCCCTCTGTAGGTAAACCAAACTCTGACATTCCATCACCCACTGCACTCTCTGTATAAACCTATCTCTGACAATATATCACCCACTGCACTCTCTGTATAAACCTATCTCTGACATTCCATCACCCAATGCACTCTCTGTATAAACCTATCTCTGACATTCCATCACCCACTGCACTATATGTATAAACCTATATCTGACTTTCCATCACATACTGCACTCTCAGTATAAACCTATCTCTGACATTCCATCACCCACTGAACTATATATACACAGATCACTGACAATATATCACCCACTGCACTCTCTGTATAAACCTATCTCTGACATTCCATCACCCACTGCACTCTCCATGTAAACCTATCTCTGACATTCCATCACCCACTGCACTCTCTGTATAAGCCTATCTCTGATATCCCATCACCCACTGCACTCTCTGTATGAAACTATCTGTGACATTCCATCATGCACTGCACTCTCTGTATCAACCTATCTCTGTCATCCCATCACCCACTGCACTCTCTAGGTAAAACTAACTCTGACATTCCATCACCCACTGCACTCTCTGCATAAATCTATCTCAGACATTTCATCACCCACTGCACTCTCTGTATAAAACTATCTCTGACATCCCATCATCCACTACACTCTCCATGTAAACCTCTGTCTGACATCCCACCACCCACTGCACTCTCTGTATGAAACTATCTGTGACAATCCATCACGCACTGCACTCTCTGCATAAACCAAACTCTGACATTCCATCACCCACTGCACTCTATGCATAAATCTATCTCTGACATTCCATCACCCTTTGCACTCTCTGCATAAATCTATCTCAGACTTTACATCACCCACTGCACTCTCTGTATAAAACTAGCTCTGACATCCCATCTCCCTCTGCACTCTCTATGTAAACCTATATCTGACATTCCATCACCCCCTGCACTCACTGTATACACCTACATCTGACATTCCATCACGCAGTGCACTCTGTATATAAACCAATCACTGACAATCCATCACCCACTGCACTCTCAGTATAAAAATGTCTCCGACATTCATCACCCACTGCACTCTCTGTATAAGCCTATCTCTGATATACCATCACCCACTGCACTCTCTGTATGAAACTATCTGTGACATCCCATCACCCACTGAACTCTCTAGGTACACCAAACTCTCACATTCCATCACCCACTGCACTCTCTGTATAAACCCATCTCAGACATTACATCACCCACTGCAGTCTCTATGTAAACCTATCTCTGACATTCCATCGCCCACTGCACTCTCTGTGTAAGCCTATCTCTGATATAACATCACCCACTACACTCTCTGTATGAAACTATCTGTGACAATTCATCACGCACTACACTCTCTGTATAAACCCATCTCAGACATTACATCACACACTGCACTCTCTGTATGAAACTATCTGTGACATTCCATCACGCACTGCACTCTCTGTATAAACCTATCTCTGATATTCCATCACCCACCACTCTCTGTGTAAACCTATCTCTGACATTCCATCACCCACTGCCCTCTCCAGGTAATCCTATCTCTGACATTCCAACACACACTGCACTCTCAGTATAAACCTATCTCTGACATTCCATTACCTACTGTACTCTCTAGGTAAACCTCTCTCTGACATTCCATCACCCACAGTCTCTGTATAAACCGATCTCTGACACTCCATCATCCACACTCTCTGAATAAACCTAACTCCAACTTACGATCAACCACTGCATTCTCTGTATAAACCTATCACTGAGATGCCATCACCAACTGCACTCACTGTATAAACCTATCTCTGACATCCCATCATCCACTGCACTCTCTTTATGCAACTATCTGTGACATCCCATCACCCAGTGCACTCTCTAGGTAAACCAAACTCTCACATTCCATCACCCACTGCACTCTCTGTATAAACCCATCTCAGACATTACATCACCCACTGCACTCTCTGTATAAACCTATCTCTGACATTCCATCACACACCTCTCTCTGTATAAACCTATCTCTGACATCCCATCACCCACTGCCCTCTGTAGGTAAACCAAACTCTGACATTCCATCACCCACTGCACTCTCTGTATAAACCTATCTCTGACATTCCATCACCCACCCTCTCTGAATTAACATAACTCTGACTTCCGATCACCCACTGCACTCTCCAGGTAATCCTATCTCTGACATTCCAACACACACTGCACTCTCACTATAAAGCTATCTCTGACATTCCATTACATACTGCACTATATGTATAAACCTATCTCTGACATTCCATCACCCACACTCTCTGAAGAAACCTATCTCTGACATTCCATCACCCACCCTCTCTGAATAAACATAACTCTGACTTCCGATCACCCACTGCACTCTCTGTATAAACCTATCTCTGACATTCCATCACACACCACTCTCTGTATAAACCTATCTCTGACATCCCATCACCCACTGTCCTCTGTAGGTAAACCAAACTCTGACATTCCAGCACCCACTGCACTCTCTGTATAAACCTATCTCTGACATTCCATCACCCACTGCACTATATGTATAAACCTATCTCTGAGAATATATCACCCACTGCACTCTCTGTATAAACCTATCTCTGACATTCCATCACCCACTGCACTCTCTATGTAAACCTATCTCTGACATTCCATCACCCACTGCACTCTCTGTATAAGCCTATCTCTGATATCCCATCACCCACTGCACTCTCTGTATGAAACTATCTGTGACATTCCATCATGCACTGCACTCTCTGTATCAACCTATCTCTGTCATATCATCACCCACTGCACTCTCTAGGTAAAACTAACTCTGACATTCCATCACCCACTGCACTCTCTGCATAAATCTATCTCAGACATTTCATCACCCACTGCACTCTCTGTATAAAACTATCTCTGACATCCCATCATCCACTACACTCTCCATGTAAACCTCTGTCTGACATCCCACCACCCACTGCACTCTCTGTATGAAACTATCTGTGACAATCCATCACGCACTGCACTCTCTGCATAAACCAAACTCTGACATTCCATCACCCACTGCACTCTATGCATAAATCTATCTCTGACATTCCATCACCCTTTGCACTCTCTGCATAAATCTATCTCAGACTTTACATCACCCACTGCACTCTCTGTATAAAACTAGCTCTGACATCCCATCTCCCTCTGCACTCTCTATGTAAACCTATATCTGACATTCCATCACCCCCTGCACTCACTGTATACACCTACATCTGACATTCCATCACGCAGTGCACTCTGTATATAAACCCATCTCAGACATTACATCACCCACTGCACTCACTGTATAAACCTATCTCTGACATTCCATCACACACCACTCTCTGTATAAACCTATCTCTGACATCCCATCACCCACTGCCCTCTGTAGGTAAACCAAACTCTGACATTCCATCACCCACTGCACTCTCTGTATAAACCTATCTCTGACATTCCATCACCCACCCTCTCTGAATTAACATAACTCTGACTTCCGATCACCCACTGCACTCTCCAGATAATCCTATCTCTGACATTCCAACACACACTGCACTCTCACTATAAAGCTATCTCTGACATTCCATTACATACTGCACTATATGTATAAACCTATCTCTGACATTCCATCACCCACACTCTCTGTATAAACCTATCTCTGACATTCCATCACCCACCCTCTCTGAATAAACATAACTCTGACTTCCGATCACCCACTGCACTCTCTGTATCAACCTATCTCTGACATTCCAACACACACCACTCTCTGTATAAACCTATCTCTGACATCCCATCACCCACTGCCCTCTGTAGGTAAACCAAACTCTGACATTCCATCACCCACTGCACTCTCTGTATAAACCTATCTCTGACAATATATCACCCACTGCACTCTCTGTATAAACCTATCTCTGACATTCCATCACCCAATGCACTCTCTGTATAAACCTATCTCTGACATTCCATCACCCACTGCACTATATGTATAAACCTATATCTGACTTTCCATCACATACTGCACTCTCAGTATAAACCTATCTCTGACATTCCATCACCCACTGAACTATATATACACAGATCACTGACAATATATCACCCACTGCACTCTCTGTATAAACCTATCTCTGACATTCCATCACCCACTGCACTCTCCATGTAAACCTATCTCTGACATTCCATCACCCACTGCACTCTCTGTATAAGCCTATCTCTGATATCCCATCACCCACTGCACTCTCTGTATGAAACTATCTGTGACATTCCATCATGCACTGCACTCTCTGTATCAACCTATCTCTGTCATCCCATCACCCACTGCACTCTCTAGGTAAAACTAACTCTGACATTCCATCACCCACTGCACTCTCTGCATAAATCTATCTCAGACATTTCATCACCCACTGCACTCTCTGTATAAAACTATCTCTGACATCCCATCATCCACTACACTCTCCATGTAAACCTCTGTCTGACATCCCACCACCCACTGCACTCTCTGTATGAAACTATCTGTGACAATCCATCACGCACTGCACTCTCTGCATAAACCAAACTCTGACATTCCATCACCCACTGCACTCTATGCATAAATCTATCTCTGACATTCCATCACCCTTTGCACTCTCTGCATAAATCTATCTCAGACTTTACATCACCCACTGCACTCTCTGTATAAAACTAGCTCTGACATCCCATCTCCCTCTGCACTCTCTATGTAAACCTATATCTGACATTCCATCACCCCCTGCACTCACTGTATACACCTACATCTGACATTCCATCACGCAGTGCACTCTGTATATAAACCAATCACTGACAATCCATCACCCACTGCACTCTCAGTATAAAAATGTCTCCGACATTCATCACCCACTGCACTCTCTGTATAAGCCTATCTCTGATATACCATCACCCACTGCACTCTCTGTATGAAACTATCTGTGACATCCCATCACCCACTGAACTCTCTAGGTACACCAAACTCTCACATTCCATCACCCACTGCACTCTCTGTATAAACCCATCTCAGACATTACATCACCCACTGCAGTCTCTATGTAAACCTATCTCTGACATTCCATCGCCCACTGCACTCTCTGTGTAAGCCTATCTCTGATATAACATCACCCACTACACTCTCTGTATGAAACTATCTGTGACAATTCATCACGCACTACACTCTCTGTATAAACCCATCTCAGACATTACATCACACACTGCACTCTCTGTATGAAACTATCTGTGACATTCCATCACGCACTGCACTCTCTGTATAAACCTATCTCTGATATTCCATCACCCACCACTCTCTGTGTAAACCTATCTCTGACATTCCATCACCCACTGCCCTCTCCAGGTAATCCTATCTCTGACATTCCAACACACACTGCACTCTCAGTATAAACCTATCTCTGACATTCCATTACCTACTGTACTCTCTAGGTAAACCTCTCTCTGACATTCCATCACCCACAGTCTCTGTATAAACCGATCTCTGACACTCCATCATCCACACTCTCTGAATAAACCTAACTCCAACTTACGATCAACCACTGCATTCTCTGTATAAACCTATCACTGAGATGCCATCACCAACTGCACTCACTGTATAAACCTATCTCTGACATCCCATCATCCACTGCACTCTCTTTATGCAACTATCTGTGACATCCCATCACCCAGTGCACTCTCTAGGTAAACCAAACTCTCACATTCCATCACCCACTGCACTCTCTGTATAAACCCATCTCAGACATTACATCACCCACTGCACTCTCTGTATAAACCTATCTCTGACATTCCATCACACACCTCTCTCTGTATAAACCTATCTCTGACATCCCATCACCCACTGCCCTCTGTAGGTAAACCAAACTCTGACATTCCATCACCCACTGCACTCTCTGTATAAACCTATCTCTGACATTCCATCACCCACCCTCTCTGAATTAACATAACTCTGACTTCCGATCACCCACTGCACTCTCCAGGTAATCCTATCTCTGACATTCCAACACACACTGCACTCTCACTATAAAGCTATCTCTGACATTCCATTACATACTGCACTATATGTATAAACCTATCTCTGACATTCCATCACCCACACTCTCTGAAGAAACCTATCTCTGACATTCCATCACCCACCCTCTCTGAATAAACATAACTCTGACTTCCGATCACCCACTGCACTCTCTGTATAAACCTATCTCTGACATTCCATCACACACCACTCTCTGTATAAACCTATCTCTGACATCCCATCACCCACTGTCCTCTGTAGGTAAACCAAACTCTGACATTCCAGCACCCACTGCACTCTCTGTATAAACCTATCTCTGACATTCCATCACCCACTGCACTATATGTATAAACCTATCTCTGAGAATATATCACCCACTGCACTCTCTGTATAAACCTATCTCTGACATTCCATCACCCACTGCACTCTCTATGTAAACCTATCTCTGACATTCCATCACCCACTGCACTCTCTGTATAAGCCTATCTCTGATATCCCATCACCCACTGCACTCTCTGTATGAAACTATCTGTGACATTCCATCATGCACTGCACTCTCTGTATCAACCTATCTCTGTCATATCATCACCCACTGCACTCTCTAGGTAAAACTAACTCTGACATTCCATCACCCACTGCACTCTCTGCATAAATCTATCTCAGACATTTCATCACCCACTGCACTCTCTGTATAAAACTATCTCTGACATCCCATCATCCACTACACTCTCCATGTAAACCTCTGTCTGACATCCCACCACCCACTGCACTCTCTGTATGAAACTATCTGTGACAATCCATCACGCACTGCACTCTCTGCATAAACCAAACTCTGACATTCCATCACCCACTGCACTCTATGCATAAATCTATCTCTGACATTCCATCACCCTTTGCACTCTCTGCATAAATCTATCTCAGACTTTACATCACCCACTGCACTCTCTGTATAAAACTAGCTCTGACATCCCATCTCCCTCTGCACTCTCTATGTAAACCTATATCTGACATTCCATCACCCCCTGCACTCACTGTATACACCTACATCTGACATTCCATCACGCAGTGCACTCTGTATATAAACCAATCACTGACAATCCATCACCCACTGCACTCTCTGTATAAACCTATCTCGGACATTCCATCACCCACTGCACTATATGTATAAACCTATCTCTGACAACATATCACCCCCTGCACTCTCTGTATAAGCCTATCTCTGATATACCATCACCCACTGCACTCTCTGTATGAAACTATCTGTGACATCCCATCACCCACTGAACTCTCTAGGTACACCAAACTCTCACATTCCATCACCCACTGCACTCTCTGTATAAACCCATCTCAGACATTACATCACCCACTGCAGTCACTGTATACACCTATATCTGACATTCCATCACCCCCTGCACTCACTGGATACACCTACATCTGACATTCCATCACGCAGTGCACTCTGTATATAAACCAATCACTGACAATCCATCACCCACTGCACTCTCTGTATAAACCTATCTCGGACATTCCATCACCCACTGCACTATATGTATAAACCTATCTCTGACAACATATCACCCCCTGCACTCTCTGTATAAGCCTATCTCTGATATACCATCACCCACTGCACTCTCTGTATGAAACTATCTGTGACATCCCATCACCCACTGAACTCTCTAGGTACACCAAACTCTCACATTCCATCACCCACTGCACTCTCTGTATAAACCCATCTCAGACATTACATCACCCACTGCAGTCTCTATGTAAACCTATCTCTGACATTCCATCGCCCACTGCACTCTCTGTGTAAGCCTATCTCTGATATAACATCACCCACTACACTCTCTGTATGAAACTATCTGTGACAATTCATCACGCACTACACTCTCTGTATAAACCCATCTCAGACATTACATCACACACTGCACTCTCTGTATGAAACTATCTGTGACATTCCATCACGCACTGCACTCTCTGTATAAACCTATCTCTGATATTCCATCACCCACCACTCTCTGTGTAAACCTATCTCTGACATTCCATCACCCACTGCCCTCTCCAGGTAATCCTATCTCTGACATTCCAACACACACTGCACTCTCAGTATAAACCTATCTCTGACATTCCATTACCTACTGTACTCTCTAGGTAAACCTCTCTCTGACATTCCATCACCCACAGTTTCTGTATAAACCGATCTCTGACACTCCATCATCCACACTCTCTGAATAAACCTAACTCCAACTTACGATCAACCACTGCATTCTCTGTATAAACCTATCACTGAGATGCCATCACCAACTGCACTCACTGTATAAACCTATCTCTGACATCCCATCATCCACTGCACTCTCTTTATGCAACTATCTGTGACATCCCATCACCCAGTGCACTCTCTAGGTAAACCAAACTCTCACATTCCATCACCCACTGCACTCTCTGTATAAACCCATCTCAGACATTACATCACCCACTGCACTCTCTGTATAAACCTATCTCTGACATTCCATCACACACCTCTCTCTGTATAAACCTATCTCTGACATCCCATCACCCACTGCCCTCTGTAGGTAAACCAAACTCTGACATTCCATCACCCACTGCACTCTCTGTATAAACCTATCTCTGACATTCCATCACCCACCCTCTCTGAATTAACATAACTCTGACTTCCGATCACCCACTGCACTCTCCAGGTAATCCTATCTCTGACATTCCAACACACACTGCACTCTCACTATAAAGCTATCTCTGACATTCCATTACATACTGCACTATATGTATAAACCTATCTCTGACATTCCATCACCCACACTCTCTGAAGAAACCTATCTCTGACATTCCATCACCCACCCTCTCTGAATAAACATAACTCTGACTTCCGATCACCCACTGCACTCTCTGTATAAACCTATCTCTGACATTCCATCACACACCACTCTCTGTATAAACCTATCTCTGACATCCCATCACCCACTGTCCTCTGTAGGTAAACCAAACTCTGACATTCCAGCACCCACTGCACTCTCTGTATAAACCTATCTCTGACATTCCATCACCCACTGCACTATATGTATAAACCTATCTCTGAGAATATATCACCCACTGCACTCTCTGTATAAACCTATCTCTGACATTCCATCACCCACTGCACTCTCTATGTAAACCTATCTCTGACATTCCATCACCCACTGCACTCTCTGTATAAGCCTATCTCTGATATCCCATCACCCACTGCACTCTCTGTATGAAACTATCTGTGACATTCCATCATGCACTGCACTCTCTGTATCAACCTATCTCTGTCATATCATCACCCACTGCACTCTCTAGGTAAAACTAACTCTGACATTCCATCACCCACTGCACTCTCTGCATAAATCTATCTCAGACATTTCATCACCCACTGCACTCTCTGTATAAAACTATCTCTGACATCCCATCATCCACTACACTCTCCATGTAAACCTCTGTCTGACATCCCACCACCCACTGCACTCTCTGTATGAAACTATCTGTGACAATCCATCACGCACTGCACTCTCTGCATAAACCAAACTCTGACATTCCATCACCCACTGCACTCTATGCATAAATCTATCTCTGACATTCCATCACCCTTTGCACTCTCTGCATAAATCTATCTCAGACTTTACATCACCCACTGCACTCTCTGTATAAAACTAGCTCTGACATCCCATCTCCCTCTGCACTCTCTATGTAAACCTATATCTGACATTCCATCACCCCCTGCACTCACTGTATACACCTACATCTGACATTCCATCACGCAGTGCACTCTGTATATAAACCAATCACTGACAATCCATCACCCACTGCACTCTCTGTATAAACCTATCTCGGACATTCCATCACCCACTGCACTATATGTATAAACCTATCTCTGACAACATATCACCCCCTGCACTCTCTGTATAAGCCTATCTCTGATATACCATCACCCACTGCACTCTCTGTATGAAACTATCTGTGACATCCCATCACCCACTGAACTCTCTAGGTACACCAAACTCTCACATTCCATCACCCACTGCACTCTCTGTATAAACCCATCTCAGACATTACATCACCCACTGCAGTCACTGTATACACCTATATCTGACATTCCATCACCCCCTGCACTCACTGGATACACCTACATCTGACATTCCATCACGCAGTGCACTCTGTATATAAACCAATCACTGACAATCCATCACCCACTGCACTCTCTGTATAAACCTATCTCGGACATTCCATCACCCACTGCACTATATGTATAAACCTATCTCTGACAACATATCACCCCCTGCACTCTCTGTATAAGCCTATCTCTGATATACCATCACCCACTGCACTCTCTGTATGAAACTATCTGTGACATCCCATCACCCACTGAACTCTCTAGGTACACCAAACTCTCACATTCCATCACCCACTGCACTCTCTGTATAAACCCATCTCAGACATTACATCACCCACTGCAGTCTCTATGTAAACCTATCTCTGACATTCCATCGCCCACTGCACTCTCTGTGTAAGCCTATCTCTGATATAACATCACCCACTACACTCTCTGTATGAAACTATCTGTGACAATTCATCACGCACTACACTCTCTGTATAAACCCATCTCAGACATTACATCACACACTGCACTCTCTGTATGAAACTATCTGTGACATTCCATCACGCACTGCACTCTCTGTATAAACCTATCTCTGATATTCCATCACCCACCACTCTCTGTGTAAACCTATCTCTGACATTCCATCACCCACTGCCCTCTCCAGGTAATCCTATCTCTGACATTCCAACACACACTGCACTCTCAGTATAAACCTATCTCTGACATTCCATTACCTACTGTACTCTCTAGGTAAACCTCTCTCTGACATTCCATCACCCACAGTTTCTGTATAAACCGATCTCTGACACTCCATCATCCACACTCTCTGAATAAACCTAACTCCAACTTACGATCAACCACTGCATTCTCTGTGTAAACCTATCACTGAGATGCCATCACCAACTGCACTCACTGTATAAACCTATCTCTGACATCCCATCATCCACTGCACTCTCTTTATGCAACTATCTGTGACATCCCCATCACCCAGTGCACTCTCTAGGTAAACCAAACTCTCACATTCCATCACCCACTGCACTCTCTGTATAAACCCATCTCAGACATTACATCACCCACTGCACTCTCTGTATAAACCTATCTCTGACATTCCATCACACACCTCTCTCTGTATAACCTATCTCTGACATCCCATCACCCACTGCCCTCTGTAGGTAAACCAAACTCTGACATTCCATCACCCACTGCACTCTCTGTATAAACCTATCTCTGACATTCCATCACCCACCCTCTCTGAATTAACATAACTCTGACTTCCGATCACCCACTGCACTCTCCAGGTAATCCTATCTCTGACATTCCAACACACACTGCACTCTCACTATAAAGCTATCTCTGACATTCCATTACATACTGCACTATATGTATAAACCTATCTCTGACATTCCATCACCCACACTCTCTGAAGAAACCTATCTCTGACATTCCATCACCCACCCTCTCTGAATAAACATAACTCTGACTTCCGATCACCCACTGCACTCTCTGTATAAACCTATCTCTGACATTCCATCACACACCACTCTCTGTATAAACCTATCTCTGACATCCCATCACCCACTGTCCTCTGTAGGTAAACCAAACTCTGACATTCCAGCACCCACTGCACTCTCTGTATAAACCTATCTCTGACATTCCATCACCCACTGCACTATATGTATAAACCTATCTCTGAGAATATATCACCCACTGCACTCTCTGTATAAACCTATCTCTGACATTCCATCACCCACTGCACTCTCTATGTAAACCTATCTCTGACATTCCATCACCCACTGCACTCTCTGTATAAGCCTATCTCTGATATCCCATCACCCACTGCACTCTCTGTATGAAACTATCTGTGACATTCCATCATGCACTGCACTCTCTGTATCAACCTATCTCTGTCATATCATCACCCACTGCACTCTCTAGGTAAAACTAACTCTGACATTCCATCACCCACTGCACTCTCTGCATAAATCTATCTCAGACATTTCATCACCCACTGCACTCTCTGTATAAAACTATCTCTGACATCCCATCATCCACTACACTCTCCATGTAAACCTCTGTCTGACATCCCACCACCCACTGCACTCTCTGTATGAAACTATCTGTGACAATCCATCACGCACTGCACTCTCTGCATAAACCAAACTCTGACATTCCATCACCCACTGCACTCTATGCATAAATCTATCTCTGACATTCCATCACCCTTTGCACTCTCTGCATAAATCTATCTCAGACTTTACATCACCCACTGCACTCTCTGTATAAAACTAGCTCTGACATCCATCTCCCTCTGCACTCTCTATGTAAACCTATATCTGACATTCCATCACCCCCTGCACTCACTGTATACACCTACATCTGACATTCCATCACGCAGTGCACTCTGTATATAAACCAATCACTGACAATCCATCACCCACTGCACTCTCTGTATAAACCTATCTCGGACATTCCATCACCCACTGCACTATATGTATAAACCTATCTCTGACAACATATCACCCCCTGCACTCTCTGTATAAGCCTATCTCTGATATACCATCACCCACTGCACTCTCTGTATGAAACTATCTGTGACATCCCATCACCCACTGAACTCTCTAGGTACACCGAACTCTCACATTCCATCACCCACTGCACTCTCTGTATAAACCCATCTCAGACATTACATCACCCACTGCAGTCACTGTATACACCTATATCTGACATTCCATCACCCCCTGCACTCACTGGATACACCTACATCTGACATTCCATCACGCAGTGCACTCTGTATATAAACCAATCACTGACAATCCATCACCCACTGCACTCTCTGTATAAACCTATCTCGGACATTCCATCACCCACTGCACTATATGTATAAACCTATCTCTGACAACATATCACCCCCTGCA